>NC_139949.1:44814627-45079627 GCF_963454915.1 Gymnoscopelus microlampas | reverse complement strand
AAATTAGGCATTTAGTCCATGAGCCTGAGCCCCAAAATTGAGCCAGATATTGAATATTCCATCGTTAAAAACCTTTGACTCCAACATCTTAACAAAATGAAATAAGTAAGTTGACTCTGGCTTTGTCCAATGTTCCAATGTTGATTCAGGAAAGGTATGCAAATTTGGGCATATTTTCCTAATGCCTGATTTGCATATTTAAATATACGATTTCAGAAAACTTGTAATACGATAAATCATTGTCTTCATGTAAGTAATCAACTCAAAGTTTCATTATGATAACTCTTTTTTAAATTTTGTAATTGTTTCACCTGTCATGTACGTATGGGGAAAATAACAAAATGTGTGATAACCATGAAAAAGCTGCTCCTGTGGAAAGGTTATCATATATTTATTTACTCCTATTGACCCTATGAACAATTTAATATAGGTTTGGTTTTGCCCACTCTTTCGATAATCATTGCTCAATTTTGGGGCTCTGGCTCATGGACTAGTGGAAGACAAGACGAGAAAAGCAGTATGCAAGGCAAGACCTATACTTCACATTAACATTACTGCGCGCTAAGTACAAATTATAACCAGTGGTGGAAAGTAACTAAGTACATTTATTCAAGTACTTTACTTAAGGACAATTTTGACTTATTTTTTACTTTGCTGAAGTATTTGCAATTTTCAGTACTTTTTACTTATACATTACAGTCATTTAGCAGACGCTTTTATCCAAAGCGACTTACAGTAAGTGCATTCAACATAGGTAGGGAACGAAACTACTAATCACCAGAAGTCTGGCAACCAAGAGTATACCTAGCGCTAAGGTAAAAGTGCAATATATCAGCTACCTACTTCTACTCAACTACATATGAGAGGCAGATATTAGCCTACTTTTACTCCACTACAATTATTTGAAAACTTTAGGTACCAACCAATTACTTTGTAGATTTTGGTTATGAATACAAAACATACATTGACCACTTCAGCGCTATATACATTTCCTCTTCTACCCCGGATTTGAACGCGGTTTCCAGTGCAAGTGCTGAAATTTCACCATCGTGATAATAGAGCCTGCCTGCTTGATCAGAGGATACACTGAATTTGTGTCAGATCCTGTGTCTAGGTGAGACATGGCCTTTGACATTATCTAAATGTCTCAATAGAAGAGCAGGGAGACAAAATACAACCACCCTGATTGTATAAGTTATATTGTAGTAACATACTCTACCATACAGATTGTACAAAGTTACATTATATTCATTAAAAAGGGCCCTTTTAAACCCTGTCCTCAAGGAGGAAATTAAAAGTACAGTATCTGCGTTCTGTTGGCCTGGAAGAACCCTTGTTTTAAAACAAATGCAAATTGTGAAAAATGCTCATGATTTATGTAAATCTTTACATATCTTGAATTAACATTTTGACTTGTTTGGGACTCGAAACAAAAGGTTAGGACTTGTTTGGGACTCGAAACAAAAGGTTAGTTAGGACTTGTGTGGGACTCGAACCAAAATGCTAAGGACTTGTGTGGCACTCAAAACAAAAAGCTGAGGACTTGGACTTGACTTGGGACTTGCTGTGTTGACTTGGACTTGACTCGGGACTTGAGAGCAAAGACTTGAGACTCGACTTGGACTTGCAACATAGGGACTTTGTCCCACCTCTGGTATTAACCCTTAGTTATTACCTTAGTGCACTGGTTGGGAACCAGTGTATATACCAGTGTTACAATGGGTATGGGAGCCTGTACACTTATGCACATTGACTTGTAATACTGGTATGTAGCAACTGAAAGATGGCTATTTATTTAGATTGATTAGCTGGCCATAATCAAACTAGATTGGATAGGATAAAATCTGAATGAATGGGTGAGGGATGATTTATGCAGAATAACTAAATAGGATAGAATTCAATGTATTGGTCACTGTTACGCGTACCAGGGGTAGGGTGGTGTGCCCAAAGATAGGAAACATAGATCATCATTGCAAGTGACAATGGGTAGAGGAAGAAAGATATTAATTTCCAGTCAACATCACTCCCATAAGGGGACGGATTAATATCAGGGTAGGTCAGAGAGCATAGTGGGAGGTGAGGTAGGGTGGGCCAGATGGCCCCTTAAAAATAGGTGCACACAGAGAAATTTGCGCTCTTTGCACGCTATAGTAAGTTACCTTGAGGTCTGTTAGGAGTAGTCTTGCCATATTACCCAATCTGGGGAGTCTCTATTTGTGCTAGTATGGCAGTTAGATGCTTAAAATAACAGACAAGGTAGGAACACCAGCCAATAACTTAGTGTGTGATTAGGATAAGAGCTCCCAATCTGGTGGTAGGGTAAATAGGGGGTATTTACCCCTTATAGCCTATTTATTAGGTTGTATGCAGGCGAGAGAAAGATTGATCACCATCACTCACTATGCTCTAAATTAGACAACAAGGTAGAAGGATTATGGATAGTTGGGAAAGGCTACCAGAAGGCGATATTTTAATTATGTTGGTTTTATTTGATCATATTATGGGAGTATACGTTTACCCCTGTTTTAAGATCTCTGTGGGTAGAACGATTACATTCTCATGTATATGATTGTTGAATAATTTGTGATTGCTTAATTGAACATCCTACTATAATTCTAGTAACCTCTGTGCGTTTGTAGTGGTGGTGGTGGTGGTGAAGACACCCGGTTCTCCTCACTGGCTGGACCAATTGCTCTGATTTTGCTCACAGCCATTGACCATTACCATCTGAACTTAACTGTGAAGCCCGTTTTTCAATTTCATCAAATCTCAGCTTCTTATTAGCGTTTTTGTGTCAAACATTGTCGCCATGGTTACGGGGCTGCCCAGCTATGGGACGAACTGCCTCCCGGGTTGCCAGATCATGTGCGCATATCCCCCCACGGATGCGCTGCGCCGACCGGGTATGGTCTAGTTGTATTCAATTTTACTTGCTTTTACCTGAATTACTGCTAAGCTGTAACGCAGTCCAATACATTTTACATTTCCTGCATTTAATCGACAAACGTGTCTTCGTAAGCGCCGTGTGTGTGTGTGTGTGTGTGTGTGTGTGTGTGTGTGTGTGTGTGTGTGTGTGCGCGCACACTGCATTGCTCACCTTTGTCTGCATCCTTCCTGCCGTCAAGAGCATCCTGTTAAACACAAATCATGTTCCAACAGGATGTTTATAAAATCATGCCTCATATTTATTATGCAATATTTTCAGATAAAAAAGCGGATTGGTAGATTGCTACATGAACCTTGATGGGGGAAGAGATGCTGAGCCATTGTTAAGCGATGAGATCAGAGACAGATATAGGGCTAGTACAGTTTTAGTTTGATTCATCGTCCTGTATGGAATACTTGTATGACGTGTGTGTGATGATCTGAAAGCTGTCTGTAGGAAAAAGGTTGAAGCACTTTACCTGCCCTGAGGAAACGTTTCCACTTATTGCTGTTGAAAGAGGTATAAACGTCTTTATTCATATACATACATACATACTGTACTGTACATACTGTATATACATATGCTATGCACGTACGCACGCACTCACGCAAACACTCACAGACAGACAGACAGACATTAAGCTAAAGGTATTATGGACATAAAAGACAAAATTACCTTCAATCTTATCCTGGGTTTCCAGGTGCAGAGCCGTGGACAGCCTCTGGAATACTTTGTTTAGTTGTTTGTTCAAAGCATCAATCTCACCTCCGTGTTTGTTGACCTTCACTGCACGCTTCAGTAAATTATCAGAGGAGTATTTCCTGACAACATCTGCAGCTTTTTCCAGTATGCCTGTGAGTTCAGAGATAACTTTGATCACATCTTCAGAGATGTTACCAGCTCCCTTTCCCTTGATTTTCAGAATATGAGGCTCCCAGCCTCTCACGTCATTGGCCAGTTCCTGGCACTCGCTCTCATTGGTGTTGACCTTCTCACAGAGAGTGTAGATGGAACTTGCTATGTCGAGGAACTTTTCTATGATATCCATGACTGGTGACTGAAACATGAGAGATTGGAGAAAGGGAAAAGTTAGGTTGAAATGGCAATAGAATAGAATAGAATTTGAATCATGAGGATCTCCCCCGATAAAGTTAAACTAGGCTAACACGTGCCTCTCTGGTTTTGCAATTGAAAAAATAACTGCACAAAAAAATGCTGAACTGAATGCTAGGATAGAGAAAACATAGCTAAACAGTACACAATAAAACGACAACAAAAAACAGAGGCATAACCCATGGACCCGCTGAACGTTAGTAAAGTAAATAGCCTACTCTCACGTGTAATGAGAATAATTTGTCCAACAACAGTGGACAAATTAAAAACATTTACATTGAGGTGCCACTCATCTTGTATCCTTATATTGATGCTTAATTGTGAAAAAGAGTGAAACGTGTTCCAGGCAGAACAGTTAGCAGGGACCACCCCAAAATATTTCCGATGAGCATAACCCCCCCCCCCCCCCCCAAAACTTTTCATTGTTTAGAGGTAAGTGCTCAGTACACATCCCCACTTAAGTCAAAGTATAGCATATTTATTTTCAAATATTACTCCTCTACGAGTGAAAGTTGCTATGTTAAGTATTTAAACAACTGTGTACAATTTTCTCCCTCTCTTTGCTTACTAAGACGGAGAGAACTTGAATGGATGCCACACTTATTGATGTGGTTTTAATTTCTCCTCCCCCCATTTCACTCTCTCTCTCTCTCTCGCCCTGTGTGTGCGTGTGCGTGTGCGTGCGTGTGCGTGTGCGTGTGCGTGTGCGCGCGTGCGTGCGTGTGGTTTACAGCAGTGATTTCTCTACAAGTGAAAGAATGCAACTGTCTGCCATGTTACTATGAGAACACACTTTAAATTGTTTAAAGTTAAATGCTCAGTACACATCCCCACTTGAGTCAAAGTATAGCATATTCATTTTTAAATATTACTACTCTACGAGTGAAAGTTGCTATATTAAGTAAACAATGTACAATTTCCTCTCTTTTTGCTTACAAAGAGAGAGAGAAACTCTTGCAACAACAACCCGCCATCTCAACAATATGGCGGGAGCCTTATTTAAAGCTGGAATAACCAACAGGTTTTACCCCCCCCCCCCCCCGATCTATAAATAAAAGATCTCCTTAAAGCGTTGCGAGTGTAAGTTGCTATGTTAAAATAACTGTGTGAAATTGTGTTGGCTGCTTGCCAGCACAATCTCTTTCTTTCCTTAAAAAGAAAGAGAGAAATTCTTGCAACAACAACCGTTTCCCGCCATCTCAACAATATGGCGGGAGCCTTATTTAAAGCTGGAATAGCCAACTCAATTTTCTCTCTCTCTTTGCTTACAAAGAGAGAGAGAAACTCTTGCAACAACTGTTACCTGCCATCTCAACAATATGGCGGGAGCCTTATTTAATAAGGAATAGTCTGATCCTAGTTCATCTTACTGTAAAGGGATAGTTCACCCAATTCAGCTCAATCGATTAGTCACCCCATGGAGACTTGAATTCATGGATATATATATTTTTTTTGTCGCATTCCTAAGCCAATAATTTTATGACCAGCGGACCGGTAGGCAGTGGTTCCGGTAGGAGACACAAAGGAGACTCTTTGTGTCTCCTACCGGAACCGCTGCCGGTCATCAAATTATTGGCTTAGGAATGCGACAAAAAAAAAATATATCCATGAATTCAGGTCTCCATGGGGTGACTAATTGATAGGGTAAAAAAAGTATTTTGGGGGGTGAACTATCCCTTCAGTCATCATGCAAGTTACCCCAGGCAATAGACATAATAAAACATGGTAAGGACCCGAAGACCAATTGCAATGGAAAGCGGACATGACAGCCAAAAACACACTCACACACCCACAAGAATACAATTAAAACAGATGATTCCTGTCTTAAGAAGATATCAAATGATACTCACTCTATGAGTAGACCGCACTGCAAAGCGATGAGAGCGAGAAAAGGGTTGTCTGAGAGTTTACAAACAGTCTGGAACTTCAGACAGCATGCCACGTATTGAGGCGTAGTTATAATTCCCCCCCCCTCCCCCATCCATCTCTCTCTCTCTCTCTCTCTCTCTCTCTCTCAATCTCTCTCTCTCTCTCTGCCTCGGTAACAGGACAGGTGGGCACCAAAACAATCTGGGCGCTTGGGACAACTGGGCACTAAAACCATCTGGGCACTAGGGTCATGTGGGCCCCCGTTTGAAAAGATTTTGTGCCAGCCAAGGACCCCCATAAGATTTTTCAACATGTTGTCAAAAGATTTTGAAAATAGCAGTTATATAGTCTCTCATAGATCCGCTGTTTTCGAATAGACAAACAGTAAAATATGGCTAAGTTCTAAACTGGTCCCCATCTTGCTGGGGACCCCCTGAAGGACCCCTGGGGGCCCCCACATCCCACTTTGAGAACCAGTGATCTAACCAGTATCACTATCTATGCCATATTGCTGCCAACTCTTTCATTTAACCAAAGCCACAGTATCAGTATCTAGTGAGAAAGGCTGTTACTACTGTAGTCTAGCACAACAGCCCTGGGGTGTAACATTCCTCATTCTTTTGCACTGCGTAGTACACTTCTTCTCAGGGTCTGGGGACACACTTCAATGGGGGGCGGAGATCTGTGGGATGACAGAATTTCTCGTGAAGCAATTTGGTTTCTTAGAAATGCAGCATCCTGTGGAGAGTAGCCTACTGACTGAGTGTAGTTTGGTTTATTTGAATCTGTATATTAAAATTGGCTTAAGGGAGGACCAGCACCATGACACATGGGAATGTCGTGGCAGATTTCTCAGGCTTCCTAAAAGTGACAGATGTGATTAACTGAAGTCCCGTGTCTCACATAGAACCGTCTTGTTCATCCAAGTGGCACAAGATTTCATTTGTATGTGTTTTCTTTTGTCTTTTCTTTTTTACCTTACACAATTTATGCAATTGGTCAAAAGCAACCACAGTCCTCACTGTCTGTCTGTCTCTCTGTCTCTCTTTCTTTCTCCCTCTCTCCTGGTCTCCAACAGAAAGTAATTTTCCCCAACCAGGATGATTGCCTCATCTCCTTCCTCCCCTGGCTCACATGTTAGAGGGACTGATCGAGGTAATGTCCCGGCGTGACTTTTAGTTGTTGTTGTAGTTTCGGTGGGCGGTTGGGTGGGTGGGTTTTAGGATGTGGTGGGCCGGAGGAAGGGAGACATCAGTGAATAACTATGTGCATAAAATAAGCATCAGGACTGTGGGCACGAAGGGGCTTGAGCGCCCTTCATGTTATATTATGCACTGAAAATAAGTTTAACAATCACAACCCACAAAGAAACATCATCGTCGTCATAGTCCAGATCCTGTAGCCTGAAAGCTATTCATTGGCTGAATGCTGGATTTGACTATACACTCCGGAGATAAAATAAGGTTGGATCGGTGGTGCGACGTAGGTGTGAGGGCTGCATTGTGGCCCGAACCTCTAGTATGACAAAATAACTACTGAAAAATAGCCAATTGTAGATCATGTATTTTTGCTTCCTTTTTTGCAACATCATTGAACATTTAAAAAAAATATGGCATATCATGACATGACCCAAATAGTGATGCTAGGCTGAAAGTCGTTTTAAAAGAACGTTTTGGGTGCAGAAGGTCGTCTATGCTTAGAAAAACAACTAACAAACAACAACTCCACCGGATCCGGGGCCACCACCTTGGTAACGAACGTCAGATTAGGTGTAAGCAAAACCCTCCTGTCGTTAAAAAACATATTTTTCAGGTATGCCCGCATGAAAATACTACTGTCACAGAGATACGTAGTTACAAACGGTTAAATACATTTTGCTTTTACTGCAAGCCTTGGGAATTGTGCCTGACAACTCATCCAGAACTTCACAAGGGACTGCGTTTCATACATGCGCCTCTTGACAGAGTCTGTGGACATGGCAATGAGCTGATCCTCTTTTGTAGTTAAGCTTGAAGTATTTTTGGAATTGAAGCGTCCTCAAAGGACCACTGATGATGATGATAATGTCTTTAATTCCTCTGTCCTCAAATACAAAGTTACTACGTTTCTCCAAAATGAAAAAAATAATGAAAATGCATTTAAAAGAAAATCTTCAGTTTCCTACAATACTGAATGCATGATTAGGGACCACATGCAATACCTCCACGGACCACCAGTGGTCCACGGACCTCCAGTTGAAAACCCCTGAGCTAGCTCCATGAGCTGCAGTATGTGATGGTGATCACGTTACCTCAAGTGTCTCAAACTAAAGATATTAAGACCTTTATTGCTAGAATTCTAGATAATGTAAAGAGTGCTGCGTTCATCCCAAACAGAAACCTGTTAATTAATTGCAATGGTACAGTACAGTATAACAGTGGTTCTCAAACTTTTAAATTTCAAGGACCCTCCGTTTAATAAGCATTAGGCCACGGACCCCCATTTGATACTATTTACTATATCTGGGACCCCAATCTATACTATGAAATCCTATACTATGAAACTCCCAGAGTTATTGTCATGTAACTCCTCAAGGACCCCTGGGGGTCCCCAGACCCAAGTTTGAGAACCACTGCAGTATATAACATAGTATACTGTACATGGGCATGCGTGCACATGCAACAGCCACCCATGTGAATGGCAACTAGCCAACGACATGCACAATACTGTCAGCATAGCACGTAAGTCACATTTCTTTGACATAAGACTTTCAGATGTCTTTTAACTCCATTTGGTTGCCCAGCTCTGGTCCACGTTAGAGTTCTTCTAACGCTATGGACCAGAGCGCGCTCTCTCTCTCTTTCTCTCGCTGTCTCTCTGCATGACAGGAGATTACTCTTATTGAGAATAAAACACCATGCTTGATGCTATCTACTTAGCCAATGCAAATTCATTCATAATTATTAGTATAATCATTTTGTTTTCAATTTGGCTTTCGTATTTTGCATGATGTCCTTGTTATTTGTATTTGCTAAATAGCCTTATTTAGGCTATATTATTAATAAATAATATGCTATTGGGGGGGGGGGGGGGGGGCACCAGGTAAAATCCTGTCTAGGGCACCAAATTGCTCAGGGCCGGCACGGGGGGGGGGGGGGGGGGTCGTCACATAGTGGAGTTAAGCCCCTAACACACCGGGGGCGAATTTACGTATATTTTACGAATAAGACGTTTTTAAAAAAAACCTTATAAAGTCAATGCAAGCTTACATGGAGCGAAAAAGCGTCTTTTAATCATTCTGAACGAGTCCGAATTTTGCGTATATTCGCATATTTGCCGGTGTGTAATGACCTTTACACCGTAGCTGTCTGTCTGTCTGTCTGTGTTGTTCCAGTAATCAACAGCTACTACAGCTGGGCAGTGAGAAAAAACACTTTTCAACCTGGCGTATTACGTTTTATTTCATCACAGGGGTGACCGACGTTTTGTCAGCCGTCTTCCTCTTCACTCTGATTGTTTTTTAATTATTATTATTTTATCGACATTTAGCAGCTGGCTCTGCTTACAACTAGTAGTATAATGTGCATGTTATTACATGCATGTATTCAAACGTAGAACGCTGCTGATGTGTGCCTTCTGTTTTGACTCCAGGCCCCCATGTGTATAGTGTCTGTCACTGTTGACCCATTCTGTTATTCTTGTGGAGGGTGTAGACAACTACATGTCTCCTCCTCCAACACAAATGGAGTCACAATCTGCTTATTTTCTTCAACTTCAAATTCAAGTTCATTATCACACGTTCGGTATGACCACTAGTGGTTGAGAAGTGGTACCTGAAGGTCTAAATTCAATTTCTCTGGCAGGCATACTCTATTGGCTTAGTGGTAAAAATGTCAGCGCTTGTGTGAGGTACCCATGTTTGAATCCTCAGTACGGCATGAAAGTTACAGAGTGCTGTTTGTTTGCTGTAAGTGGTTAAACAATATTACAGTAGGCATTTAGACAATTTAAGCATTTAGCAGACTTAATCCAGAGCGATGTACAGTAAGCAAGGTAACACTAGGTAATGCATCGAATAGGCTATAGTATGTGGTGCAGATCTTGGTGGTAGTAGCAAATACTCAAACGAGAACTTTAAGACCAAAGTGGAGATGGTTTCCATGTGCACAGCAGTTGAACATGGGTCAGATGAAATCTTTCACTGATTTCATTGTATTGTGTTCTTCTACAGTCTGTTGTGTACTGCCATGGAGGGCGCATTGGTCTCTATCAGGGTGACATCCGTTTCCTCTCAGACGACATTAAAGCCCTGCGGCCTACCATCTTCCCCGTGGTTCCACGACTGCTCAACCGCATGTATGTCAAGGTGGGTGGAGCAGACAGAGGAAGGGCTTTTCCTGATATCTAATCACTATTACGGTTGGTTCGATTCTAACCGGGGCCATGTATTACACGTCTTTCCCTCTCTCTACAATCAGCTTGCTGTCTTTCTAAAGTCATCTATCTAATAAAGTATGCAAATAATTTAGTTTCATGGTGGCAAGATGAAAATAAATTCCCCAGTCAATTAATAAACTGACCGAGAGCAAGTCACATTCTACTCTGTCTTTTTACCTACTATTGTTTGTCCTGTACCTTCTGGTGGATTTGCTAGCTCTTTTTGCTTTTTGCAAGACTAAATGAACCTTTTCCTAGGTACCCAGACTAGCCCCCAAAACTTGCCCTTTCACTGAAGCAAGACAGAAAGGGGAGGGAGATAAATGCTGTCACTATACTATATGCATATGTATGTGCATGCTTGTGTACAACAAATTATGTTTGCATAATCTGCTGTTTTTAGACTCGTACAACAATTCAATACAGCAATTGAGCAACTGGAATAGGATGATTTGCGTCATACAGTATTTACTGAACGATAAAACAGGAAACAAAGCAGTGGTGAGAATCCTCAGCCATTTGTTTATTACGAGCGTTTCATCCCACCGTTGATCAATGTGACACAAACTTATTGACAGCACCAAATGAAAATAAATCATATTCCTTATAATGTAGGAGGAAGTACTCTAATAGGATAGTAGGTAATATAATTCCATGGTATTTCATACCAACCCCCCCCCCTCTCCTGCAAGTGAAGTCTGGGAGCCGTACCAATTCATCTATTTGATGTTTTCTCCACAGATCTTCAGCCAAGCTAACAGCCTGTGGAAGCGCTGGCTCCTCAACCTTACGGCCAAAAGGAAAGGTGCTGAGCTCAGCCCCGGGATCATTCGCAGTGACAGCATGTGGGTTAAAATCTTCTTCAGCAAGATACAGGTACACTACACACCTTCCTGCTTCTGTCCATCCATCATAGGACATAAAATAATAGGGGTAAAAATAATTGGCTACTCTAAATATATATATTTTTAAAAGAAGTCAATGCGAGAGCTTGTAGTTTGGCTATTTTCACAAAATGTATCTGTGTAACCGAGTCAAACTAAATGTAATGCCTATATAGGTATGCAGTATAGACATACAGTAAATTTAATGAAGGTGAAGTTGTGAAGGTGAAGTTGTTTACTGTAGATCAGTTGTTCTCAAACATTTCCATGTAAAGGACCCCCACATTGATACTTATAAGCCTGTGGACTCATATGTGGAAATATGTTGTGCCAGTGACGCTGAAAAATAAATTATTTTTGTTGATAGATTAGATTTAGTACAGCATGCAACAACTACTGTACAGTAGGTGGAGAGAGAGTGAAACCTATAATCTGAACATAAATTCTTATACAGTACATTCTCTCATTGGGCTCTAATAGCTGGTGAAATGTTGTGAAATTAATCAGTTAATTTTGTCTGGGGACACCCTGGAGCCCCCTCAAGGACCCCTGCGGGATCCCTAGACCCCACATTGAGAACCACTTGTTTACAAACCAGAGAGAATGCTCAGATCACTGGTTTTCAATGTGGGGTCATTGTGGGTGATCCAAGGGTCCTCAGCTAAATAGATTGATAGTTAAGGTGGGTTAACTTGATAGTTAGGAACCAAATGGACATGGGACTGTAACTCTGAAAGTGTACATATGGAACCAAATGGACCCTTATGGGTCCATTTGTACACCCTTACTTGTTTGCTGCATTCAGAAGCTTCCTTTATATTCTTTCATAGCTCTGGGCCAGTTTGGAAGCCCTTCCCTCACTGTTCTTTAACATTACTGTATTTTGGAATGACATCTTGATATAATACTGATAAATCACACACAACCAACCAGTTTGGGTCATGTGGCGAGTAGAGGAATGTAGGCTACAGTATGTTCATCACAGAACATGTCCAAATATCCACAGATATCAATCTGTAATTATGGTAAATTACAGATTGATATCTGAATTGAAGGTATCTGAGTTCAAACTCTGCCAAACACTGTACTTTCCTTGCCACAAATGACTTGTCCCAACCTGTGTGTTTGGCAGAGTATGAACTCAGATACCCCTTGCGTAGTCATAAAACTCACCCAGAGGCTGCGTGCACAATAATGCTAGCCTGGGATCCAGCCTGCTTCGCTACGTTCGGCAGACTTTTTTTTCTCTCTTCGCTTCTCAGTCTGGAAAGCCTCCTATTGACTCGTTTTGCAGAACTACACTGGAACTCCATATGTTACGTTAGGCAACGTCGTTGCTGATTGGATGTTGTTCAAACGAATGACGAATCACAACGATCACACCGTTTTTTTTGTCCCGCCCCGCACCACAGACCAATCAGAAGCCACGGCACGATTCCAGCCGTATGCCATGTCCCGCCTCCCTTGGAGATGGGAGGCTTTCCAGACTGATAAGCGAAGAGAGAAAAAAAAGTCCGCCGAACGTAGCGAAGCCCATTTATTTGTTAATTAACCCTGTTAATTAACAAATAAATGGTGAAATGTAATTTTGAAATGAAATGTGATGACTGAGGAACACAATGGGTTAAAATAACCTTAATGGAGCTACTATTTTGCACTTCAGAAGTGGGCTGGTCAAGGCATTACGTGCCAGGGCTGAGTCTTTGTCCCAATCCAGCTTCAGCAAATCCTTGCCTTACAGTATGTTGATCTCTGTGGTGGAGGAGGTCCACAGACATTTTCTTTACAGAATATTCTATATGTCATAGAAATATATTCTTAGATATGTTATGATTTGTGTAGTTGAGGCCCTTAGCCCTGTTATGTATCCATAGATAACACACCCAAGGTTAGAATGAAGCAGGCTACATAAACCACTGCTTTGTGAATGTGACAGATCCATCATTTTCTCTTTTTTCCCCCAGTGATGAATAATTGACAAAGTCACAAATTAGGTAACACATTGCCACAATTTAAATAAATGTATTATATATTTGTAATAACAAATTGAACATGGGAATAAAACATTGTTGTTTTGATGCCCTGATGATGCACCTTGTACTAGGTGTGTGTAATGTTATATGTATCCAGTATAGACATGCAGTAAATAATAGCAAACAAGAATTGATTGGATAACATATCCAATGTGAGTGTGTGTGTGCAGTGTTGTAGTGCTACTTTTAGAAGTGGGGGAGCGCACATGCATGCGCATTCACCTGCACGTGCATTTTCGCGCATGTGCGCAAAACTCGCGGACACGCACACACTATAAAAACATGCAGATGTAATGCGGAAACATTGTGACAGCACACCTTGACCAATATGTGTTATGAATAGCATAAAAATAAAAATGTGAATAACATAAATAAATATGAATGACTAAAAGTTTACATGTGAGCCTATATGCATGGCAATCAATAAGTGCATGGCAAAGGGTATATTTTTTTCTAGCAAAAACCTTTGTGTTGGATGTGAATAGTTTGTTGTATTTACAACTACAACTTCATCATAGAACATGTCCAAACATCCACAGGTATAAATCTGTAATTATGGACCGGTTTTTAACTGGGCCGTAGACACACAACACATACCATATAAGAACACAAACACACAGGTTGGGACAAGTCATTTGTGGCAAGGAAAGTACAGTGTTTGGCAGAGTATGAACTCAGATACCCCTTGTGGAGTCATAAAACTCACCCAGGGGCTGTGTGCACAATAATGCAATATACTGTAGGAGTCTGTTTTTTTTAAAATACTTTGTAGCCTGTAGCTGCCTGTAGGCAGCCATTGCTGCGGTGTCGTGTTGCGGAGCGTTGACACCGCAGCTATAGCTGCCTACAGGCAGCGTGTGTGTGGATTCGGAAAAAAAAAAATCAAAAAATCAAAAACATTATGCATTCAGGCAGATACATTGTACTGCACATAAATGTACATAAATCTCAGTGCAAAAAAAACAAAACTCAGGGATAATCAAATTAATTAAAGAAAAATATATAATGCAAAAATGCATTATATATTGCATCGATGAATGGTTGCCAGTCAAAATTTGTCTTCACACCCTCTCAATTCAAACTTTATCTTTTCCAATTGCAAATAGAGCATTACATCTTTCATAAGTGCAGTATGGGTTGGAGCCTGCACTTGCTTCCAATTCAACAATATCAGTCTGCAAGCCAGTAGAGTCACAAATGTTACCATGTTATACTGAACACTAGTCAGTTTGACCGTAGGCCCTTTGACTCCCAGTACTGCTGTCAGTGGAAGAAGGAATGTACTAGTTTTTGGGATATAGACCATTCTTCATCAGTGATAGATATTCCTAGATATTTTTCCCAAGCTGTTTTTAAATGATCCAAGGAGGTATTGTTGTCTAAATACAAGAGAGAATTATAAATAATAGAAATACCTCCTCCTTTGATCAGAGTTTCTTTTATTTTTTAAACGTTTTGTTTATTAATTTGTGTTTTTTTACATACTCACAGGTAATACAGTAATTACTGAAGCAAGTAAACAGAGTATCTCCAAAAAGTCAAAATGATTAAGTAACAGGATAGACAAATATCAAGTAAGAAAAAAATATGAATTGAATAAGGTATAAAACAGCAAAACAAAACAGTAACAAAACAGACAACACACATAAAAGAAAACAACAACAAACGAAAAGAGTAAAGCGGGCAACGAAGTTGGGGGGCAACATCGACCTTCAATAAATGCCCAGGTGAGCAATTGATCTTGGAGCCAGGAAGAGAGTGCAAGCAAATTACATGCCCAATAATAGAGTTTAAAATTAGGTAATCCCATTCCACCCTCTGATTTAGGCCTCTAAGAAGTCCTTCCTTATTCTGGGTTGTTTCTTGTCCCAAATGAACTTATAAATTATTTTATCTAAATTCTTAAAGAAGGTATTATTGATAAAAATTGGGATACATTGGAATGGAAACAGATATTTAACATACAGGAGTCTGTTAACCCTGTTAATGAATGAATAAATGCTGAAATGTAATTCTGAAATGAAATGTGTGAATTTTTATCCCAGTCCAGCCCTAAGAGGAGAGAAAACCACATGGCATGCCGTGAGGTCCTTCACTTATGCATATGATGTTTCAAAAGAACATGTAGACACCTGCATATGATGCTAACGTCCTAATTATCATGTATATATCGGCTTTCACATATGCTATCTGTATGTAAAAAATAATAATATATATATATATATATATATATTACCCACTGCTTTACACCTGTGTGACAAATAATACAGATTCTATTCTTCATTCTGATTCTGACCAACGACGTATTCCATGGGCAACCTGGGGGTGGATTTTGAGGGCTGGATTGTCTCTATTCACAGACTTTACAGTCATTGAGAATTATATATAAAAATAAATCAAACAAATGAAGCAGATCCGCAAACGTTTTCTGTACAGAATATTATATTTGTCTTAGAAATAAATTAGTCAATTCAGTTCAGTTTGTTTAAATATATATTGCAACTCTGTACACTTCATAACAACAAAACAAAGCAAAGAATACACAGTGTAAATGTGCCTGCACCTATGATCAAACAATCAATATGTGGTAGTACACAATTGTAAATGTACAAATCAGCAAAAAAGAAAGTTTACCACACAGCATTTAAAAACCACAGGGTAAGAAGAGGTGGACATGACAAGAAAATCAATAAAGCTATAGGGGCAAAGAAATATGGGCAACTAGAGTTTCGGGGGGCTACGCCCCCCTCAACCCCAGCCGCGCAGGGGGCGCAGCGTGGCCGTGTGTATATTGGGGGACCCAAATCGCCGGAGTAAAACTGTGGAGAATTTTTTTTGAAAAAGGAAAAAATTTGAAGAAATAATATTTGTTATGTTTCAGGGGGTCCACAGGGGGTCCGCGGACCCCCTGATGGTCCACTGACCCCCTGTGGAGTGTTGGGACGCGCGGGGACACCCCTGGAACATTTTTTTTTTTGTCATGAAGGTGGTTGCTTGTTTCTGGTGCTGGCTGTGCAAACCTGGCAACCCAGCGCATGCTTCCGCACAAACGTGGCAACCCAGCGCATGCTGCCGCACGTTACACCAGAAATGGTGCCTGGAGAAAATGGTGACCAAAAAAAAAGTTTGGAAAAAAAGGAAAAAACCCCCGCAGCGGCTGCGTGCTGTTGTGGTGATGAGGTCGTGCGCACGGTAAACGGTACGAAGCTGGCTCCCCTTCCGATTTGTCCGACATTTGGTGAGTAGAATTAATTATGTTGCGCGGTGGAAAAGGTGTACTGAGCAGTGAGATGTCCCCTACGCGAGGCGTAAATTCAGCGCGGCCGGCGTGGCGAGTCAGTTGGCGACATGTGGTCTGGCGGTGCGTTGTTTAGTCGATAACAGAGCTGTGGGGTGTGGACACCGAGGGTGCGGAAGTTGGTCGCCATTTATATAGTTAGATAGCTAACACAACCAAGGTTCGAATGAAGTAGGCTACATAAACCACTGCTTTGTGAATGTGTCACACTGACACATCCATCATTTCTCTTTTTTTCCAGTGATAAATACTTGACGAAGTCACACATTAGGTGACACATTGCCACCTTAAAAGATATGTATTATATTTTTGTAATAATAAATTGAACATGGAAATAAAACATTATTGTTTTGATGCCCTGATGATGCACCTTGTACCTTGTACATTATTACTATAATGATAAATGTATCCAGTATAGACATACAGTAAATTTAATGCAGGTGAAGTTTTTTACTGTAGATCAGTTGTTCTCAAACATTTCCATGTAAAGGAAACCCCCAAATTGATACTTATAAGCCTGTGGACTGGAATATGTTGTGCCAGTGACGCCGAAAAAGAAATTATTTTTCTTGATAGATTAGATTTAGTACAGCATGCAACAACTGTATACTGTACAGTAGGTGGAGAGAGAGTGAAACCTATAATCTGAATATAAATTATTTTAAATTCGTATACATTCTCTCATTGGGCTCTAATAGCTGGTGAAATAGAAATTAATCAGTTAATTTTGTCTGGGGACAAACCAGAGATAATGCTCAGATCACTGGTTTTCAATGTGGGGTCATTGTGGGTGATCCAAGGGTCCCCAGCTAAATAGATTGATAGCTAAGGTGGGTTAACTTGATAGTTAGGAACCAAATGGACATGGGACTGTAACTCTGAAAGTTTACATATGGAACCAAATGGACCCTTATGGGTCCATTTGTATACCCTTACTTGTTTGCTGCATTCAGAAGCTTCCTTTATATTCTTTCATAGTTCTGGGCCAGTTTGGAAGCCCTTCCCTCACTGTTCTTTAACATTACTGTATTTTGGAATGATATTGATTGATTGATTGATGTACTTTATTTAGTAAGACATGAGAACAACAGTACATGGAAGTACAAATTCACAATACAAGGTCTACTAAACTGGAAGACTCATAAAAGCACTGAGCTTGTTTCAAATGAGTTCCCCATGCACACAAATCATGATGACATATAAGAGACAGACAGATATACACAACTACTATAGAATGTCATACAATCAGTTTACAGGTTACTGGTATGAAGAGTGAGAAATATGTACAAAAGGAGAAGGAGAGAGGGGGGGGGGGTAGGGGGGTAGGTTAGGTTAGGACTTAGACAGGGGCCATTTTCCAATTGCAGCCTCCTGAAGGTGTATCTTTAGGGCTGTTTTGAAAGAGAGTAGGGTTTTACACTCCTTTACTCCTTTTGGTAGGGCGTTCCACATTTTTGATGAATAGCATGAGAACGAGTTACTTCCCTTTGTTGAGCCAAAAAAGGGTTGGACAAGGTTTGTGGAGCTGCCTCTGGTATTGTGATCGTGGACATCATTAACATTTTGGAAGTATTTTGACAAATACAGGGGGATCCCAATGTTGTGATATATCTTGAAGACCAGGCCCATAGCAAGTTGCTGTACTCTGTCCGCAACCCTAAGCCATCCAATCCTATCAAAATGATCAGGGGTTAGATGGATTTTGTAGTTGAGGCCAAGAAGTAGCCTTACAAGTTTGTTTTGGGATGTTTGGAGCCTTGTTTTTAAGGCCTTGGTGGTGTTGTGATACCATGAAGTACATGCATAATCGTAATGACCTTGTATGAGGGCCACTGCAAGAGTCTTCAGAGTCTTCTTACTGACTTTACGATCAATACTCCGCAAATAGCGTGTTTTTTTGTGGACCGTTTTGATCGTTTTTTCAGCATTTTTGTCACCAGAGAGGTCAGCCTCCAAGATAGAGCCCAGGTAGGTAATTTCGTGATATCTTGATATAATACTGATAAATCACACACAACCAACCAGTTTGGGTCATGTGGCGAGTAGAGGAATGTAGCTACAGTATGTTCATCACAGAACATGTCCAAATATCCACAGATATCAAGATATCAATCTGTAATTATGGTAAATGGTAAATAGTGCATTTATATAGCGCTTTTATCCAAAGTGCTTTACATAGATTGTGCAAACACACAGGTTGGGACAAGTCATTTGTGGCAAGGAAAGTACAGTGTTTGGCAGAGTATGAACTCAGATACCCCTTGCGTAGTCATAAAACTCACCCAGAGGCTGTGTGCACAATAATGCAATATAGGAGTCTGTTAAGGACTATTTTGCACTTCAGAAGTGGGCCGGTCAAGGCATTTACGTCTTTGTCCCAATCCAGCTTCAACAAATCCTTGCCCTACAGTATGTTGATCTCTGTGGTGGAGGAGGCCCACAAACATGTTCTCTACAGAATATTCTATTTGTCATAGAAATATATTCTTAGATATGTTATGATTTGTGTAGTTGAGGCCCTTAGTCCTGTTATGTATTCATAGCTAACAACCAAGGTTAGAATGAAGCAGGCTACATAAACCACTGCTTTGTGAATGTGACAAATCCATAATTTTCTCTTTTTTCCCCCAGTGATGAATAATTGACAAAGCCACAAATTAGGTAACACATTGCCACCATTTAAAGAAATGTATTATACTAGAAGTTCGGGCCGCTACGCGGCCCGAACGTCTAGCGTGACGCGTCGTTCACTTTGCAGTGCCACCTTACAGGCACCTCACAGTGTGAGAGAGAGTTTTGTGCTCTCCTAAATCCACGGCAGGCTTTGAAAGTACCCACTTCAGAAAGAGGTGACGTGCATCACCTCTCCAATGACCAAAACCCACTATGGAAGCCGTCGAACTGGTGCGATCTGACGGCATCCTAGAATTTATAGGTAGGATGTGATGTCATGTGATGTCATGCTGTCGTGAGATTACGTCACACTGGCGTTGTCATCGTGATGTCAGATTACGTCACACCGTCACACTGGCGTCGCATACGGACAACCGACATGGCGCAGGATTCAAATTGTATATATAGATAGATTCTTCTAATAACAAATTGAACATGAAATAATAATGCTTTGGAAAATGTATGTAATGTAAAGTATGCATGATTTGAACCTGCTAAATTTACCCTTCAACTTATTGTTTATGCCATAATGACATACACAAGTTGTACAGTAATAGTTGAAATTAGGCCTTAAATGTCAAATGTTCAAGGATGTTCAAATCATGTATACAGTACTTTACCTTATTTTCTAAAGCATAGGCCTACAGGCTTCTCATGTACCCACTCTTAAAAACAAAATGCTTTGATGTAATTGACATGATTTCACATACAGTACCATGTTTGCCTCTGGGGACGTTTGGTAGACTGTGTCAGTGCTCCCTGGTGCTGCTTGCTTCTCACATTACTGTATGTTGTTTACTTAATGGGATTATACCATGGCTGTTAACTGAAAAAAGTTCGCCTTGTAGGCTACATAATCTTCTGTTACACTTACCAGCCACCCTTATTTCTTTATATATATATATATATATATATATATATATATATATATATACTTACCACTAAAACATAATATAATTTAAAAAAATAATTGTACATTGTACAATTTGTTTTTAAAAGGTAAAGAATCAGCCGGCCGCCAGAATCGGCAGGGCGCCTATGAGTACAGTGGTTCGGGGACCATCAGGTGTCCTTGGGGGTTCCAGGGAGTCCCCAACAAAAGCAATAGTTAAAACAGCATCAAAATCAGTTCAACCACTTAACTCTATATGCATCGGCTATTTTGAAACATTTTAACAATACATTGTACAATGCTATGCATTGTACTGGCACAGCATGTTTTCAGATGGGAGTCTGTGGCCAAATACATATTCATTTAGGGGTCTGTGAGCGTGACATGAAAAGGTTTGAGAAGAGAAGAAAACCCCTGCTGTACATCCCAGTAGTAATCCATGTGCACATGCCACAATGACAGTAGGGGTCAGTAGTAGGCAACCAAAGAACAGAGCAGACAGTGCAGGTCTTAATCTCTCATATGTACACAGACAGAAAGACATACAACCAGACAGCATCATTAGGCTATAATAGTTATGCACTCCTACTTTACACAGCTCAACTAAAAATACAATTTTAAATGTAAAACACAGTCAATATAAGGCTGTAAATAAATACTACAATAAATACCAGTAGTAATCAGAGAATCGATGAATGAAAAGCTACTCCATCAAAATGTGTTTTGAGAAGTGATTTAAAAGATGTAACTGGTTTTACCACCCTAGTATCCCAGGCAGGTCATTCCAGAGTTCATTTACCTCAAATCAGCTGAATTGTGGGTTGTAGTATTGATAAATAACTAAAATAAAACACCAGCTCAGTGGCCTTGTGGTTAGAGTGTCCGCCCTGAGACTGGGAAGTCGGGGTTTGATCCCTGGCCGGGTCATACCAAAGACTAATAATGGGACCCAGTGCCCCCCTGCTTGGCACTCAGCATCAAGTGTCGGATTGGGGTGCGACATACTGTACTAGCGTCATGTCCAGGGGGTGTACTTGTACATCAAGCTGCCTCACGCTAAAGAAACCTGCCCTATGGGCCTCAGGGTTTGACAAGGCTTACTTACTTAATTGCTCTTGATAAATCAGACTGTAAAATATCCAGATTATCACATCATGATATGATAGACAAGACATTCTCAGGACCTAAAAGCTTACAGGCATTGTAGGATCTGTGCATAACTGTTGCTTTGTTTGATTGGCAATATTATTTTTTTTCCAACAAACTTAGTCAAGTTTGTTAAAAAAAAAAAAGGATGGTTTGATCCTGGCATGGCAGGAGGTTTAAACTGGAAACACATGACACCTTCACATGCGTTTTCAGTTCAAATCTGCTGCTGAGCAAATTAAATGAAGCTATGTTGGAAATGTGTTCATTGGATAATTCTATCCAATGTGATGCCTTATATCTATGGAACTTTATTGTGTGCGGTATAACCTGTTAACTCAGGTTGTATTCTATCAAAAGGAGCTTTTTAAATATGTTTTAACATTAACAGTGCTACTATTTTATGGCATACAATTCTTTTTGTTGTTCTTAAAGTAACAAAAATAATTCAAGTAATGCTGTGACTAGTTATGACTGTTAGAGCTACTTGCATATCACTATGCAGGTAGTAGTGACTTTGCAATGCAGCATTCCTTATGAAACCATTAATTTTTAATTAAGGATGTTTTTTATGCTGTTTTAACTTTTTGCAGTTAAAAGGAATCCTTTAACTATAAACTCAGGATGAGAGATTCTCAAACACTACTTGCCTCTATGTTCAAATACATTTCACTCAAAAAGCTCAATTTTTTTTCACAATTTCACTTCAATCTACAGTAGCAGTGTGCTATAGTTTAGTGCCTCATCCATAGTGCAATATATTTACAAAGTAATTCAGCTACAATGCATTTTCACATTTGACACTCCCATTCCACTATACTTATATGAAGGACCTCTAACAGATGACCTAGCACTTGCTGTTGTAAGACGTTAGTGACAAATGACTACAAGTTTGAGTGCATTCCATTCCAGACAAATGATGCGTTAATGTGTTAGAGTCAGAGACTATTTGTTCCTCTCTGGAACTCTACATGCCTGTGAGAAAGCAAAGTAATTTTTTGAGTTAAAGTTCAAATGAAGGAAGTTCTGAAACGTCTTTGTGAGTTTATCACCATGCAGATATTTTCATGAGTTTGTAATTAAGATTTTAATAAATAAAATCAAGTTTGGTATTGTATGTTATGGTGGTAATACACTATGTTAATTTAACTCTGCGAAGTGTAGAAATGGGACCAAATGGATCCATAGTGTCCATTGGTTGTAGTGGTCAGAATTGGTTTTAGCAGTAAGGAAATTGTTACTACAGGAATGGTATTTCAGAGCTAGTTAACCTTTCAGAATCTTAAACACACACACCTAGTATTGTATTGCTATGAATGTGTAACAAACTGCAATAAGACATAGAAATTAGTGACAAAGACAGTATTATACTTTTATTTTAGATATTTGAATACATACTAAAGGTTCATAAAAATTAGACAAAAAAGTTAAGAAATTAAACAAAGATTATATAATAGAAATATGTTAGACGTGGCTTTTACACCCATGGCTGATTTCACAAGACCCAAGAGTCAGACACATCTCCTTTTAGATCATAACACAGGTTAGGATTTAAACTTTTCAGAAATAAAATGACAATAAAATGACAATGACATCATTATACTGTAGAAGATTACACTCAAAGGTGATGGGGAAAGCTGCTGGAAGAGGGCCGGGCAGTGTCAGGGGGTACAGGTCCTGGGCGGGGACGGTCAGGGTAAGAAGAGGCAAATGCCCGAAAGCCGCTTTTCTCTAGTTTAATTTATTTAGAATCACCTGCAAGTGAGAGAGAGAGAGAGAGAGAGAGAGAGAGAGTCAGACAGACAGACATACAGACAGACCATACAAAGAGAATCAGAAACTTCTTAAAATATGGTTTGTTTTGTCTTAGTTCCATATTCGGTGTTTGTCAAGCGAGCTGTTTTCTACTTGTTCATTTATATTGCACAATCGAATACCAAGTCCTTTACAGTTATACAGATACAATTGGGGCATTAAAGGGCCTTACTGGCATCACTGTGTGTCATATGTCTTTTCACTTTGGCCACATTGACCATTCATTTTGAAAAGGGAGGGGGGGGGGGGTAAAAACATTTTGTGAGACTTTAAACTTGGTAGGCATTGTGAAAACCATGGCACCATTTGTTTCAATGAAGTTATTGACTACTGAAATGAGCCATTAAGCTGGATTTTAAGATGCCCGGGGGAAAAAAAGTACCGCATTTTAATGTCAAAATGTATCTTGAAGAAATAAAATGGTTCAGGTTTACACTTTAATGTCTACGCAAGAAAGTAAACATAGGCCAAATCTGATAATGAAGCAATGTATGGCAAAATGGTCTATGTTTATGTACGATATGTTGTCCAATATATTATAGTCTGTAAAAATGGGGGTGCACCATATCTGACACAGAGTGGAGTTTATTAACTGAAAAACGCTCTGAGGGCACCGATTAGTCCATTAGTCATGGAATAATCAAATGCTTATCTCACTGATGGCTCAGTTTAGATATGGCATTAGATGCAAAACGTTTGATGGAACTGGTGGTGTAGAGGTAATAGCACAGTGTCAATAATTTGTAAATAATGTGAGTCTTGAGGCAATGCCTAGATTCAGAAAAATCCGCTCCGAAGTGTGTGCAGAGGCTCGTTTGGCACTAATGGTATTTAGTGGTAACACTGGCGGTTTGTAAATAATGGGTTCTTCTATGTCGTAAAAGTAATTTAGTAGTACACCTGATCTTACCAAGCTTCTTCAACAGGTTAGGTAGGTGTTCTTTAAGGGCATCATAAAACGCTGCTCGGACGTCTGTTCCTCCTGGCTGTATCACCTTTTGATACAGTTTCCTCATCTGGATAACGTCTGTTCTCTCTGCCTCAATCGCGGCATAGAACTCAGGATGGATCATGTTCTTGTCTTGTAGACTATCTACTATGGCCATGACATGGGCAGCGTCTTGAATCACCTGTGACCTCTTCTGCATCACAAAATGTGCTGTTTGCAAGAGAAAAAGAGAGTAGTTGACATATTATAATCAATTAAAAAGGAAGGTGTGTGTGTGTGTGTGTGTGTGTGTGTGTGTGTGTGTGTGTGTGTGTGTGTGTGTGTGTGTGTGTGTGTGTGTGTGTGTGTGTGTGTGTGTGTGTGTGTGTGTGTGTGTGTACATAGCACACTCTAAAAAGCTCACCTTTATCTGCATCTGTATTTCCAGTTGAGCTGTCAACAGCATCCTGTTGAACACATTATATGTTTATTCAATCATATCATGCCTAAGTGCTATTGGACAACATTCAACCTGAAACCCACCACCTGAGATGTTTTTGGCCACTGTTAGACATTGCGTAAATGTTTTTTAAAGGACTACAGTTGTGAAAATCAAGAGAAGGGACCTTCACGTAAGTTGTAATTGGCATAACATGAGCTCACATTTATTTTACAATGTGCAGTATTTGAGGATGGAAAAAAGCAAAGCAGAAGAGATGCTGAGCCATTGTTGAGCGATGAGATCAGATACAGACATAGTAGCCTACAGTTTTAGGGTAGTTGTAGGTGTGTGTGATCTGAAAGCTGTCTGTCGGAAAAAGGTTAAAACACTTTACCTGCTCTGAGGGACCTTTTGAGGGACCTTTTGAGGGACCCTTTGCTTTTCCATCTCTTGCCAATTCTGTTGAAAGAGATGTAGATGTCTTTATGTAGCGCGCGCGCACACACACACACACACACACACACACACACACACACACACACACACACACACACACACACACACACACACACACAAACCTTGCAAAAACATAATGCACAAAAGTAAAATGACCTTCAATCTTATCCTGGGTTTCCAGGTGCAGAGCCGTGGACATCCTCTGGAATACTTCGTCTAGTTTTCCATTCAGATCATCAAAGTCCTCTCCGTGCTTGTTGACCTTCATTAGACGCTTCACTAAATTATCATTGGAGTATTTCCTGACAAGCTCTTCAGCTTCTTCCAGTATGCTCGTGAGATCGCAGAGGACGATGTTCACATTTTTTGAGATGTTACCAGCTCCCTTTCCCTTGATTTTCAGAATGTGTGGCTCCCAGCTTTTCACGCGCTGGGCCAGATCCTGGCACTCTTTCTTGTTGCCCTTGACCTTCTCACAGAGACTGTAGATTGAACTAGCTATGGTAAGGATCTTTTCCACGGCGTCCATGGCTGGTGACTGAAACATGAGAGAATCAGAATCAACAAGTGCAAAGAATTAAGAATGGAGAAAGGGGGACAGATAGGTTGAAATGGACGAATAGATCGGAACAGAACAGACTGAATATAAATCAATGTGGATCTCGAGATCCACATGGGAATGCCGTCAGAAGTGTGAGGCACCCCTCATGAGCCGTCAGACGAGCGAAAGAACGCTTCTCCAGGCCATCTGAAAAGCCATACTACGTGTTTCAGATTCATATTTCAATATACGCTACACTACATTTATGTAAAGAAAGGATTGCGCACTTAAATTAATTGTTCATTCGCCATGCCACAGAACATCCGGCCTTCATCCAGGTGTACATGTTGGTTAGGACGGGTTACTTGGACTTTGCCACGTGAAACTTGTCAACTTGCCATGTGAAACTTGGCAATGTGCAAGGTGAAAGGTACCCATCCTCCTTAGGGAATGCAAACCAACATTAGTACACACTAATGAAGGCCAGGTGGTCGAAAACGTTTTGAACAGAATGTTTTCGACCGTCCCATCTTCAACAGTTGTTGTGTGGGTGTGTTTGATGTTTATACGGTTTTACAACCTTTCATGCAAACTGGCTCGAATGATTATGAGCTACTGGGATATACGTGACATATAAAGTTTTATAATCAAACGTATAATGCCTTATGATGGCATTATGCAGGCTTATAGCAAACTCATAATTCTTTATGGTTGCTTTGCAATGCTTTACTGAGGTATCCATCATGCATTATACATGTTTCATATAAAGTGTTCCAAAAGATACACTTTATGATTTTTATTTTTATTTTCTGAATCCTTTCCATGTTGAATCCTGTCTATGTTACAATAAGTTTTAGAAGTGGAAACCTTCAGTACAAACTTCAAGAAGAGATCTGTTTGTACAGTGATTTTCTTCCTATTTCATATTTGAATAATTTAAACATTTCCCAAATGGGAACCAAATTATTTAAGGATTATTATTTGCTAGTGTTGGGATATCAGGTAAAATAAACACATCGAAATCAATACGATGAGTGAAGTTGTGAATAACGTTGCCAATGCGACACAACACAAATCAAGAACATAAAAAGGGAATCAGTAGAGTTTACAGTTCACAGAGCCACATGTCAAACCTGCTTAGAATACGAGGCTTTGACATTTGTGTGTGTGTGTGTGTGTGTGTGTGTGTGTGGTTATAAGAAAGAAAATGAGATGCCAGTCATTCCATAATTGTGTGTCAACGTGATAACTATCCATTTGAACACTGATGGAGCCACACCCACACCGACACACACACACCCACCCACGCACACACACACACACACACACACACACACACACACACACACACACACACACACACACACACACACACACACACACACACACAGTATGCTGCTTCTAGTGGTAGATGGCTTAGAACTCACAGATGTCAAAGCCTTGTATTGAAAACAGGTTTGACATGGGAGTCAGTCGCGTTGCAGGGCAATATTATTCACAATTTCACTCAGTAATAATTTCAGTGTGTTTATTTACCTGACATCTCAATATTAGCAAATAATAATACCTAAATAATTTGAAAAGTATTTTAGAGAAACACACATTTACAAAGAGACACAGACAAGACGTCTGATGTAAATACACAAATATATTTAACTTGTATTAATGATGTTAATACATTTTTGTTTTGCAGTTAGTAATTTAATAAATGAACAACCGAACAACTGGATACAATTCTATCAATAAATAAAATAATAAAAGTAATGCAATGTTTTTAGTGCTGCGTCTTGTAACACCTGAACAGTCTCTGGACTATTTCACTTTCAGTTTCATTCTTACATAAATTACAGCTGATTTACTTACTAATGTTCAAAGTAACTAAACTGCATGACCAACTAATTGACTTACTAACCACCAACAAAGAACCTAAAGTAACCTATACTGTACTGTAACTAAGTGAAAAGCCAGTTTCTAACCAACAAAATACAAAGTGGTACTTTAACTCAGAAAGTGTTTTTTTAATAGCTTTACAAAGAACTGCAGTCCTTCACCTTTAGTATAGTTGATAGTTGCTGGAGGCTGAGCTACGCCTCTGCTACTGAGCAGTGGAGGAAGAGAGGATGTGTGTGTGCGAGCATGTGTGGCTATGTGTGTGGCTGTATGTGCGTGCGTGCGTGCGTGTCCAAATATTGGATTACGTCCAAATATGGAGTTCCACAGCCTCCATATTTGGGCATGACTGACATCATATTGTTTACGTGTCATTCTCTGGCAGAGATGCACACCACTGAGTGCTCCTTTTTAGTTTTTGCTGAAATCATATTAAAGTATGGTAGATTTTTGGGGGTGGTCAATCAATGGTGGACGAATCGGGCTGAAACCTTGCAAATTTCTTTAGTTGTGTTTACACTACAATACAATGTATTAAACCATACACGGGCAACTGGTGGCCTGGGGGCCACATGCGGCCCCCACCTTCACTTAATGCGGCCCGCAGGTTAATATCGGAATACTGATATATTATTGATTTCAGCTGTTACATTTCCAAACATGCAAACATGACCCGCTACTTACAGTCTATATTAGTAGCTTAATGACTAGTATAGTAAAATTCTATTGTCTTTTTTATGTCCAATGTATTTGTATTTAAGTTCATTAAGTTAACATAAGTATAACTAAATGAATTTAAAAAATGTTACTTTTCAGGATTCCAATTAAAAAATAGCAAAACAAATATCACGATTCCAATTCAAAAAGAGAAAATAGAGAAGATCTACTGATCTAATAGTAGATCGTCTATTTTTGCTACTTTTGTGTGACTTAGAATGGAGAAGTACGCCATTTAAAAAAGTTGAAATACGGAGATAAGAGGTGTCTGCCCAACACTATATGCAATGTGGCTCTCTGGAGTGAGTGTGGAAATATAGTGGCCCTCTCCATCATCAAAGTTGCCCACCCCTGTATTAAACTGTACTTTCTGTGCTTTTTTTGCAAACTGTTAATAAAGTATTCGATCAATCAATCAATACTAGGGTAAATAGGGTAAATAATTGACATACATTTACACAATGTACAGTACATACATTCCGGCATAGGCAGGGAAGAGCAGAGTAAACGTCATTCACACATTGCCATCCACATGTCACTGTTCATACTATTACAGGTGTAACGGCCCAAAATACACCCCGCACCACTTTAAGAGATTAACTTACATGTGGAGCAGTCAGGAGAGTTGTTAGCGGCACGGAGATGAATCGGCCCTTGTCTTCCTGAAGGGTCTGAGGGTCAGG
The DNA here is from genome assembly GCF_963454915.1 of Gymnoscopelus microlampas. Classification (NCBI taxonomy): domain Eukaryota; kingdom Metazoa; phylum Chordata; class Actinopteri; order Myctophiformes; family Myctophidae; genus Gymnoscopelus; species Gymnoscopelus microlampas. The sequence continues at coordinate 45,050,905 of NC_139949.1, read as the reverse complement.
GTGCTAGAAAGGTCTCTGGATGCTCTGGTTCTCCAACAGCGCTGTTGGTCAGTCTGTCTCTATAAGTCCTCCTGTCCCAAGAGTCTTTCTCTCACTCCTCCCCTCATGAGGTTTACCATCTTTATATCTTCTGTCACAGAAAAGTGAGCACGAATTCCATAGGCCCTTGGGCCTTAGACTGCCTCAAGGTACCCCCCAACCCAGGCTTATTTGTAACCAGTCAAACCGCTGCACTCAATGGGCCTCATTCACTAAGCTCTTTTACGTCCATACTTTGTACTTATCGGCATTCACGCAAATTCCTGCGTTACGAGTCTGATTCGTCAATCTTTTTTTGTCTGTAAATTCTGACGGACGTCCGCTCTTTCTCACGTCTGCTCGGAGGCAGACTTACATGGGACCAAAGCTTGCGTATATCATTAGAATGCCTTATTCTTCATGCAAAATCTATCAAAATATGTATTACATTACAAAATATGTATGTGCCCAACATTTGTCAAACACATAAAAAATATACATATATGTCAAACGATCTATTGCTTGGATGCATATTTTAGACCGTCCCTTATTTGTAAACTAAAAGGTGTGTCCCTCATTGAACTGATTTTTGGTAATCAATCAATGACACACAGGCCAGTCCACACCAATGCAACTCCTTGCAACATGCAACTACTTGCAACCATTATCCCCAATGGCAGTTGCAAGGAGTTGCATTGGTGTGGACTGGCATTAAAACTGTTTTGTTGCAAGGAGTTGCTATTAATTGCATTTTTGCGTTCTGGCCATTTTAAGAAAAAAAGTTGTTACGCCCAGAAAAAGCGAAAATCGCACTGTATATATGTACAGTTTTTGTATTTTATATTAAAACCTGTATTATAGTATATGTGTATGAGCTGTTTGAACTTGTTCACGTAAGACTTATTTGAATTTCAGGGAGTTGGCAACCCTAGATACAGTGAGAATGAAATCTACAGTGGTTCGTCCAAAGGACAGATTCCCTTCAGTTATCAATAAAGCTCTGATAAAAAAAATTGTTGGATATTGGCTGTTTCAAGCATCATCCTTTTATCTCGGCAAAGGTGAGTGGGCAATTGTTCAGTAGAAAGGGCTTATATAATATCCATTCCAAGTTTTATTAGCCTTTGGTCGTGAGGTTAAACTGTTAACTAACGTCTTATTCTCATTACACGTGAGAGTAGGCTATTTACTTTATTAACGCTCAGCGGGTCCATCGCGTGAGGGACTCGCTTGCGCTGATCAGCAAGTTGTCAAGTGGGTGCGTACCGCCACATTATAAGCTTGTAGGTCTGTCCATTTTGAAGTGTGATGACGTTTTTCATGTGATGTTAGATGTTTACGGTTGCCTTTGTAAATGGGGCGTGGATGATCTACACGGGAGCGTGCTTGTGACTTTCAGACAAAAATGAAACCCCTTCATGAATCACACTTCAGATTGTGCTTAGAGTGTTTTTGATTCATATATTGATTGATACATTAAGGATAAAATCAATAACGAAGTGTGCCTTACATATAAAGTGTTTATTTAATCACGATTGTCTAAGTAAATAACCATATTTGTAGTGATGAATATGTACTTCTCATATAAGCATGTCATGTAACCAGTGTGGCCATGAGGCCTTTATTTAGAATGTACTGGGCCTTAAACCATGAGTCAGTTATCAATAGTGTATCTCTAACATGGGTTATGGGGTGCCAACACACAGAGGTGGACGAAGTACTCGACCCCAGTACTTGAGTAAGAGTACAGATACTCCTTGGTCAAATTTACTCCACTATAAGTAAAAGTAGCTCAGTCAAAATGTTACTCAAGTAAGAGTAAAAAAGTAATTGCTTTTAAATATACTTAAGTATTCCAAAGTACATGCTTTGAAAAATACTTATAAAGTACAAGTAAAAGTAGAAGTACATTTCTTAATTTGATATCAATGAATTGCTGTAATGTTTTCACAATGAATTTATAGGACCTTGTAACTCTTGTTTCAGAGAAGTACTCTCTCTGAAACCACCTGCACTGCATGCACTGATGTGCTTGCTTGTAGATGTTTTACAAAGCCTTCAGAAACACCTATAAAAACATAGAAATGACTGAGGAACCAGAACGAAATACTTTTACTCCTATACACCCATACAAGATGTAACAAAGAGGCGAGCAGAGGGGGAAGCCAGAAACACGGCTAGTGTGAGAGCAGAAGTTAGGCCAATTGCATTTTAGGGAAGAAAAAAAACAGCCAACCTAAAGGCCAAACCGCACCAATGCAACTAGTCGCAACTCCTGGCAACAAAACTGTTTTAAGGTCAACCACACCGATGCAACTCCTTGCAACTGCCATTGGGGTTAATGGTTGCAAGTAGTTGCATGTTGCAAGGAGTTGCGTGGCGAAACATTGTTGTGGATGTGGAGTGGGCTTAAAAGCTGCTGCTGCCTGCTGAGTGCTGCTGAGTGCTATTAGAGTACTTGATTAAAATGAGTTTGATGGCAATGCAGTTCCTATGTGACAAACACCTTATGTGGTGACAGCTTTAAAGGGCCATGGCCAAACCTGTGTTCCAATGACGTGTTATGATGCCTTTTGCTCTTTTGGGACAGTATAAAAGCTTGTATCCTGTAGGGACCCTTCACTTGGTCCAATGCTTGTACATTGAATCAACTCACTGCAGTTATTGAAACAATCATTGCTTCTGAAGAGTATCTTGGTCTCTGTCTCGTTTCGTAGAAAACACTTCAAAAGGTACTTTAAGGTTAAAGATGAAGTTCCGCATTCTCAAAAACACGCACCCCTTTAGTCACTTTATTTACACACTATTTATGAACAGCTTAGTGAATGAGGCCGGATAATCTTTTTTTGCTTTGTAATTTGTAATCCATGAATCCGGTTTTGTCGAGCGTCTACAAACACAATTGGCCCGTGTTCGGGGGATGGAATCAGAGCGGGGAGGGTGATATTTGTGAATGCAAGTACTGGGGAGGCACCTGTAGGAGTAGCACAGAGGCTCTATGTCCTCCTTGTGAGGGCTCCTCACTGGCAGGTGAGGTGAGCCAGTAGGATACAGCAGTGACAGCATAGGGAGGAATCACTTGGCATAACGAGATTAACGACTACATTAGGTGATAGACATGGGCAAGGAAAAATGTGTTAAAACAGCCAATAGTTATGGCTCATGGAATAACACAAAGCACACACACTGACATAAAGGACATTCTCACTCTCTAGTAGTACTATAGTGACGAGTTGTCTTATGTGATTGATGCATTGCAGAAAACCTGATTGGTAGTTGAGCGCTGCTCTTTATCTTTATCTTTATCACATAATGGTATGCAACACTGGAACTTCAACATTCAGTGTCACAGTAATGTCATTCTGGTTAGGTCAGTTTCATGCACCAGTTTTAAAGCTGGGAATGTCTGGTCTAATTTTAAGAAACATGTTTGTGGAAGGTTTTTAACACAATTGCCAAAAATTCACACTTTGCATTATGAAGAATGAGGAAGAAGAGGGTCAAAATCTACATAACTTGTTGTCAAGTAGGTATTCCACTACGGTACTTAGGGTCTATCTTTGATACTCATCTATCGGGGGAGGCTACGGCATTCAAAGCACAAAGTAAAAATTGTCAATTGTCAAAATTCCTATAGTGAAGAAAATCCAGTACTGCTGGATGGGCTAGCCAGACGATTAGATCTCTGCCTACCGATATACGTTTGGGGAAATCTAGATTCAATGAATGGGCTTGGACGCTGGAGAAAACCAGCAGTAACAAACCTAAGCCCACTGCTTTGTAAACCAATCCTGATGCCATCCCATATGAAGGACCACCCCAACGTGTTTGCATTGGTTCTGTGAAGCTGTTTTAGTTTTAGTTTAAGTCACTGAATTTAGATGTCACCAGATATATCAGTAGGCAGAGATCATTGATTGGAGACTCCTAGATGGGTTAACGTTAAAATATTAGCTGGGACACAATACCATTTATGCTGCCTTGTTCTGCTATGGAGTACTCACCATTACATTAAAGGGGGTGTCATTTTTTGTTCAAACTAGAAGCAGCGGGGCCGAGCGTCTAGCCCGCGCCCACGTAGCGCCCGCGGCCACTTGGCAGCGCATATAAGTGGCGTAGCGTCATGAGGGCCAGTGGGGCCGTGGCTCGGTCAGTGAAGACCCTGTAGCGCGGATGATATGTGGCATAGAGGGGCAGATTTTAAATCTCCAGAGGAAACATCCGTGGGCTACCATTGGTTCAGCGATGTGTGCGGTCGCCCTGCGGCCCCTCCTCCTCGACCAATGTGCAGTATTGAGAGCCCTGACGTCACAACATTTGGAGCGATGGGCACTGCACTCTGGTTGGTTAGGGTACACCTAGGGCCCAGGTAGAACCCACTTAAAGCCTGCATGGGCAAACCCAGTTAGGACCCGCCTCTGTCCCACATAAACGTGGCTAGTTGGGGCCCACCTAAGGGCCAGGTAGAAGCTACTTATACTCGCATGGGCATCGCAGTTAAGACCCATCTCGGCCCCACATAGATTTGCCTAGGTGGGGCCCACCTAAGGCCCAGGTAGAACACACGTATGTCCCACAAGGGCATCCCAGTTGGGACTGAAGTGGATCCCGCTGACATTGCCGACATGGGGTCCATATGGTTTAGCCCACCTTGAAACCATATGGGAACTACGCTGGCGTGCTGGCTGAAATGCAAACGCTGCATCATACCTGTAGTGTGTAGTTTGATTTTGTGTGTGTAACAGACATACCTGCAGTGTGTAGATCAATGTCCATATGAAAGTCAATGCCCAGCAGTGTTTTTTTTTCTCCAGCAGAGTTTCTAGTGTCTCTATCTCTCTCTGGAAGAGGTTGCACATGAACTCTGCAGCCGCACTGAGGCGCTCCAACACAAACACTCTGACATTAAGCTGCTTCACACAACAAACATCAGCACCACGCTGCTGTTTGTCCAAAAGACACAATATCTCCTCTCCCACCGACGTCATGTGTTCATTTATCGACAGCCGTACAGACTCCTTTTGACACATTTTACCTTGTTTATCCAGCTCTCACTGACTCTCCCCTAATACAGTGGTTCTCAACGGGTCGGTGGGGACCCCCCACAGGCCAATGTTAAAATGGTAGCACTTGTTCCTCAACATAGTGTGAATGTGCGTGCAAAGTTGACCGCAATCGGACGCTGCATTCATGATTTGCGGCATTTTGTTCTAAACGGGCCACTCCTGCAAACTTTAGATGTGAATCTTAGCCAATCGGGATGGAATATGAAAAATTAAACAGATCCGTCTTGATCACATGACTATAGAGATCATGTGTACCGATTTGCATGAAATTTAGATAAAATCGGAAGGAGTAATGTAAAGAAATATGTTTTACATAAGTCGGCCTCCTGGTGGCGCTATAAAAGGTAGATGTGAAAAATGCAGGGCAAAGGTTTTTCCTTGACCTGTAGAGAGTGCACATACAAAGTTTTACACAGATTGGTGCAGTTATACTGTAGGTAAAAACACAAATCGGGCTGTTATAGTGCCATCATGAGGCTGATTAGAAAAATCTCAAGTGGAATTTCTAACTCGGCATAGTGGGAATGTGGGTGCAAAGTTGCACGGAAAGTGCATGCTGTGTTCATAATTTGAGGCATTTTGGTCAAAACGGAGCAGTCTTGCAAACTTTGGAAGCCATTTTTAGCCAATCAGGATGGAATATGAAAAATCTGAAAGACCCGTTTTTTTTAATGACTATGGAGATACTGTGTACCGATTTGCGTGATGTTTGGACAAAATATGTAGGAGTACTGTGAAAAAATGTGTTTTGCAAAAAGCGGCCTACTGGTGGCACTATAACAGGGCCATGTGAAAAAAATGGGGCAGAGGTTCTGAATTGGCATCCAGGGAGTGTGTGTGCACAGTTTCGCTGCGATCAAGCCAACGATGCGGGAGATTAGCTATCCACAGACGGATGGACGGACGGACAGGGGGTAAAACATACTTTCGCGCCATGCCTTTCGGCCTGGCGGAGACAATAAAAAAACGAAAGTAAAGGAAACGACCATTACTGCAACAAAAGTAGTCAACAAACTATACTATAAAACATTGGCCAAATTGTCAAATAATATAAGAGAGAGGCAAACATGTTGAAAATAGCCGATCTACAAGCTTACAACGCCTCTCAACGTGAGGCGTTTTGAGCTTGTAGATCTGCTATTTTCACAATATTGACTTGTGGAACGGAGTCAAACAAAATGTGGGGGTCCCCAGTTCAAATATGATTATTTTGGGGGGGGCGCGGCCTGAAAAGGTTGAGAACCACTGCCCTAGTCGGACCAAAATTATCTGAAATTACTACATTACCATAATGCAGCCTAAACGTGCGTTGCACGGGGCGGTCCTGCCATTACGTTAGTTACTGGAGTTGCTGTGGAGCTACACAGTTCTCCACAAGACACACAAGCCCACAACATACCACCAGCAATAATAACATTCACCGCACGAACGTGCATTGTTGACAAAGTGATTGCACAGCCGCTGCAGGCATGACAACCACGTTAGCGTTAGCTACATGCCAACTATCACAGCGCCCTGTCCGTCGTTGCTGCGACTGAATGTGATGGCTACAGCAAGCTCTCTGCGATGCCATTATCTGGAAACTGCTCCTAGCATCACACGACCAATGAGAGTGAGCGCTTTCGTTGTTGCTAAGATACGGTGTATGGCACATGGCGTCTCTGCACCATAGCTTGTAGATCTCTCACACATGATTGGCGTAGCCAGGTCTGACTTTTTGTATACGCGATTTTGGGCTTATTTGGGCACGCTTTTGGGCTCGTTTCCATAGACCACGGCAACGCTTGTTTCTTTCCCATGACGGATGTGGCAAAAAAGGTGCAAAACGAACCATCCGGAAGTAAATTGCGAGATGAAATATATAGCACTTTTTGATTATTAGAGAAGGAGACACATGTGAAGGTGGAAAATGAAATGTAGGAGATTATATAGTTTTTCATGAGCGATTTTTGTAGCAAGTTGTGAGAGAATTGGGCCACTCCTGTGGGCGGGGGGCTCAATAGAACCATTGGGGTTTGAGAAGGAGACGCTCTCTGATTGAGTGGTAGGATGGTTTGACATGGGAGTCAGTGAACTATTTCAAAACTTTTAATTTTGTTGATTTGTGTTGTGTCGCGTCGCAGGGCAATATCGCAAGGCAGACTTACATGGGACCAAAGGTTGCGTATATCATTAGAATGCCTTATTCTTCATGCAAAATCAATCAAAATATGTATTACTTTACTTAAAAAAATATGTATGTGCCCAACATTTGTCAAACATAAAAAATATACATATATGTCAAACGATCTATTGCTTGGATGCATATTTTAGATGTTTTTTCTTTTCTTTTCAGTTGACACATTTCCCTCTGTGTGTTTGCCGTTAGTGCAAGTCTGGCCACAGTTTCGCCTATTGGGCTTTCATGCTAACTCCAATGTCGTGCTATTAGTTTATAATATTGACCACATCAGATGAACGCAGTCTTACCACAGCATGTTTCCCTTGACATTTTGTATAATGTTCAACTAACTAATAGGTATGTGAAGTCCGGACCAGGGGTGCAACAGTTATTCGAACTAATCATTTTAATCGATTATCATTTATCATTAGCATGTCATTATCTGCAAAAAGTTCCAAAATATAGAATAACCAATCTACAAGCTCAGAACGCGTCACGATGCGACACGTTGTGAGCTTGTGGATTGTCTATTTTCACTATTTTTGCACAGCACCATTGTACAACAAAGTATAAAATAGCACTTAAGTGGTTACTCGATTCATTGACATTTTGCACATGCACCAGAGCGAATAAATACATTTAAAAAATCACACCCTGTGTGAAGGAAGCGGTGCCTTTGATGAGTGGCCTCCTGGTGGCGCTATAATAGGGCAATGTTGAAAGGGTGGCATTTGTGGCCTCAACATAGTGCAAATATGCGTGCAAAGTTTCACCCTAATCGGACGCTGCATTCATGATTTGCAACATTTTGGCCTCCTGGTGGCGCTATAACAGGGCAATGTGAAAAGGGGGGCAATTCTTCCTGGGCCTAGTGGGAATATGCGTGCAAAGTTTCACGGAAATTGCACACTGCGTTCATGTGGTTTGTATGTGTTGCTTCTCGTGCTCATCCGGACGGACGGACGGACGGACGGACGGACGGACATACGGACAAAGTCAAGTGTAGAGCGGTTGGCACCGCTAAAAATCATATCAAATCAAATCAAAAAACAAATTCAGAAGGATCGGCTGGCTTACTGTAGCTAGAGTGTACTGTAATTCTATGTGATGCCTTATATCTACACTTGAGTTTGTGTGCTATAACCTGTTATTTCAGGTTGGATTCTATTAAAACTAGCTTTTTAAATATGTTTTAAACATTAACAGTGCTGCTATTTTATGGCATACTGTTTGTTCTTAAAGTAACACGAATAATTCAAGTAATGCTATGACTAGTTATGACTGTTAGAGCTACTTGCATATCATATGCATTTGCTTTGCAATGCAGCATTATTTAGGAAACAATTTATTTTTGATAACGGATATTTTTAAGGCTGTTTTTACTTTTTGCCGTTAGTTGAAAGGAATCCTTTGACTATAAACTCAGGATGAGGGATTCTCAAACACTACTTGGCTCTATGTTCAAATACATTTCACTCACAAAGCTCACATAGCATTTGTATTTAGTCACGTCAATTTCACCTCCTCCCTTCTATCTAGCCGTGTGCTATAGCTTAGTGCCTCAACCCATAGTACAATATATTTACACAGTAATTCAGCTACAATGCATTTTCATGTTTGACACTCCCATTCCACTATAGTTAATATGAAGGACCTCTAACAGGTGTCCTAGCACTTGCTGTTATAAGACGTTAGTGGCAAATGACCACAAATTTGAGTGCATTCCATTCCAGACAAATTATGTATTACTTTGTTTTTGTTCCTCTCTGGAACTCTACGTGCCTGTGAGAAAGCAAAGTCATGTTTTGAGTTCAATCGACGGAAGTTCTGAAACTTCTTTGTGAATTTATCACCCTGCAGATATTTTCATGAGTTTGTAATTAATATTAATTAATATTTTTAAATCAATTTTAAGTCTGGTATTGTATGTTTTGGTGTGTCATACACAGTAAAAAAAAATGTTAATTTAACTCTGCAAGTGTAGAAATGGGACCAAATGCATCCATAGTGTCCATTGGTTGTAGAATTGGTTTGAACAGTAAAGCTTTACTGTAGGAAAGTTATTTCAGAGCAAGTTAACCTTTCAGAATCTTAAGCACACACACTTAGTATTGTATTGCTACGAATGTGTAACAAACGACAATTATGACAGAAAAAAATAGAAACGAAGACAATAGGCCTATTCAAATTTTATTTTCCAATTGAATAATTCCAAATTAGACAGAAAGCCTTTCAGAAATAAAACTACCATATCGTTGCTGTCAGGCAGAAAAGTCATACCTCCATATTTCAACTGTTTTCTCCCATAAATGAATGCATAATAGCTACACACAAAAGTAGCAAAAATAGCCAATGTCACGATGCAACTGATTGTGACCTTGTAGATCTGCTATGTTAGAATGTTCTTTAAAGTGAAAGTGTTTCTGTGGGTTTTATATTTATTGAATCAATGAAAAGTATTAGCATGAGCTTTTGACTAAATAATAACTATATCGGATTCATTGGGATGCAAGTTATTTTTTCCATTTTCTGAAAAGTAAAGTTTTGGACATACAAGGTTTCCCCTGGACAGTGACGATATACATGATCAATATACAGTAGAATAGGTGATGGGGACAGCTGGGAGGAGGGCCGTCAGTGTCAGGGGGTACAGGTCCAGGGCGGGGACGGTCAGGTAAGAAGGGGCAAATGCCTGAATGCCGCTTCTCTCTAGTTCAATCATCGAATTCACCGTCAACTGAGAGAGAGAGAGAGAGAGACAGAGAGAGAGAGACAGACAGACAGACAGACAGACAGACAGTTAGACACACAGACACACAGAATTGTGCAAGGCATTGTGAAAACCATGGCATCATTTGTTTCCATAAAGTTACTGTACTACTGAAGCGAGCCATTAAGTTGGATTTTTAAGAAGCCTTGGGGGAGGGATACTTTCACGTGCTGCAAATGGCTCAGGTTTAGCTAACATTTGAATGTATACTCTACGCAGAAAATTTAAAACAGGCAAAATCTAATAATGAGGCAATTTATGTCAACATTAAGTCATTTAAAAGCTATAGTCTGTAAAAATGGGGGTGCACCAGTAGCTTACACAGAGTGGAGGTTTAGTTACTGAAAAATGCTCTAAGGGCACCTTGCATTTGATTGATTATGGACTAATCAAATGCTTACAGCTCACTGATGGCTCAGTTTAGATATGGCATAGATGCCAAACGTTTTTTGGAACTGGTGGTGTAGTGGTAATAGCATAGTGTCAATGATTTGTAAAGAATGGGAGTCTTGTGGCAATTCTTGCAAGGGGAACCTGCTTTTTGTTTTAGGATTTTGGTGTGCCTATACAGTAGATTCTGGAGTCGTCTGAAGATATGAACTCTATCCACTGTAATGCCATGGCTATTCAGAATGGATTGGATTTTGTATTTGAGAACAGAAGCTCCAAATGACCTTAATGAAGAACTGATTTTGAATTTCCTTTTGTCAGTTTATTTCTTGGCAATACATTCTTATATTTTGTATAGTATTTATTCAGTATAATGTATGAGCCAAGAATGCCGTCCTGGATGAAAAAAGTCCACTCTTTGGGACTGCTGCAATGAATTATATTATGGTTGTTGCGTGTTCTGGTCATTTTTCTTTTACATTAAAATGATATCCTGTTCTAAAAAAGAAACATCTGATCTTACCAATCCTTTCCAACAATGTAAATTCGTTCACTTCAAGGAGTTTGTAAAATTCCAGTTGGACTTTTCTTCCCCCTGGTTGCAGCACTTTCGTATACAGTATCCTCATTTGGTCCATGGCGGTGATCCCTGGGACGCTAATCTTGGCATAGGTCTCACGATGGATGCGCTTTTTTAGAGCGTCTACAATAGGCTGGACTTGGGTAACTTCTTGAATCAACACTGCCATGTGTTGGTTCACCAAATTAACTGATTCAAGAGAAAAAGAGTAGTTGAGATGAATGAATCACAGAATTATGGAGAATAAAGTTCTCTGCATCTCTACATCCACACATAAACAGCAGTGTAACAACTGGTGTGTGTGTGTGTGTGTGTGTGTGTGTGTGTGTGTGTGTGTGTGTGTGTGTGTGTGTGTGTGTGTGTGTGTGTGTGTGTGTGTGTGTGTGTGTGTGTGTACGTTTGCACACTGCATTGCTCACCTTTGTCTGCATCCGTAGTCATGCCGTCGACAGCGTCCTGTTGAACACAAATCATTTTCCAACAGGACGTTTATAAAATCATGCCTCATATTTATTATGCAATATTTTCAGATGAAAAAAGCGGATTACATGAATCTTGATGGGGGAAGAGATGATGAGCCATTGTTAAGCGATGCGATCAGAGACAGATATACTGTTGTAGGGCTAGTACAGTTTGATTCATCGTCCTATATGGAATGCTTGTATGATGTGTGTGTGATGATCTGAAAGCTGTCTGTAGGAAAAAGGTTGAAGCACTTTACCTGCTTTGAGGGGACGTTTCCTCTTGCTGCTGAAAGAGGTATAAATGTCTTTATTTAATATATATACATATATACTGTATACATGCATACATACATACATGCATGCATACTGTATGTACATACATACATACATACATACATACATACATACATACATACATACATACATACATACATACATACATACATACATACATGCATACATACACTGTATACGCACTCTCACACACACACACACACACACACACACACACACACACATACACACACACACACACACACACACACACACACACACACACACACACACACACACACACACACACACACACACACACACACACACACACACACACACACACACACACATTAAGCTAAAGGTATGATAGACACAAAAGACAAAATTACCGTCAATCTTATCCTGGGTTTCCAGGTGCAGAGCCGTGGACAGCCTCTGGAATACTTCGTCGAGTTGTTTGTTCAAATCTCCAAACTCCTCTCCGTGTTTGTTGACCTTCACTAGACGCTTCACTAAATCATCAGTGGAGTACTTCTTGACAACCTGTTCAGCTGCTTCCAGTATGGTCGTGAGATCGCAGATGACTCCGATCACATTTTCAGAGATGTTACCAGCTCCCTTTCCCTTGATTTTCTGAATGTGTGGCTCCCAGCTTTTCACGCGCTGGGCCAGATCCTGGCACTCTTTCTTGTTGGCCCTGACCTTCTCACAGAGACTGTAGATTGAACTTGCTATGGTAAAGAACTTTTCCACTGCGTCCATGGCTGGTGACTGAAACATGAGAGAATCAGAATCAACAGGTGCAAAGAATTAAGAATGGAGAAAGAGGGACAGATAGGTTGAAATGGACGAATAGATCGGAACAGAACAGACTGAATATAAATCAATGTGGATCTCGAGATCCACATGGGAATGCCGTCAGAAGTGTACTTTAGTCCCATGAGGCACCCCTCATGAGCCAACAGACGAGCAAAAGAACGCTTTTCCAGGCCATCTGAAAAGCCATACTACGTGTTTCAGATTCATATTTCAATATACACTACACTACATTTATGTAAAGAAGGGATTGCGCACTTAAATTAATTGTTCATTCGCCATGCCACCGAACATCCGGCCTTCATCCGGGTGTACACGTTGGTTTGGACGGATTACTTGGACTTTGCCAGGTGAAACTTGTCAACTTGCCATGTGAAACATTACTGTAAGGCTTGTCCCACTTGTCCTGACAAGTAAGTGACAATGTGCAAGGTGAAACTTACCCATCCTCCTTAGGGAATGCAAACCAACACTAGTACACACTAATGAAGGCCAGGTGGTTGAAAACGTTTTGAACAGAATGTTTTCGACCATCCCGTCTTCAACAGTTGTTGTGTGGGTGTGTTTGATGTTTATAAGGTTTTACAACCTTTCATGCAAACTGGGTCGAGTGATTATGAGCTACTGGGATATACCTGACATAAAGTTTTATAATCAAACGTATAATGCCTTATGATGGCATTATGCAGGCTTATAGCAAACTCATAATTCTTTATGGTTGCTTTCTATCTGAAGATTTGCAGCTCCATCCACTCCTTGTTTTACTTATAACTGAAAAAGGCTGTATCTCGCTTCCTAAGGGCCGTTTCAGACTATGGTTTCGGGTGCGCACCCTGGGCCACTTGGCTGATGTTGTGGTAGTGTGAACGTTGCGTATCGTTCCCCGAAACGGATCCCCGTTCCGTTCCCGAAACCACCTCCGGAGGCAGTCTCGGATCCGAATCATGCGTCCTCGGAGACGGTACGCTGCAGTGTGAAAGCAAGCGTACTGTTTGACGGAAGTGGCCCGCTATTTGGAATAGGTGACGGTATATAAACTCGCCAAAAACAGTCAACAAAAAGACGTCGCAGATCAATCCACAGGGGTTCAACCATGGCCGGATCCCGCGGTTTAATTTCATCATTAAATTATAAAATGAACCCGCGGGATGATGCGCTAAAACCCGCAATATTTATATATAAAACATTTTTATTTATTTATATAAAACATTACATACAGAAATAGAATGAGAGCGCGAGATAGAAAGAGAGGCCGTGTCATGGCCATATAATGACAGCAACAATATATATATATATATATATATATATATATATATATATATATATATATATATATATATATATATATATATATATATATATAATAGTATATCTTGTGGATATCTTGTGGAGTTTCAGCTACTATGCATCCCAGAAATATATAGCTTATAAGGCTTTGTAATTTGAAATTTGTAAGTAAATATAACTCATTTAGATGTAGGCCTACGTAGGTTTATGGTTTCCCATGGACTATAGCCGTTTCACTCATGATGCAATTTCTCTTTCATAACAGATACATACATGTGCCAGATAATCCCCACACAAAGAGAGTAAAAAAAGAGAAGACGTTACTTTATTTAGTAAGACATGAGAAACAGTACATGGAAGTACAATTCACAATACAAGGTTTCAGTCATTCAGTCCGACTTCACTGTATAGGCTAGTTGCCTTTTCATAAATTATATATTTTTGTACTTGAGCTGTCGTGAAAGTTTATAATATTTAGAGAAATGTAAGGTTTCAAATACAAAAGTAGTAGTTGTTGTGAAGGTTAGTTAACTGGACATTTAGACTGAATGTTTCCTGTATCCTCATCTTGCGCAAATGCACACAAGTGTTTCACCAGGTTTTATTTGTGTTGTTTCTCATAAGCGTGCATCCGTTGTCTGTCAACAACACGCGCGCCAACAACACAGCAGTCTGTGCCTTGACTTCTGTGCGCTCGCGTCGCTGTGCGCTCCTGACTCTCTCCAGAAGGCCGTTCGCCTCCCCAGCGGCAACCCTATATTTATGCGCGACCAGCACAAACATTGTCGCATAGTTGATGACGTCTGTGTCCACTGGCGAAGCACTATGTGCGTGCCGCCACCTATAGGATCGGGGGTATATATGCAAGCGTATTCGGGCGCGTTAGAGACTTGGCCAGTGTGAATGCTGGCCAGCCAAGCGCACTCGGAAACGGAGCGGTCTGGAGTGCGCACCCGAAACCATAGTCTGAAACCGCTATAAGCACTTTTCTTTTACTTAAAAAAAATAAAAATCTAAATCGTACTGGCCAGAAATACTCAGTGAGTTAAGTTAACATAAGTATAACTAAATGAATTTAAAAAATGTTACTTTTCAGGATTACAATTCAAAAATAGCAAAACAAATATCACGATTCCAATTCAAAAATAGCAAAAAGAGCAATCTACTGATCTAATAGTAGATTGTCTATTTTTGCTACTTTTGTGTGACATAGAATGGAGAAGTACGCCATTCATTTACGAAAAAAGTTAAAATACGGAGATAAGAGGTGTCTGCCCAACACTATATGCAATGTGGCTCTCTGGAGTGAGTGTGGAAATATAGTGGCCCTCTCCATCATCAAAGTTGCCCACCCCTGTATTAAACTGTACTTTCTGTGCTTTTTTTTGCAAACTGTTAATAAAGTATTCGATCAATCAATCAATACTAGGGTAAATAGGGTAAATAATTGACATACATTTACACAATGTACAGTACATACATTCCGGCATAGGCAGGGAAGAGCAGGGGAAACGTCATTCACACATCGCCATCCACATGTCACTGTTCATACTATTACAGGTGTAACAGCCCAAAATACACCCCGCACCACTTTAAGAGATTAACTTACATGTGGAGCAGTCAGGAGAGTTGTTAGCGGCACGGAGATGAATTTGCCCTTGTCTTCCTGAAGGGTCTGAGGGTCAGGGTGCTAGAAAGGTCTCTGGATGCTCTGGTTCTCCAACAGCTCTGTTGGTCAGTCTGTCTCTATAAGTCCTGTCCCACGACGAGTCTCTCTCTCACTCCTCCCCTCATGAGGTGTACTTTATATCTTCTGTCACAATGGTTAAGTGAGGACGAATTTGCATGTCAATGTGACGTCATCAGGGCATGATGCTGAGTCCATAGGCCCCTGGGCCTTAGACTGCCTCAAGGTACCCCCCAACCCCGGCTTATTTGTTTCCAGTCAAACCACTGCACTCAATGGGCCTCATTCACTAAGCTCGTTTACGTCCATATTTTGTACTTATCAGCATTCACGCAAATTCCTGCGTTACAAGTCTGATTCATCAATCTTTTTTTGTCTGTAAATTCTGACGGACGTCCGCTCTTTCTCACGTCTGCTCGGAGGCAGACTTACATGGGACCAAAGCTTGCGTATATCATTAGAATGCCTTATTCTTCATGCAAAATCTATCAAAATATGTATTACATTACATTAAAAATATGTATGTGCCCAACATTTGTCAAACACATAAAAAATATACATATATGTCAAACGATCTATTGCTTGGATGCATATTTTAGACGATTTTTTTTTTCTTTTCAGTTGACACATTTCCCTCTGTGTGTTTGCCGTTAATGCAAGTCTGGCCACAGTTTCGCCTATTGGGCTTTCATGCCAACTCCAATGTCGCGCTATTAGTTTATAATATTGACCACATCACATGAACGCAGTCTTACCATCTGATGAGGATACAGTTACGGTTGCCTGCCAAGTGCCAACCGTCCCTTATTTGTAAACTAAAAGGTGTGTCCCTCATTGAACTGATTTTTGGTAATCAATAAATGACACACAGGCCAGTCCACACCGATGCAACTCCTTGCAACTTTATTAATTTACTTTATTAACGTTCCATCGCGTGAGGGACTCGCTTGCGCTGATCTGCAAGTTGTCAAGTGGGTGTGTACCGCCACATTATAAGCTTTTAGATCTGTCCATTTTGAAGTGTGATGATGTTTTTCATGTGATGTTAGATGTTTACGGTTGCCTTTTATGGTGGTACTGTAAATGGGATGTGGATGATCTACAAGGGAGCGTGCTTGTGACTTTCAGACAAAAATGAAACCCCTTCATGAATCACACTTCAGATTGTGCTTAGAGTGTTTTTGATTATTGATTGATATATTAAGGATAAAATCAATAACGAAGTGTGCCTTACATATAAAGTGTTTATTTAATCACGATTGTCTAAGTAAATAACCATATTTGTAGTGATGAATATGTACTTCTCATATAAGCATGTCATGTAACCAGTGTGGCCGTGAGGCCTTTATTTAGAATGTACTGGGTCTTAAACCATGAGTCAGTTATCAATAGTGTATCTCTAACATGGGTTATGGGGTGCCAACACACAGAGGTGGACGAAGTACTCGACCCCAGTACTTGAGTAAGAGTACAGATACTCCTTGGTCAAATTTACTCCACAAAAGTAGGAGTAGGACAGAGGCTCTATGTCCTTCTAGTGAGGGCTCCTCACTGGCAGGTGAGGTGAGCCAGTAGGATACAGCAGTGACAACATAGGGAGGAATCACTTGGCATAACGACTACATTAGGTGATAGACATGGGCAAGGAAAAACGTGTTAAAACAGCCAATAGTTATGGCTCATGGAATAACACAAAGCACACACACTGACATAAAGGACATTCTCACCATGTACAGCTTAATAGGAGCAATCACCAGTATAGGGCCTCTGTAATAATGACCCAAGCTAGCCTGAGCCTTTTTATAGTGACCTGCCATCCACAACATGATTCTCTCTCTCTAGTCGTACGAGTTGTCTTATGTGATTGATGCATTGCAGAAAACCTGATTGGTAGGTGAGCGCTGCTCTTTATCGTTATCACAAAATGGTATGCAACACTGGAACCTCAACATTCAGTGTCACAGTAATGTCATTCTGGTTAGGTCAGTTTCATGCACCAGTTTTAAAGCTGGGAATGTCAATGGTCTAATTTCAAGAAAAATGTTTGTGGAATGTTTTTAACACAATTGACAAAAATGCACACTTTGCATTATGAAGAATGAGGAAGAAGAGCAGAGGCCTGCAGTAGCAGGGATGTGCTTTAGACAGGTGGTTGACATTTGTCAAAATGTACATAACTTGTTGTCAAGTAGGTATTCCACTACGGTACTTAAGGTGTATCTTAGATACTCATCTATCGGGGGAGGCTACGGCATTCAAAGCACAAAGTACAAATTGTCAATTGTCAAAATTCCTATAGTGAAGAAAACCCAGTACTGCTGGATGGGCTAGCCAGACGATCAGATCTCTGCCTTTGGGGAAATCTAGATTCAATGAATGGGCTTAGATGCTGGAGAAAACCAGCAGTGACAAACCTAAGCCCACTGCTTTGAAAACCAATCCTGATGCCATTCCATATGGACCACCCCAGCGTGTTTGCATTGGTTCTGTGAAGCTGTTTTAGTTTTTTTTTTTAGTCACTGAATTTAGATGTCACCAGATATATCAGTAGGCAGAGATCATTGATTGGAGACTCCTGGATGAGTTAAAATATTAGCTGGGACACAATACCATTTATGCTGCCTTGTTCTGCTATGGAGTACTCACCATTACATTAAAGGGGGTGTAATGTTTTGTTCAAATAAGTGTTAAATAGCTCTATATTCCCTTAGTAAATATTGCTAGTGTTTGTTCAGTAACAGGGGTCTCCCCGCCTCTCCAGCTCTTTAATAAACAACAGAAAATACATTTTGAGGTCAGGTTACGACTTTCATCCAATCAGGAGAGAGAACTCATAGGCTACTACAGGACAAATTTGAATTGGAACACTATAAAATCAAAGCTGATAAGTGGTTCTCGCTTCTGGTTGGATGAAATTGCTGACCCACCTGAACAATGTATTTTCTGTTTACTAAAGACCTGGAGAGATCCCTGTTACTGAACAAAGTAACAGGGATCTATTACTGTACATCAAGTAACATCTTGTAGCAATGATTACTATCAGAATATATAAAAACTTACTCACATCACTTTAAGAATACAATTTAGAGTCAAAATTTTAGACTGATCAAAATAAGCAGACAATCAGGCAATGAAACAGTTTTGAACAGAGTATAATTGCATACATGCAAGTTTAAAGAACGTATGTATGACCCCAGAGCCACATTGTTATGTGAAACATGTTTAGCTTTTTGACACTTGACTCATCTCTCCAGATGGTCGGTGGTTCTGCTACATACCAGAATTTCAACCCACCTTTGTGTAATGACTGGAACAAAAGCCAAAGGGATGTATGTGACACTTAACCACTTAGACCAGTTGACCCGTGTCCCCTCAGGGCTCTATACTAGATCCGCTAATATTTCTCTGCCGAAAATAGCCAGTTATAGCCGCTAAAGTAGCTCCTCTGCTCAGAAATAGTGCTAAACAACAAACTCCTCTGACGTTCCGCAGTGGGCGTCAGAGCAATAGATACTCAGACAACTGGAATAATGTTTTCAGACAAAATAAAAGAATATTTGGGTAAAAAGGCATAGTTTCAGTCACCTGATTCCCTCTCCGGTCAGGTGTAACGGCACAAAACTTAGGAATGCGACAGAAACAAAGAAATCTCCATGAATTCAAGGCTTCACGGGGTGTGTAATTGATAGAACATTCATTTTTTGGGTGAACTACTCCTTTAATACCTCTCTAGGATATGCTACACTATTTGGGGAACAGTCTCAGTAATTTCAATAACATATTCTAGTAACACTGTAGCTAGAGTGTAATTCTATCCAATGTGATGCCTTATATCTACGGAACTTCATGTTGTGCTTTATATAACCTGTTATCTCAGGCTGGATTATATTAAAATGTCCCCCACTTGTGTCAAATGACCACAAGTCTATCCCAGCCAACTAATGTATTACTCTGTTTAGAGACTATTTGTTCCTCTCTGGAACTCCTACTCTACACTATATTCATGTGAGAAGTCATGTTTTGAGTTAAAACTGTTCTTTTGTTGGAGTCTGGTATTGTGTATGCTATGGTGTAAAATCCACAGTGTTAATTTAACTTTATTTAGTGTACAAATGGAACCATCAGGTCCACTGGTTGTATTTGTCAGAACTGGTTTTAGCAGTAAGTTAACTTTTACCACAGGAATGTTTTTTTCAGAGCTGGAGTCAACCTTTCAGAATCTTAAGAACACAACCTAGTATTTTAAGGCCACCAGTGTAAAAAATGGCATTCTAGGATCAATGACATGGAAGTTGGTGTTAGACTTCTATTTTTTGTGCAAGCAAATTAGCATATCGGGTGTTTTCCAAATGAATACATAATAAGTAAATCAAAATTAGGGTGCAGTCACACCGAACTTTGATTCTGACAATGCGGCAGATTCTGCCATTGCTTTTCAATGGGAACGGAGCGTCTTTTTAATGTGGAAATTCGCGAATGGCAACAAACTGCTCCATTCCTATTGAAAAGTATTGGCAGAATCTGCTGCATAGGCAGAATCAAAGTTCTATGTGACCGTACCCTAGGACAGGAAAGTAAAGGAATGAAATTAAACAAAGATAATAATTAAATATCGTACACATAACTTTCCACTGATGACTGATTTCACAACCCTCAATACTCAGGTCTCCTTTTAAAGTTACTAGAGGTTCGAGCCGCTCCGCGGCCCTCACACCTACATTTAAATGCAGGAATTAAACTATTTATTTAAAGGGTTTTTGATACAGGGTAAAGCTCTTGAATGGCTGCTGACTGGACCTCATTACTTTTGCACTATGTGGTATTCAGTTGTTGTTTATCTTTACTTCTGCTGTAGTGGCACTGCTACTAATAGCACTAACGTTTTTTGTTGTAAAGTTAGCAGCACCTGCAGTGAAAAATGCAGTTTAATTTCATCTGAATCCAATGAGCTCACTAAGGGTGAAACAGCGCCCCCTGGCACTGGACAGGACACATTTCAAGTGTTTTAAAATGTCATGTATTTGTTGTAAAACCTTGCACATACACAGGAACCACAATGAGCACTCACCTAAAGTATGCCCTTGGGAATCACATACACACATCTCTTCACTAATGTAGCCTAGTTAGGCGGTTGCATACCTTGCCTAATGGGTAGGTCCACTTCTGCCTACCAGACTGGGACCTTTCAAGTCATTTGTTGATACATTTGATCAAATAGTTATTCAGATGTGTCATGATCCAAGAAATCATGCAGGAAATTAATTTTGATCGTACAAATTTCAAGAGTTATAGGACATAAAGTAATGCGGGCTGATATGGTACCACCATCAGGCTGATTTGAAAAATATCGGGTGTGATGTTTGGACAAACTTTGTAGGGGAGGGGAGGGAAAAAGGAATCACATGCCAATGCCAATGCACTGATAGTTTCTGTTCTGCCATGGTACCAGTTGCATTGTTTCTCCTCTTTCTCTATTTGACTTTCAATGTGATTACCAGAAAATAATACTTCTAAAACCCAACTTAGTCCAATCAGAGTTAAATTAAAACACTTTATACAGTGCAAGTATAAGTGACAGAAATTCAGGGCTTCAGGCAGTTGTGTTCACTGCTAACAAATGCCAGTCAGATGGCCACAAACGTTTCAAAGATTTTACCCCAGAATTTCGATCTCCAACGTTAGGAATCTTCTGAAACAACAAGGACTCAGAAACGGTATAAAACATTAAGCAGGCTGCCACCGGCCTCCAGCCAGCAGGCCTCAGTTAAAGCGTTTGAGCTGGCATACAAGAAGATGAATGAATGATTACATTTGATTTGCATAGCGCTTTTCCAAACATAGTTACAAAGTGCTTTACATACATGTTAAAAACAGCCAACATCAGCAAGAGGACAAATAGAAATTTAAAAAATCTGAAAAAATAAGAAAACAGAAAAACAGCATTTGTAGTCAGCCCATAAAACAATCCTTAGGAAAAACACATTATATATGTGTTTTCAAAAGCGATTTAAAAGAGGACACTGACTCTGCTGACCTAAGATCCAAGGGTAGGGCATTCCAGAGCAACGGTGCCCGGGCCGAAAAAGCCTGGTCCCCCCGGGTGACAAAGTGAGTTGTGGGAGGATCCACGAGGGCCCTATCCGAGGATCTAAGCCGGCGCATTGGCTCATGGGGTTTTAGCAAGTCCACAATGTAACTGGTAGCCAGTCCATGTAGGGCTTTAAAAGTGATCAATAAAATCAAATCAATGCTGTAGCTCACAGGCAGCCAGTGTAGGGCAGCCAGGATGGGTGTAATATGGTCTTGTTTCTTTGTGTTAGTTAAGAGTTTTTCACCATCTGGAGACGGAAGATGGCAGCAGTTCATCCTTTGAGGGAGAGAGGGAGGTCCAGCAGTAGAACTGACCTCTGACCTTGGCACTTAGTTGTCACAGGCTTGGCGTTGGGGTAGGGGCGCTCTGATAGACAAACCGACCTCGGATATTCTCATGATATTATAATCTCTGCCAGGCCGAATAGAAGGCAAAGTGGGAGATCATGTTTTTTGTCACTGTTTGTCTGTCTCTCAGGGGCTAATCACGCAAACCACTGAACCAATCAGCACCAGATATCTTGCGAGCGCTGCCAGTAGACAAAGGAAGCACCTCCACACATTTTCTTTTATATATGTTTTTGTTTTCCTTTTTTTTTAAGTATAGCATTTTTAGAATAGAAGTCAATAGCGGTCAAATCGGTCTGACACTTTCCCAAATATTGAGTCATACATCACAGACACGTCATACTGTAGATTTTAGACTGGCCACATTTTCTGGCAGAGATATGCACTCCGCCATGCTTACCTTAACATCAGAAATTCACATTTAAATTCAATCATTGACATTAATGTTAATATATGTATTAAATGTATTAAATTAAACTAACTTGAACCCAAATACTATGTTGTTGCTGACTTTGTGAATAAATATGGCTATTGACTCCCCCCACCAACTCTATCACATGCACAGACACTCAGCTTGTGTGCAGCTGGCTCTGCCCGCACTCAGGTGTTTAGGTCCAGTATGTGAGGTTGTATGTGGAGACGGTGGTGTTCTTGGTGTGTGCTTGAACAATGGGCTTCTCTCTCTACCTGACTCTGCTTTCTGTCCTTCACCAAGGCACAGGTAAGATGGACACTATTAGACTAATAGGCTAGGATTAACAGTAAGTCTCACTCGGACATTCTGATTAGCTCAATGTAAAGGTGGTAAATGTGGTGGACCATTCTTATGCTTTGTCACTGTCTAGTTATGTTTAGCTACGGTATTTAGAACAAAGTACAAAGTTGTTGGTAAAATAAATACTGCTTAACTATTACAACTGCTACTAAGTAACACCACTGCTACTAACTATTGCTACTGTCGGGTGGAAAGCTCATGTCCAAGACCGTTCCTTTTTATTATTATTTAAAAAAACAACAACAATCAAAATATTGAAAATAGCCGATCTACAAGAGCTTGTAGATTTGCAATTTTCATTACTTTTGTACAAAACTCTTATGATGAAGTAGATTATTAATTTACAATAAAAACGGCAATGTCAATAATACCACTGTTACTAACTAGCACCACTGCTGAATATCATTACTACGTACTAACTAGCACCACTCCTACTACTCACACACACACACACACACACACACACACACACACACACACACACACACACACACACACACACACACACACACACACACACACACACACACACACACACACACACACACACACACACACACAGCATAGACCCCCGGGTCGGACTCGAACCCTGGCCAGCTTCAGAAAGGCCCGCAGCCACAACTATTGTACACGGCATGCGCTCTCACTATGCGAGGTACCAGGGCGCCTTGATTATGTCCTTTTGACCTTGATTGTGAACTTTTCCTTTAACCAGTTGACCCAAAAAGACAGACAGACAGACAGACAGACAGACTGTTATCAGGAACTGATAACAACAGGGCTCTGAGGTATTGTTAGAACTTCTCAGTCTTTCTGACAGTGAAGGTGAGGTGAGGTCTGGTGACTTTATATATAACTAAGTACAAAAGAGTACAAAATATAATCAAACAGATTTGATTTTGTACACTCTCAGCTTTTACGGTAGTCTCCTGTAACTGCAAACTCACAGGTTTAGACATTTTGTCTTTGACACTTTCCTATGGGTATATGCTGCTCAGTCAGTCCAGGGCAGGTGCACAGGCCTAGATGGTGCCTCCACTTGTGCATTGTTCTCTCCCGGCACAAAATATTGTCCCCTCTCAAAGAGAACCATTGTTGGTGGTTGTGTTCTTAATCTGTGTTCTTGTTTTTGGATAAATGGCCCTCTATAAGACAGTTTATTCCCACCACAGAGTCTGGTATCTGAGCGTCTCTCAACAATACAATATGACAAGAACGCATTCAACTTTTTGATTTCATCCGCCACACCTGTCCATAGACGGAGTTTAGTGCAGTGTTTCTAAACCAGCGGACTGGGACCCTAGCATGGGTCATGAGATATATTGACAGTGTCCTTGATCAAAGGATAAAATAAATACATTGTGTGTGGGTGTGTGTGTATATATATACATATATATATATATATATATATATATATATATATATATATATTATCGTTGCTGTCAGGCAGAAACCTCGCATCTCCATATTTCAAAATGTTTTCCCTGTAAATGAATGACCAAGTTCATCATACAAGAGTGTAGCACTTGTGTCACAATGTGTCGCATCACGACATATTGTGAGCTTGTAGATCTGCTATTTTCACTAGTTTATGTTTTTAAAATAATAATGAAAAAAAAACTACTGAACATATCATAGGAATATGACTGCAACAAATGCAAACTTATTTTGAGTTTTGGCCTCTGATGGCTAAACTACAATGTAAAGAATTTGAATTGTCACTTTTGAAATTCACCTTTGAGACATTTCAGAACTTCTATAGTGTGTCAGGCTGCCTGAGGGCTTCATGAGGTTGGTTCATGTTATTCATTGGCAGTTAGGAGTCCCATGATGACTTAACCTCCTGCTTGCCCTCCATTGTGAATGTGTCCATCTCAGCAGTGTCTAAAGGCCAGTCCACACCAATGCAACTAGTCCCAACTCTTTGCTACAAACAGTTTTAAGGTCAACCGCACCAATACAACTCCTTGCAACTGCCATTGGGGGATAATGTAGGTCTGTGGTTAAACTGCTCCAGCAACACTTGGCTCTCCAGTTTTGACTTTTGTTCTGTCAAACTTTAGATGAGACAATTTCGTCTAACCCTTCCTTCTCACAATTTGGTTGTTATGCCCTGAGATTGGGAGGTCAGGGGGGTTCAATACCCCTGTCATACCAAAGACTAAACAAATGGGACCCAATGTCTCCCTGCTTGGCACTCAGCATCAAGGGTTGGATTGGGGGTAAGTACTTGCGATATACTAGCGTCATGTCCAGGGGGTGTACATGTACACCAAGCCGACCTCACGCTACAGAAACAGGAGATAGGCTCTTGACCTATGGGCCACCTATGGGCTTGGCAAGGCTACTTACTTAATGCTGTTGTACCCTACTGGCTAACATGCCAGTGAGGAGCCCCCACTTGGGAGGACATAGCACCTCCGACCTGTTTAATATCCCCCGCTGACAGATGCCGCCCCATCCCATAGGAGCACATGCATGATGAACATAGCCAATTCTAGGTTAGGTCTGTGCGTGCTTGTGTGCGTGTGCATGTGTTTGGAGGTCGGATGATCAGCGTGCTGACTTGGGGGGAAGGGAAACAGAGCGTGAATAATTACGGTAATAACCTCACAGACCAGGCTAGTTTGGTTCAAGGTGGAGCTGTCCTAAAGAGCACAAAGTGTCATTTTGAAAGTGTGTGAGAATG
Organism: Gymnoscopelus microlampas; assembly: GCF_963454915.1. Lineage (NCBI taxonomy): Eukaryota > Metazoa > Chordata > Actinopteri > Myctophiformes > Myctophidae > Gymnoscopelus > Gymnoscopelus microlampas. The sequence continues at coordinate 45,025,488 of NC_139949.1, read as the reverse complement.
CATGCATGTGGATTTGCATGCACGCGTGTACATCTATTTGTGCGCATGCGTGTGTGAGTGTTCTTTATGGCTGATCCCAGCGCTGTTCCTCCCTCCCAGGTCAGTGGTGTTACCAGGACCAGTACTCCTGTGACGACAAATGCAGAGGTAAGACAAGGCATCACACACTCAACCAAGTGTACATATTTTGGCCAAAACCGTTACTGTTAAGGAAATGGGAAAAATAACCTGTGTTCCAACGGATGCGATGCAGTTATTATTTAGCCACAAGCTCGTGTTAATAATTTTGGTTAAATATTTATAAAAGAACACAGACAGACTTAACCACTTTCAACCTGGTGTCCCTATTTTGGGCTATCCTACAATTCCCTGGTGGGTCGAACATGGACCGACCGTGGACGTCACAAACGTAACATCCGGACTTGCGAGGCGCACCATTGTTCAGATCCGCACCAAACTTGGCACAAACACTGTTCAGGGGATTGCCATGAGAGTAGTCCCCAGGGGCCATGTGTGGTACCTAGGCCACAGGTTGCTCCAATCGACACCAAACACTCTTCAGGGGCCTGCGATGAAAATAGTCAAACCAAGGGTCACGTTTTACAACCCAAGTTACTGTGTCTGCGCCCCCCAGGGGCCACATTGTACAACCTAGCTACTGCTGCCTGGGGCCCCCTGGGGCAAACATTGTCATGGTGGACTGTTGCTCCAATTCGCACCAAACTTGGCACTGTTCAGGGGTCTGCCATGAGAATAGCCACACCAAAGAAACCTAAATTGCACACATGGGATGCTACAGCAGTGTTACAGCACTTCAAAACGCGGTGACCATTGCTCTGATCAGAAGCAGCCTGAATATCTTGTTCTTTGTAGCAGAACACAACTCTGAGCTTGTAGATCAGCTATTTTCACTACTTTTGCACAACACTATCATACTGCACACTCACAGTTAATTATAAAACACAGCATAGGGTTAGGGTTAGATAGAAGGTTTCTGACCAACAGCATTGATATATTATATTGTTCAGTGCACTTTCTATCTTTCTCTCTGAAATAACCTACAGTATACTAATTGAGTAAGTGTTCTAGACACCAATGTCACCAATTTTCTTAGACTAGAATAGAAATGTTATTGTCCACTGCCTTTGGCTTCACAGTGGCAGAGTCAGCAGAAACAACAGGCATGATACCGACAAGAAACAAGTAAAAAACTAAACACAACACAGCAGAGCCTTAAACACACATTCCTGACCACAAACGCACACAGTACGTCCCCTCTTCCCTTCTTCTAGACCCCAAGCACTGGGCAATCCAGTTCCCGAGCTGTGGGGGGTTACGCCAATCACCAATCAACATCGTCACCAGCCAGGTGCACCCAAACAGCGCCTTGCCGCCCCTAGAGTTCACCGGCCACGACGACATCATCAACATTACGGTGGACAACACGGGACACTCTGGTAAACCAAGAACTAATGCTTTTGATCCATCACTTTAAACTATATTATTCCTTGTTGCCCAGTTCTCCACTGAGCTTATAGCTTGTGATAAAAGATGCATTTGTCATGTGGAATATAAGAGACCTCCTCTGTTTCCTCTAGCCCACTTTGACCTACCAACGTCCATCCGTCTGACAGGAGGGGCCCTCCCGGGTCACTACCAAGCCCTGCAGTTCCACTTCCACTGGGGCAGTGATGGGAGACCCGGCTCTGAGCACACTATAGATGGTGAAAGGTTCCCCATGGAGGTAAGTTGGAGGGGCCAGGAAATCATTATGGCAATCATATTTTGATTGACCATTCATATTTTTGTTATTTTTTAAAACCGTTTTAAAGCATAAAGTAAAAACGTAATAAAGACAGGATAATAAATCAACATCAAGGTGACTGAGTAAGAATTACAGGAAAGATATTAAATGGCACTAGGTGTCACATGGACGGACCACATCAGAAATGTGGTCATCTACAGGGACCTTCCACCGGTCAGAGAGAGAAGGATGAGGCTGGCAGGGCATTGTGTCAGGCACCCAGAACTAGAGGCAAGCAAACTGACACTGTGGGAGCCAACCCAGGGCAAAGCCAGGAAAGGCAAGAAGCGCACCACCTACGTAGAAGCACTGCGGCGCGACAGCTTAGCTAACAACACTGTAGAGCTCATGACCCTGATGTTAGATAGGAGAGTGTGGAGAACAACGATTCAGGAGTCCCGAGTTGGTGTTGGCTAGACCGCACTCTCGCGTCACATAATGTAACTTTTCAGATAAACAAATGTGTTTTTTTTTTTAATAATATAGTGCATGTTGCTGGACCCAAAGATTGCTTCTTGAAGTGTAATAACTTAAATTCAATTCAATGTTTACCACTACGAGCGTGCTACACAATTCTGTGGATCCGAGTCGCTCAGTAGTGCCATAGTGGTCAAAAGTTCCTTTGTTCATCTTTGTCTCCTTTGTTCATCTTTCCATCATTACTGCAGCAATAGTCACATAATACACATTATTATTGTACTTGCGTCATTGCATGTTGTAATTAATGTGTAGAAATGTACTTCTCTACATTCTAATTGCCTCATGCCTGTCTTTGTGATCTATCTTCTGTGTCTACAGCTTCATGTTGTCCATATCAAGGAGCCCTACGGGTCCCTGGCAGAAGCAGAACATGACATGGCTGGGATAGCGCTGCTGGCCTTTCTGTTTGAGGTAGGCCAGCATGCACTGTAAACTCCTGAGTGTTCAGAATGGGAGTCCAAATCTTATTCCAATCTATCCAGATTGGAATAAAACATTTATCAAATCTAAACAGCAAAACAAAAACAAAAACAAAATCTGCTAATATCTCTAATATCTGCTATGAATTCCTCTGTAGGAGACAACAGAGGATAACCCTCATTTCAACACTCTGATAGCTGCTCTGGGTCGGGTTCAGAACAATGGTAAGAGACAAACGTACTCAACATACACCGCACTACAAACGCATGGAACAGTGCCATCATTTGAATACTGATTTACTTTAACCCATTAAGACCTGAGGCCAATTCTAAATGCCTTATGAATCAGTAGTTCTCAGACTTTCAAGATTTTTCAAAAATGTTCAAAAATAGCTTTGTGCCACGCTGTGAGCTTATATATCTGCTATTTTTGAATAGCTAAGCCAGCGCAAAAATCTAAAATGACACAGAAGCTTTCCCGGTTTGAATGGGTGAAAAAAAAAAAAGTATACACATTTTTACCCATTTAAATTTGAATCATATTTTTCGTTAACTATAATAACCCTGCATCTCAGGCAGTGCCACCGTCATCCCAAACTTCCAACTCAGTGACATCATTCCGGACGCAAAAGACCTCCATAGCTACTATCGCTACGTGGGGTCCATGACCACCCCGGGCTGCGAGCAGGCGGTCGCTTGGACCGTGTTCCACAAGATGCTGCCCATCAGCAGCCGACAGGTACGCACTGTACGCAGTTGTTTTGTTCAAAGGTGACCTTGAAGGCCTCCTCTCCTCCACATGGGCAATGTTTTCACCGCATGACAATCATCTCTCCTTCTGATCATCTATAGGCTACCTCTAGAACCAGTGGGTCTCAATCTGTGGGCCAGGACCCACTAGTGGGCCTGTGAGGATATTGCAAGTGGGCCCCTAAATAATTGGCAACAACACATCACAAGATAATATCAATATTCAAAGAATGAACGTAAAAAAAAAACACATTGAAAACTGTGTTATAGCAGTAAATAGGAACTTAAAAGTAGTAGCCGTCTGGGCACCTAGGCTGGTAATCCAGACTGACAGCGTGTCGCGGGTTTGAGTCCCGATCCCGACGACCTTTGCTGCGTGTCACCCCCCTCCCATCTATCTACCCGTTTCCTGTCAGTCTACTGTTCATCCATCAATAAAAAGGCAGAAAAGCCCCAAAAATATCTTCAAAACAAACAAAAAAATATTCTACAAACATAAATCGATTGATCATGAAAATCTGAAAGTGCACGCAGCCGCAAACTCAGAATTTCAATTGGGACCTCTAAAAAGGGTTTGAGAACCAGTGACCACTGCTCTAGCCATTACCTCAATGGATTTGTAACAGATTTGTTATTACACCACGTCTCCACCAGGGGTCATCTTCTTGCATGTTCCTTTTGTAAATAAGAGCTGGCAGCATTGGAAGCTCTGTGATGCAGATTGTGTCTTGTAGTGTTTTGTTTGTTCATTGTATCTCATCTCTGATTTTTCCATGATAGAACCTGAAACGCCAAATGTGGACGCTTAAAGCCAGATTTATAAATTCCTTAGCCGAAACTAGGGGATCTACAAGCGCTCAGTATGCGAGTATACAATGGAGTGTATAAATTAAGCATAACTTTTCAACTAAATTCCTATCCTTTAACTCCTTCCCTCACTGTGCCATTCTCCTTTCCTTTCCTCCCTTCCATCCTCTCTTCTCTCCTTCCTTATCCTTCCTCTCCTCTCCTTCCATCCATCCTTTCCTCTCCAGCTGGTTGCTGTATCTCAGCAGTGTCGTTTCTGGACCGGCCAGCGAATGACGGACATCTTCCGTCCTACGCAGCCTCTAGATGGCAGAGTGGTGTACCGGTCCGATGCCAGTGCAGTCCTGCCTGGAGTCATGGGCATGTTGCTGTGTGTTCAGTCAGTGCTGGGGTCTCTTGCGCTGGGCCACTGAATGAGCCAATGAAAGACGCCCACAAACACAAGGTATCCTGGATCTGCTGTGGATCTACCAGCTAGTGTGTGTGTGTGTGTGTGTGTGTGTGTGTGTGTGTGTGTGTGTGTGCGCACACACACACACACACACACAGCAGTGGTTCCCCCACTTTGGGGAGGCTGGGTGTGAGTTGTCCGTTTTGGAGGTAGTCAACACTTTTAAACGTGTTGCACAAAATCATAACTTTCTTTCATCCACTTTGAACCTGGAATGCCTATTTTGGGCATATCATATTGTCAAGAACTATATAGCGTGTGTGTGTGTGTGTGTGTGTGTGCGCACATGTGCGCGGTCTCAGTTTTGTCAGATGTAAAGGGGGGTCTCTAAGGAAAACAGGTTGCGAACCACTGGTTACAGGCTAGTTGTGACACTGCGTGCATGAATCCACTTCATGACCTATGTGTTGCACACCACCCTCTTTCTCAACACCGAAATATCTAACTAAGACAAAATGTCCAAATATTGAAAATATTTTTTAAAAAATTGTTAAATGTAGGGATCTGTGCATCAAAGTGTACACATACGTTTGATGCACAAGAAACAATAATAAAGATAGGTTTAACTAACTAAGTGTGTGCTGAATGTGTTGTTAATGTACAGTACACAACCGATAACCAGACTGTTCCTGTTTCTTCTTTCTGTACTTGTTCAAAAACATAATAGATTTGTAATAAAATATATAATAAATAAAACATATTTAAAAAAGAAGCCTATATGAAATTAACATCAAGACATACAATTAAGTGATCTATTTTATTACAGTACCCAGTAAAATGTGCAGTATAAATCATATTTTGACCTTGAGAATGTAAATGCTTACTTGTAACAGTTTTTCATAATGTTTAAGCAATGGAAAAAACATGAACTGTTTAGCTTATGCTAGAAGGCAGTGTGGTTTTAAAGGTACAGACTTCCTCTGTTACCTATGGCTTGTAGGTTATTGACCTTTACAATGTAACAACTTCCTGTTCAAGCTGATTGGTCAGTACGCTGGTTCTAAGACAGTGGTTCTCAAACGTTTTCATTTCAACGATCTCCAGTTTGGTATGCATTAGAGGCCACAGACCCTCATAACTCTGAGAGTGTACAAATGAACCAAATATGCTTGTATCTCCCTTTCTGGCTCTGTCTACATATCTCGCTTTACCCCTTACTCAGGGTGGGACAATGTCAGGTCTCTGCTCTACACGTAAAGTGTCTTGAGAACAAGTTGTTGTGATTTGGCACTATAATAAATTTGAAGGTTCCATTTGTAAACTCTCGGAGTTACAGACCTGTACAGTAAGAGTCCAATTGGATCCATCTGTGACTATCAATAATTTATCAGGGGAACCCCTGGAACCCCCTCAAAGACCACTAGGGGGGGTCCCCGGACCCGACGTTTGAGAATCACTGTTCTAAGATGAAAGATAGAAGGGTCCCTGCTATCCCTGGTCACTGGGAGTGTTTCTGGAGCCAGTCTCTCAGGCGTTCTATCTGTGCAGTGACGCTACTCTTGGCCGTGCCACCGGGGGCGCTGTACTGCTCCACGCTGCTCCTGTAGTCCCACACCGATGACACGTCACTGTCAAACAGAGGGCTGAAGGAAAAGCAAAGAAATTGTAAAACAAGGGCTTGTAAAACTGTCAGTGAGTACTGTATGTGTGTGTGTTCTTGTATACTTCTATCTCTGTTATGACAAAGGGTGTGATAACATTATGCTGGTCCCCTCTTTTCAAGGGGCTGTTTTGGGTCAGGACTTAGATTTATTTAGCATTACGGGATAGAATTAATGTTGCCAATGCAAATTAAGGGACTGTCCTCCAAGTATAGTTATGGGGGATGTGTTTGTGTATGCGCTTTTGTACTTCAAACTCACAAGGATAGGAATAGTAGCCTGGCATTGCCAGACTGATCACGTGGGATCACTCGCACGTTCTCTCCACGATATCGTGGAGAGAACGAGCGAGTGATCCCACGTGATCAGTCTGGCAATGCCAGGCTATAGGAATACACTGAATGTTCCATTTAGCCAGTTCTCACTTTTCAAAGGTCTATTTTAGACTTGGGTTTTAGGTTACGTCAGGGTTGAAGATTGAAGGTCGTCAATGGGCCTCATTCACAAAACTCTTTTCAAAATTTCTACTATATTTCAGTATAGCCCCAAGTAAAGACCAATGTCGGATTCATGAACCACGTGTACAGCGTTGTTTTTTTTGTGTATTCATCGGTGTTGCTCGTCAAAAATAACCGATCTACAAGCAATTTCGTGTGTGTGTGTCACATACACACACCCCCGAATAATTGTGTGTATAACTGTACTGTATGTGTGTGAGACCTAGCAGTGGTCAGGTCCTGTACAGTGAGTTGGTTCAGTGGGACGTTCTTGCTTTCAGCCAGGAACACAGCTTTCCCAGAGGCTGCGTGGGCCTCCCTGAATGGCATCTGAAACAATACACATACGTTTGTATTACTATACTTGTGAGGATATTTTAGGAGGGTAAAATCTTTCCCATTTGTAATCCTAACCCTAAAGCTGACAATAGCAGATGTACATCAGCTATTTTCAGCGCATGACACTATCTACGTATAAATCAGGCACAACAATGATCCCTACCACTAAACCTAACCTCTAAATGCCTAACCCTAGCCTGAATCTTTCCCTACTTATACATCTCTAAAAATATTAATTTAAATCATAAAATAACCATTTCTCTTGTGAGGACAAGGAAAATGATACTCACAATATCCATTTCTCAAATTCTAGTATATGTATGTATGTATGTATGTATGTATGTATATGTACACACACACGATGCATGCTAAAACCATCAGTCAAACCAGTTTGAACACACATTATTTGATACCACTGTTTTCTATAGCTACCCCTATTGTCTCTCCAGTCACACACACACACTACATGGTACTCACTCCCTTCCTGACAAGGAAGTAGGCCAGGTCGGTGGCCAACATGTCTGGACTGAGTGCTGCCTCCATCACACTCTGGTTGATCTGAAACATACACACAAGAACATGAGGAACAAACGAGTCAGGGTGGTTAGACCAGCAAGTCACAATCGTCATTGTTTTCTACGGCAAGTACAGTGGATGGCATCCTTCAGACAGAGGCTGGAAACCACGCACTTGCAAAGAGAGTAATAATCTTGTCAATGAGTCATGATTGAATTTGTTCTTACAGTATCTTGTCTGTTTGGAAATCTACCATGGTGAAGCCAAAGTCAAATGTCCACATGTGGCCTGAATGTCTACAAAGATAAAAATAAACTCCAAAGATATGAGAACAAGCAATCTCCAAATACACAATCGAACAATCCGAACATTTTGGGGAGAAAAGCAGCTCTACAAGCTTACAATGAGTCTCAACGCAACAGGTAGATCTGAAAAGGAGCAGACCAATTATGGAGTCCTGAGGGACCCCAGTCAACTAAATATATAGGGTGTAAGTGGTCATGCAAAAATAGCAAAAGAAATAGCTGATCTACAAGCTCACAACGTGTCACAATGCACCGGTCTGTGACCAATGTGAGCTTGCAGATCTGCTCATTTAAAAAAATATTTGAAAAGGTTTAGCCTATAATGACATGCACAAAATAGGGACGCCAGAGTTAATGTAATGGAGTTCCAGCAGGAAAACACCTGACCTTGAGAGTGGACATGACCCCAGTGGTCACCTGCAGCACAGCTTGAATAGTGTCATAGCAGTCAAACATGGCCTCCTTGTCTTCCTGGCGAACAAAGTGAAAGAAAGACGCAGAGATAACCGACAGGAAAAAGAGGGAATTAGCTAAAACAAAGACGATGCACACAACACACGCAGTCTGTTTTTAAAAGCAAATCAAGTATGGTGAAGCAGTGAAGCATGATACAATATAAAATAAAGGTGCAATAAATATTGTACATACATTCATATGAAAGAAAAGAGAGACAGACAGTTATAGACAGACGGACATACCTGCAGGTCTTTGTTGTAGGTGCTGGGCAGGCCCTTCATTGTCATTAGAAAGCCTGCACACTGAAACACACAGATCCTCAACCATTTGGTGGATGCACTTGTTTGAATCTAGGTGGTTCTTTTTCTGTGACATCAAATTAAATCAAATTGCCACCGAGGACCATCGTATGTGTCTCTCTACTCCTGAATGTGCCTGTGGTTATATGTATATGTACATTATAGTATTATTGTACAGAATAGTATGTGATTATTCAGGGTGATTGGGTTGGTGTTGTGGTCTTACCCTGCCAAAGACACGCCCAGCTTTACTCCTGATCAACTCCAAACTGTCTGCATTCTTCTTCTGTGGCATCAGACTGCTGCCTGTGCTACACACATGCACATATAGTTTAAAGAAAGAAAGACTGCAGGGAACAAATCTGGAACAGAAGCATCAGTGACAGAATACAGGCCAAGTGTAATTACATTGGTTATTATTTAATATGACGGCCTACTCAGGGACCACGCAAATCGGGAACGATGCAAGTTGGGAAATGCATGGAATACCCGTTGTACTGTAACTGTTACCAGAGTACTCACTGTACCAGTTGTTAAGAGTACCCAGTGCTAATACATTTAAAGATTACAATCAATGGGTGATTCATAAATGGGCACCAGCCTACGATGTAAGTCGGTGTATGTCGGGAACGATGAAAGTTGTGAATGCATGCCCCATCCGTTTATGCAATACCTGTTGTACTTGTTGTCTGAATACTTGTTGTACCCATTGTCAGAGTACCCAGTGCAGTACCCACTACCATACGATACGCCAAATATGGAGATAGGAGAACCCTGATATCGGCCAGGAACTGCTGCCGTCGTGTTGGTGATGTACATGAGTATAAATTGGAGACAAGCGGATCTGTAGTGTTCTATTGTACATGCTACCACTTATACTAGCTCAGCGGCACACACGAGACGCAAAGCTCTGCCAATCTGTTAAGCCAATGGGTTGGGTTGGCCAATCAGGGAAGTTATCGGAAACACACGCTAAGCTTGAGGGCAAGTGGTCGGGCAGTGCCCGACTTATGTCCGCGATAGCCACACAGACACAGATTTTGTGAATTGATAGATTACACACACACACACACACACACACACACACACACACACACACACTAACCTGTAGGCATCAGAGAGGCTGATAAAGTTGAACTCCTTGGTACTGTACAACATCAGGTCCTCAGCCATCTTACTGAGATGTGTAAGACACAGCGATGCCCAGAACAAGAACTCCGCTATAGACAGCACAGTGAGCGCACACACATACACACAGTGTTATCATCTAACCATACATCCCATTAGTGATGGTCACTTACACGTATGATTAAATGCAACAGTGTGTTAACATATTATCATTTGGCGTCGCTGTTGAGCACAAACCTTGTATCTCCAGATTTAACCTTTGTGTGTTTTTGAATAAATTAATGCCATTTTATTTTTTGGAAAGTTTTGAACATTTGTGTCTATACAAGCATGCCCCAAATAGGGATACCATGTTGAAAGTGGTTAGGTCTGTCTGTGGGCTTTATAAATATACAACCAATGAAAAGTATTAACAAGAGCTTGTGATTATTTCTAACTACTTTGGATCCATCATTGGTATGCAGGTTATTTTTTCCCCATTTCCTGAAAATTCATGGTTTTGTACATACAAGGTTTCGGCCTGACAGCGACTACATGCCCCACTGTGTGTGAGATAGTGACTGACAGGTATGGTTAGCGTACCAACAAAGTCCCTTTGTCCTGTGGCGTCCATGCTGTTGATACTGATGTCATCGAATGCCAACTCTATGTACCAGGCAAATTAAAGAACACAGACATAAGACAAGAGTTGAGTTTAGAAATAATAGATTATTCATCGCAACCTCCGCTCTTCAAACACTAACCTCCTCAAAACCCCCAAGACCAGCCTAGGCCCACCTGAGAGCACCACAATCGGTTGATTGGGGCTAAAGACCTACCTTTTTAACAAAGCCTTTTTTGCCACACTGGATTTAACTCTAGGCTTTATGCCCTCATGTTTTAAATGTTTTGTTTCAGTTTCTTAGATCTTTTATAGTGGTGTGATGATATTTTTGAATACAAATGCTTATTGTAGCACTTTGAGATTTACACACATGTAAAGTGCATTATAAATACAAATACATTATTATTATTATTAAGAAATGTTCAAAATGAGAGGGCTCTGTCTGTCTAGGCCATGTCTATTGTGCCCTATTCTTATAATGGCACTTGGATGACAGAACAAGTACAACCACTGTACTTGGTTGTCTACTCTTGGTTACGTTGGTGATGTATGCACTGGAGCCTAATTCTTGCTCATGTTTTGAATAAGAGTGTTAACCAGAACTCTAAAAAGGAGGTGTAAATGTACAACAGAGATTACCTGGTTGGGAGAAGCAAAATTAGCTCACCTTGGCGCAGGAACTCTCTGTCGATATCAAATGGAGTTCCAGCGATGGCTCCACTGAGAACAGACACATAAGATCGGTCACATCTTATGACTACACATGGGGAAGCATGTTTCAAGCACCTTCAAGGTAAATAGTAAAAGAACTTTCCAGCATTTAAAATCCTACGATACATTAGGTGTTATTCATTTAGATTCTTGCCATTTAATTAAATAGATTTTAACAGGGCTTTAGTTTAGTTTTATTTGATTGTTCAAAGGCATAAAACAAACATATCCTAAAAAATAGGGGTAGGGTGTGTGTATATTTCAAAAAGTATTAAAAGAAATTTGGTACTGAACGGTCCAGTGGTTTAGTGACAGACAGACAGACAGACAGAAAAGAGAGAGAGAGACAGACAGACCCCTTTATGACGGCTAGCCTCTTACAGAGCCATGGCGCAAAAAAAAGCTTGGGTGGTGTGTGTCATTCATACCTGCCCAGTGGTAGGACGTTGACCCTCTTGCTTGTCTCTTCAAGGCGCTCCACGTCTCTGCTCAGCGTCACCACGTGGCTGGAGGACGCCGAGACCACAACGGAAAATGACATTTTGATTGAATACTTACTAGTCAGAAATGTAAACAGCACGTGGTACACGTGGTTCCATTGTGATCCTATGTAATTCAATTCATCAATCAACATAGCATACAAAATTAACACAATAACACATAATACATGTCATCAACAAATACAAACACTATATGTGCAAAAGAGATGGGAAAATTACATTTACGTACCTCCCCTTTTGGTCTCCTGATTTTTTTCAGGCCAATTTTGAAAGAAACCAGTGTCACACATCCTTTAATGCATTGGTTCTCACAGTGGGGTCCGGGGACCCCCAGGGGTCCTTGAGGGAGTTCCAGGGGGTCCCCAGCTAAATGATAGATTAGGATCCAAATGGACCCTTATGGGTCTGTAACTCAGAGAGTGTACAAATGGAACCATGTGTACACTCTCAGAGTTAAATTAACATTGATTTTATAAATTGGGGTCCCAGAGATAGAAATGTCATTAAATGGGGGTCTGTAGCCCTAATGCATGTCAAACTGGGGGTCTTTGAAATTAAAATGGTTGAGAATCACTGCTAGAGCCGTAAAAATCTTCTCTTGTGGGGGTCCCTGGCATATATTTTCAAATGGGGGTCCACGTGCTAATAAGTGTCAATTTGGGGGTCCTTGACATGAAAAAGTGTGAGCAAACATATAGTTAGTATGGGAGGCATGCGTTAATCCGACAGACCTTTTCTCCGACTATGTGGCATCCGCGTGCGGTTAGGGTTAGGGTGGGGGTTTGGTTCGGGTTTAGTATTGGAAACGTCGGAGCGCTGCGCTGTCGGAGGAATGCGCTGTCGGACTAACATACTGCACCCGTTAGTATACTATAGAGAATGTTCCACTTCCTGCCAGGTTACCTACCTCAGGATCCAGTGACTCCACCTGATTGGTTGAGCTCTCTGCATGTGCGTGTAACCAGGAAACAGTACGTCGATTTCTCTGCAGTTCAAAGAGACGGCACATGTGTGCTATTAATTGTGTGTGTGTGTGTGTGTGTGTGTGTGTGTGTGTGTGTGTGTGTGTGTGTGTGGACAAGATATCTGCCGATCACAGGTCAAGGCATGAGCGCTGCTTGTCCGTATACTGCACCACCTAAACGTGCATGTGTCTGATGCAAACAATGTTGATGGAATTCAAGTGATATACAGCACATCAGATGTTGTTGATGTAACTGTCGCTAACAAGTAACAAGTGAATGTTTTGGAAGTGGGGTGAGCCATCGACTCTAGAGGAGGAAGCATTCCTTATCAACGTTGTAAACATCTCATAATTGTTGTGTCACAGCTTGGATAGAAATGTAGACACCTTTAGATGCTTGTGTTTAGGTATTGTCCACTGATGGTTGGTGAGGGGTTTGAAGGTGGCAGTCATGCCAAAGAAGGCGCTAAGATCCTGGCAAGGAACTGTTCTGTCCCTGCAATGGTTTGCATTCGCCACATTTGGAACCATGGTATAGATGTGATAAAACGCAGTATCTACGAGTTTTGCATGAGCGATCCTTTATGTTTATTTTGCATTATGTGAACATGAAATGTGTGTGTGTATGTGTGTTGTGCGTCTACTTTCTCACACAGCTGCTCGATCCACCATGGTTGATATCAAGTGTAGGGCGTGTCCCCTCAGTGTTGTAATGGCATCGCGCAACCACAGCCTCATGTCAGTCACAACCTGTTCAGCCAGACGAGACACAATTTACAATTGAAGTATTTAGCAGACACACTTACTCAGAGCGAAGTGTAAAATCAGAGTAAACGGCATGAATCCCAGGCAACAAACTACAGGGTCAAATCTACAAAGTAACTAGGATACCAGGTAAACATCAAACCTAGCATCTGTCTAAATAACATTCATACTCAACAACCGCAGCTTCAAACGGCTAGTCACTGTGCCGGCTGACCTTTGACAAGCCTCTCCAAAACAACTCTCAGAATCTGAATAAGGAGCAGAAATGATTGACTTTTGGGCTAATATGTGTGATTCTGGAGGTGAATGTTTTAACTTCCTACACCATCAACATAATGTTCAGGAGTCAAAACAACATCAAACCTGATCATTTCTGCTCCTGCCAGTGTGCAACTTCCCTGCAGGCTCACCAATCAGCTCCTGAGAAACACAGAATATATAAACACAGATATGCATGCATAGTATCTAACTGACAATTCTGACTTTACTTTTTGGCACGTCTAATGGACTGTAACAGGCTTAGCCCTCAAGACAGCCACTGAGTAGGATTTTAAATTGTAGGATAACATCAAAGGTCACGTTAAAATAGTTAGTTAGTTAGACAAATTGAAAATGTAATTACTTGACCAGCATATGAAGAGGAGACTGGGAGTGGTCTGCGTGATCATTTTATACACTGTCATACTGTCATGCATTATTTGGCATAATGCAATGCTATCGTGTATCATTCATTAAAATAGATACAGTATGCTAAAGCGTTAGTAAAGCACACTACACCAGAAATAAATAAATGCTGGACACACAACAGATACCAGTCTGCTTGACAGACCTTTTATTATTTATATGTATGTTAAAATGTGTGCATTTGCAGGCTACTGATAGTAAATGTTTGATAAGACCTGGCATACAGTATTTAACTTTGAGTTCTCCTTGACTTTGCAGCATGCAGCTGCGGAGCAACTTGGACAAATAAAAAAATCATTATCAACTTTTAAATCACTTATTAGAACCTACTTTTAATAGACCTTGTATGATGTATGTTAACATTTATTTATTAAGCATGTATTAAACTTTACCAAGTAAACAGTGACACAAATTATTGTCATTGTGTCAGTAAACAGTGACACAAATTATTGTCATTGTGTCAGTAAACACTGACACAAATTATTGTCACTGTGTGATGACACAAATTAAGTGTATTATTGCCAAGCTGACTCCTCTCTGGTCTTTGTCACCTTTAGCCTGCGTTCGTTGGCTGTGTGAATGTCTTCATCACCTGGTCTGATCGCAAACACCCCTTTGGACCACTCTTCTTTGATCTGAAAAGGAAGAACAGAACTGAATTTAGCATCAAAGGATATTATTTAGCTGCATACTGTGAAACGTTCTCAATTCCCATTTTCAGGAAAATGGCCACTTTTGTAGTGCCAGCACACTGCTGTAGCAATTATTTATTATTAGTAGTACCGTATTTATTTTCTTTACATTTCATGTGTGGATTATTGGCAGACTTCCCAGGGGGCTGCCAGCAAAAAAAAGCACCCTCATCTGACCTCCATGTTTGTTTGTGTGGAAGCTGCAAACAGTCATGTGACAGTGATATTGTTCAACACACACTCAGCAGAAAACACAGAGGAATTCTGCAGCAGGGCACATTTGCAGCTGTCACCCATTAACCACAATGTGTTGCACAACATGCACATATGGACGTTACACCAGGCAAGACTGTCAATCACATTGTATGTTCATGTGTATACATTCAGGGCACTAGACAGATCTTTGCGATATTATCTTAGTGGATATTAGGGAAAGATATGCCACATTGAGAATATCTTGTTTTACCAGCAGATGGCATTCGAGATCATGAAACAGATTGAGTTTATGAGACTTCTACAAAATCAGCTTTAAATTATGTTTTTTGTTTTGTTTTTAAATTGGAAATGCCTTTGATTTATTTAATTTGTGTACGATTTGGTTGTTGTTTTTTTCAGGGTAGAGGAGCCTTTCTTTCTTATAGCTTATTTATTATAACATTTTGATATTATTATTAATTATCGACAACCAATTAAAATCATAAAGCCTCAATGCTAGTCAAAATGAGGGGGTAAGCTATACCATTGCATAATTATGTGTTCATGATTGTTGTCAGCAGGTCATGAGACAACTACATTAATAGTCCAGTTGCCCATAAACATTAAAATCAAGAGTTTCAAGATAATCAACGATTATCCCTCATTTAGTTCCACTCAAGGAAGGCCCATATATTCTGCTCAGTTTGTGAACTGTGGTTGCTCTGGTAGAACAGCCACTTACAGTACAATGGAGGTCAATGAAGGGCAGCATTATTGTTTTGTTTTGTTCTTCTTCTTCATTATCCACAATGTTGAAGATGCTCCAATTATAAGAAAATGCCACTGCCTGCATGACATGATAAAACCTTGAAACTGCTCTGCTACACTGAAGCACGCCTCAGGGACAAATCCGAGAGTGACAGAGAGAGAGAGACAGACAGACAGACAGACATCACAGAGCAGATATAATTAATTTAGACAGAGACAGGACACACACACACACACACACACACACACACACACACACACACACACACACACACACACACACACACACACACACACACACACACACACACACACACACACACACACACACACACACACACACACGTGTGTGTCTGTTGACCTGGTCCATTCCTTGTAGAATTGCAGTCATTTCCTCCTTGGTAACTAGCTTGGCCTTTTCCAGTGCTTTGACATAGGCCTTGCTCCCTCGGATGTCAGCATCCCACATCCTCTGGTCATAGGATATGGATGCGTTGAACTTTTCCATGATGGGGTCGGTGTCTCCCACAAACCGGCCGCCCCAAAGTTTATTTCCCTGAAGGGCAAAAAACAAAAGCAGACATACATGACAGTATTATACACATACTAATCTCTCAAGACAGATTCAGAGCTAGGAAGAAAGAAAAACTTTTTTTTTGGCAATGGGTACCATAGACAGCAATCTATCAGCTAACAGTTTGTCAGCATAAAACTGGTTACTGATAACACACGTCTGGGACTTGTAAACGTCTTCAATCAATGCAGATTTCATCATCAGTAACCGGTAAACAGCACAGTTACAAGTGAATACTTTGTAAAAGGTCAATTATTCATAAAAATGAAATACATATATCACAACCATTTAAAAAATATATAACTTTTCTGAACAGCTATCAAGTCAAGATTTTATCCTTGTAAGAATGTGTTCAAAGAATAAGAATGTGGGTCAAAATAGGTCGCACAAAGAATGTGTTCCCCCCACAATGCATATCAGCGAACGGTTTAGTTCTAGGGTTCCAAAAAAAGGATCAAAAGCAAAACAGAAAATGAGGGAGACCAATCAATGCAAAAAAGATGTTAATACCTTCAGAGAATTCATCCCTTTACAGCGCTTATCTAGGCACATGAACACAAATAATGGTTTATAAACATGCAGACTACTCAGGCAACGCATTTTGAGTCAACAACCCTTCCTCAGGCAGCAATTATAAGCGTGTGAAATTCATTCAAATATAGGAGGGGGCAAAGATTAAGGGTACAGGCAGGTGTGATAGAGGTTTTGTCTGATCCAAGTCAATCAGTTGAAATCAAACCAAAGCCAATCAATGCCTCTAAATGTGGTGAGTCAATGCAAGTCAATAATCCTAATTACCATTAAGCAAACCACTGGTAAAATATACATTTGTACATACGTATATTTACCTAGAATAGAAATACATAAACATGCATACATACATGTTGTGTATATTTTACAGACATACACGTGTACACATACTGTAGATATACCTACACGTACCACACACATACATGCATTACAAAGGATAAGCTAATCAATAGAAAGAGACTCATTCAGACCATATGGGGTTAACTGTATTTAGGAAATACATCCACCATGCTTCTGCTTCCAGAAGTTTTACATTAAATGTAATGTGTAGTGCTTAGTTGCTTGCTTACACTGCATTAAATGTAATTTAATGCAATGTGTATTACATTGAAACAGAGCTCACTGTTTAACTTCTTCCTTGGAAATGTCTGGTGGTTTTCCCCTGTAGCCTAATACTGCACTATGTCCACTTTTAGTTTGGCATAGGAATAACCGTTATCCTCCTGACCTGGAGAACCTGGAGAACATTGCAAATATGTGCATAGACCTTTTAGATTGGCATTTTATAAAAGAAAATAAATAGGCCTAACTAATAGACTAGTAAGTATGCATGTGCACACAGTACACGTGTACATGCTTACATGGCACACCCAGTTTTTCTGATGCACTCTCAAAGTGTTTTTGTGGCTAAGCTACTGCTGTGTCAACCTCTCTGATCAGCTGGTTGCTAAAACAACAAGTTTCTCTCTCTCGCTCTCTCTCTCTCTCTCTCTCTCTCACACACATACACACACACACACACACACACACACACACACACACACACACGCACACACGCACACACGCACGCACACGCGCACGCACACGCACACGCACACGCACACACGTGGACGAGGCAAGAAAAACAAAACATGCCAGGCTATGTACACACACAGCATCATCTGCTTCCTTTAAAGCTCACCTCTGCATTCGCCATGTTCCTCAGTGATGTGGTGGATGGGTGGATGTATGGTCTCTGTGGCCCAGTCAGTCGGTCCAGATGATCTTCAGCTCTCCACAGATTATTATGATGTTTTGACCGGACTGTCTCTTTTTATACCGTCGCCATGGTCTCCGTTACGTCAAACGGGCGGAACGATCAGTATCTACCCGGATTGTTGTGCACGGACCCGGACACATTTGAAATCGACCGTGTTTCTACGCGGACATATTTGAAAGACGGACCGTCTGCAGCCGACATGGAAGTGTAAGAGTTGTTGTTGTTGTTTATTTGTGAGCTATTCTCTGCTCAACATTGTGATACATTATCATTATGTTCATGAATGTGTGGGAAGATGTGGTGGTGATTGCTTTATGCAGATGATGGGACAGATGGGAAATTCCATCAGACGCACGTGTCACACATGTGACATTCATGGCACTCAGTTAGTCGCAATAAGCAACTCTTCCTATTTTTAATATCTGGAATCTTACCCGTGACAGCCCTTCATCCAAACAGAAAAGTCCGATCTGATTGTGTTAAAACTCCAGCACTTAGAAAAATAATAACTTGCACGGAATGTATTGACAGAAAGTAGTTCATAACATGTCTATGGTGGATTTTTATGAAACAAAAACTTTGCAGATAGAAAGAGGATAATCCTAGCTCTGGTCCATTAGCCCAGTGGTTTTCAACCTTTTTCGCGTGAAGGACCCCCAAATTGACACATTACGGTAATAGCCCACGGACCCCCACTTGAAAAGACATGCCAGGGACTCAACCATTTTGATTTCTTGGGGGTCCCAATCTACACTGTATCACCATCATTAGTGTTCATTTAACTCTGAGAGTGTACATAACGGGTCCATTTGGTTCCATTTGTACACTCTCAGAGTTACAGGCACATAAGGGTCAATTTGGTTCCTATCTATTAATTTGGCTGAGGACCCCCTGGAACCCCCTCAAGGACCACTGGTGGTCCCCGGACCACTGGTTGAGAACCACTACATTAGCCTGAACGAGAACTCCTTCAGGCTAATGGACCAGAGCTAGGTTGGTTATAATATGACTGGGGAATATCTCCAACCATCATACATTATGACACATTCAATATGTTGCAATGTTCCTAGAAATATAATGATAGATAATATACAGCTTAAATTGTATGTATTGTAAATGGCAACAGAGTTCTGATACATGTATTTACAGACAGTGTAATCATCAGTGTTGTTTTAACTCTGAGAGTGTACACATGTAACCAAATGGACCCGTGAGGGTGAGTCCATTGGTTAATGGTTACATTTATTTTGTACACAAACTATAAAAGATGATAATGATGGAAATATGGATGATAATGTTTGAGAATACAAAGAGTTGGAATTAATGTACAATTCTGTTGTGTTTAGTGGTGTGGAGGGTTGTGAGAGAGCAGATGAGATTCCAAAGAGAACATTGAAATGAAAAGACAAAAGAATGCATGTTCCTTTTGGAATAGTTGAGGCCAAATCATTAATAAGAAAGACAGCCAGGGATTTCTGGCACACGTTTGGAGCAAAATTGGCCGGGCGGTATGTTTAATGTATCAGAAGAACTGATTCAATGGCCGCCTTAAACAAATGATTTCTCTTCTGTTTGTTTCTTAGGAAGGACCACAATGCTGCTATGCTCAGCAACTATGAGGTAGTGTGTTTTGCATTGAAAATATTACCATTGTTATAACATAATTGTATTTATTTAAAAAAAAATACAAAAATACCACTTCTACAAGCTCACAACCCATCGCGATTGTTGCTATTTTTGTACATTTTCGGCAATTTTCATGTAGTATAAAAATACAAAATAATATTTATACATAGTATAAAATAATGCTCAAGTGATTAAAACCAGGAAAAAAACAACACTTCACGATATTACGATCCCACACGATATGTAGTAGTCTCATATCATGATATCGTTCGGTATAATATCGATATATTGCCCAGTCCTGTTCTATCTGCATATATATATCAACAGGTATTCAAACTTCTAACGGATCTGAAGGAACAGAGGAAGGACAGCGGTAAGAACAAGCACAGCACGGGACAGCAGAACCTCAACACCATCATGTACGAGGTAGGGATGCTCTTTTCTTTTCAATAATCGTTAAGCGAAACTTGTTAGTAGTCGTCATTTATCGGTAAGAAAATGTACTATTTACTGTTGACGAATGTCTGTTGTGTGACCTGTTAAAAAACATTATCAATACAACAATTTTTGTTTTCCATTTTATTTCTACATGTGCAATAGCAGTATACAGTAAATGAGAGGATTCACACGTCGTAAGGTATACAGTAGGCAACCCTGCAATGCTGTAATTTATGTAGAATATTGTTGCCATCTCCATATTTAAAAAATTTAAATAAATGTTTTTTGCATAAACTAATGCCCTACTTCACCATACAAGAGTGTCACACAAAAGTAGTGAAAATAGCAGGTATACCAACTCCATGAGCTTGTAGATCGGCTATCTTCACTATTTTACTTTCTTTTTAAATGATTGTTTTTAAAAAGCGGTTTTGGGCCTACAAGGTTTCCACCTGACAGCGAAGATATACAACTTAGGTCAATGTTTAGCAAATAGTAGTCAGACTTTGTAATGAAAATAAATAGGCAAATTAAAACAATTGTACTTCACACGAATGCAACAGTAGAATAAGAAAATAAGCATCAGTTCTTAGTAGACCATTTTTGACAAACACCCAAATAGTAGATCGTATAATGGGCAGAATCAAGCTTTTGGAGCAGTACGATTACATTATAAGTCAATATAAAGATGTTGCATTGAGTGATTATTTTGCTCTTACACCCGAAGCGACGCAAAACATGTGCCCAACTTCAACATTTTCAACTCGGGCAATATTTACCAAAGCAAACATCCGATGCAGGATCCAGTTGGAGAAATAGTTTGTTGTTGCTATGTGTACATGTCCTGAGTTTTATGATACAGCAATTGTGAACAAACTACTGGTGAGAGAGTCCATCTCTCTCATTGATTGAACTCAATTCAATCAATCAATTTTGTGAGACAACTTCAAGAAGTTGAGTATTGACAAATAAACTTTACCTATAGAGCAGGCGAACTCTACAGTTACCGTTCTTATTACAACACAAGGTAATAAGGGTAGAAGATAGTCATTTTTTAACACTGTTTTTTTTCTTCAGACATTGAAATACCTCTCAAAGACGCCCTGCAGCAGGCAGAGTCCAGAGACCGTCAAAGAGTTCCTCACCACCATGATGCCTCACAAACTCACAAAGTGGGTGTTATCTCACAGAAACATGTTTTCTTTTAATTTATGGTCTCATTCCTGAATTCCCATACACATAATGTCCAGGGCTGTCACGATCATGACATTTTACTTGACGATTAATTGTCATACAAATAATTGTGGTTTTGGCATTGGACATTGTGACAAAAACTGCACAGGGAAGATATGACAAATAACTTAAAAAGAAATTACTGACAATGAAAAAGTAGACCTTATTTAATAATTCTATAGTTTCACATTTTACCAACAATAGTGGAAATAGCAGATCTACTGTGGGCTTGTATATCTGCTATTTAGACTATTTTACAGCTGATAAATTTATCTGAATTGAAACGATAATGCAAAATAATAATAATAATGACGATGATCTCAAATAATTGCGATTAGGCGATTATGTAATCATTGTGACAGGCCTACTCCTGAATTCCCTTACTCATTATGTCTTCTTTTTTCTTTTCTAACCCTTTCATCAGGGCTGAAAAACTACAGCTGCTCAACCACAGGCCACAGACAGCCGTGGAGATCCAACTAGTGAGTGGCCTGTATTTTTGCACCTATTTGTACTGTATATTCTCATTTAAGAGTGTAAGAGTGAGTATGTGTGGAAGTGTGTGTGGGAATTAAATTGAGACATTGACATTGTTGACATAGAGTTCTATGAAGTGCTTACCAGAGGTAGAAGTGTATCTCTGGTTGCCTGTTGAGAATGAGTTCGCCCCTCCCAAACATACAGAGCATCACAACCGTGCAAATGTGATATCGATTTTACATGGATATTATAATTTGAGCCAAGATATCATCTGGGATTTGGGATATTGTAATATATTATATATATATTGTAATATGGCATAAGTGTTGTCTTGTCCTGGTTGGTTCTAATCACTTAATCCATCAAGACCCGAGGCCAATTCTTCTGAATCCTAACAGTTTTCTGAAAAACCTATGTTACTACTGTATATCAGTGGTGCTCAAAACCTTTTCATGTCAAGGACCCCCAAAATCATATGTATTTGGCCGCCGACCCCCATCTCAAAATATTTAGTTCCAGGGACCCCCAGAAGCAAAGATTTTAGTTAAATATGGTTGCTTCAAATAATATATATTCAAAGATTTGCTATTTTGGACAATTTTAGACGAATGTAAAACATTATTGTATTTGTCGCAATATAATATTATCGTCACAATATAGACATTGAGGTATTTAGAGCCACCCTAGTGTAGCGGTTGGAGCACATGCCGTTTGTGGGGATGGCCGTGGGTTCGAGCCCCACCTGGGGTCGATGTCAGCAAGGGCATGCTGTCGCAACGGGTTCCTAACACCAAATCAAATGGGTTAAGACCAAGTCTCCTGAGGAGGCACGTCTGAAGCCTGTCCTGACCTGGAGTCTCCAGGCGTAAAAATGATGATGATGATAGACATCGAGGTGTTTGGTCAATAATATCATATTATTTGATTTTGTCCATAATGCCCAGCCCTAAGGTGTAATGATTTTCACCATTGATGTTTTCACAATTGTTTTGCTAATTGGCGGAATTGCAACTTAAAGGAGTAGTTCACCCACAAAATGACTTATTTTCTATCGATTACACACCCCAAGAAGCCTTGAATTCATGGAGATCTTTTTTTTTTGTCGCATCCCTGAGCCAATAATTTGATGATCGGCGGAGTCTCCGGTCATCAAAATATTGGCTCAGGGATGCGACAAAAAACCCAAAAAGTCGCCCTGAATTCAAGGCTTCATGGGGTGTGTAATTGATAGAAAATAAGTAATGTTTTGGGTTAACTACTCCTTTAACAGGAAATGGTTAGCATTTAATGCAAGCTTTTCTTTTTTCTTTTTTTTTGCATTCTGAACGGCAGTTACAGATAACCTGGTCCTAGTGTATACAATATAGAATTTCTCACTCTCTCTCTCTCTGTGTAGATAGTAGAGGAGAGTGAGGAGAGGCTATCAGAGGAGCAGATTGAGGAGCTCATTCAGAGAGTCACTGGCATCCTTCCTGGAGATCCAGAGCAGGAAAACGCAGCTCCGGCAGATGCGGAGGCAGAGGATGGAACCACAGAGAATTGATGATCCAGCACAGCGGCTGCACCAAGACCAGGAGACCTCAAAGGTGTCATAAACCACTGACTCGCTTACAGAGTAATATCCTCAGTGAGAGTGTACAAATGCAGCCAAAATGTCCATTTGGCACTTAGGTTTTTGTGTGTATGACTGGGTCAGAGAACTGTCCATAAATGGGTAGTTTTCACTCCATTTTTGTCTGCTTGTTTGAGTTGAGCTGACTATGAGAGATCCAAACAGCTTGTCTATCAATGGCAGCAGTTACTGTAGGAACTGTGACTTATAAAAGGTACTGTTTTTTGGTTTTTTTATTTACCCCTGAAGCGCCTCCTTACTTCAACTCATTAAAGTCCACTACTGTTCTAACTTCCTCGGTGCAGGATAATAGACAGTACATTTCCCCATTAATCTGTCATCATTACTTGTTATTGATGTAAGTCATACTGCATGTTGTGTCGTGAATACGGAAATTCAGGAAGTGGTATGGCAACAGCAGAGTAAAACAAATCTGGAAATGTAATTTGCGCTGTCCATGCAAGTGGTAATTTCATTACTTACGGAGCTTGACCAGTGTTGTGCAGCTCGATTTTATACATTTGCTTACAATGTTCCAGCAGACTAGCAAGATGCCTGACAGGCAGCAGATGCTAAAGCCTGAAAGGCCACTTTGCCAATATTTATTTACATTATTGGTAGTCATTATTTATGTAGCCAATGTGTTAATATTTTGCCCATCTATGATTTTCCAGCACAGAGAGAGAGATGGACAGTTCTTGACACAGAACCAAGTTACTAATTTGCCCGTTATAGTATGTTTTCATACTGTGCAGAATTGCATTTTCCTTCATTATAGATCATTATAGTTGAATGCACAAAGCTGTGTTCTCAAGTGTTTTCCCAGTGCGGCTGAAGTGTACAACCAGAGTATACTGCCTTGACTTGGCAAAGACCATCCATTGAATAGCTTTGGTCGAGCAAATAGCCTACTTCAGAAATAAGTCACTCTTTCATAGACCTCATCACTAATAATATGTTTTGGTTATGGTGGCAATGGTTATTATACGTTACCATTTACTGTATACCAAGCTAGACCATGAGACTACCTTTCTTCTTAAAGATCCCATATTGTAACACTTTTATTACGTTATTTCTGGATCATTCCTGAGTGTCTATTAAACTCACCTGTACTGATATTGACACTGAACATGTCTAAACTTTTTTTTGGTCATTTCCAGTCGTGACTCTGCTCTTCATTAGCTGACTGGCTAAGCGATAGGATTAGGAATTGGGACTGAGGTTAATCCACAATCCATGTAAAATCTAGAAATGAACACTGAATATCATGTTATCTAGATCAGTGGTGCTCAACCTGTGGGTCGGGGGTCCCCAGATGACAGCGAAGGGACATTTTAAGCCTTTAATACCCAAAAAAAAGAAGAAGGAAAAAAGACCATTACTGCATCAAAAGTGATCAACAAATTATACTATAAAAAGTGGTCAAACATTGGCCAAATTGTCAATGAATATAAGAAAGAGGCAAAAAATAATAATAATAGCCGATCCACAAGCTCGTTGTGAGCTTTTAGATCTGCTATTTTCACAATATTATCTGTGGAACCAAGTCAAACAAAATGTAATGCCTCAACTCCTACTGTACATTCCAAGTGCTTATCAGGGTCAGGGGTCCCCAGTTCAAATATGATTATTCTGGGGGGTCGTGGTCTGAAAAGGTTGAGAACCACTGATCTACATAGTACAGATAGTAGCTGTATGTAATTTGCACACCTCTTACCACCAAAACACACTGCTCTCCTTGCACACACACACACACACACACACACACACACACACACCATTGTGCCGTATATAGGCCAGCAAGCAAAAGTTGCATGCCTCCACACAACATCAAATAATTACAATGTACTGTATCTTACATTTATTTACTGATTACATGCTTGCTTTTTTCAAAATGTGTTTTCACACCTCAACATTGTACAACATTGCATAATGCCAGGTTTTCTATCCAGTCTGGTGTGAAATATTCTGTGTGTGTGTGTGTGTGTGTGTGTGTGTGTGTGTGTGTGTGTGTGTGCATGCGTGCGCGTGTGTGCATACAGGGGTTCAGTGGTTAAGACATTTACAAAGTGGCTTACAGGACAGGCGGATGGAAATCCGCAGCCTGCCCTAGAACAATGTCTCAGAAGTGAGGACTCCCTCTTGTGGCTGCTGATGGATATTGTTCTGAACAGCGAAGTTCAGTCAATATGTGGTTCAGGGCCCCAAACTGTATACGTGTACCAAGTTTCGTGCTTCTATGAAAAAGTTAACGATTTTCTGACCCAGGGCCTATGCAGAACATGTAGTTGAGTCAATATGTGGTTTGACCCAGAGCCCATGGAAAGCCAAATAACCTATTAATAGTATACCATTTTGTGTACCGTAAATTTATGGGTTGAAATGTGGGGCCTTTCATGTCTCAAGCTGGGTCACACAAAGAAGTGTGTGTCTCTGCTTCTGTTTTCATACAATTTGTGTTTGTACCTTGGTTTTGTAGGATGTTCTTTAACATACAACCATCAGATATAATAACCTGTTCCGGGCCCAAAGGGGGCTCGTTTGAGCCCCTGCCCTTTTTCCGTCAGAGTTGAAAAACACCCTCTTTTGGGTGGTGTTATTGTAATAACGTGTCTTTATTTTATATTGGCATTCTAACAAACATAAAGAGGGAAATGTATATCAGTGTTAGAAAGAAATACAGTCTACGAGCATGCCCCCCACATGTGTACACACGCACACAATGTTTTTGTCTCAATCAATGTAGCATCTTCTGACATTCAAAATCTATTGTGTGTGTTAGCCTGGTTCCAGAAGAGAGAGAGAGAGTGTGTGTGTGTGTGTGTGTGTGTGTGTGTGTGTGTGTGTGTGTGTGTGTGGCCCCTCTTTGTTTCATCCTTACCGATGTGTTGCTATGACAACTGAATTTCCCTTGAGACCAGTAAAGGTCTGTCTGTCTGTATGCCTGTCTTTGTGTCTGTCTATCTATCCATCATCCATTCATCCTGTTTCATTGTGAAATGAGATAGCGATAGGATAATGGGGAACAAAGTTAACTAGGGGTTAACAATGCTGGCTCGCTTGCTCAGACTACAGCACGCCCCTTTCAGGAAGTGTGTACTGGTGTGATGTAGGGAGATTCAAACCGGAAGGCGGGAACATTCACTCGTACAGTCGAAAGTCCGGACATATCTACTGTGGTTGGAAAACAGGGGGAAGACTGACAAGAGGACATTCATTTATCCCTCTTTTTCACGGGAGTAACTGTTCATGGAAGGTAAGTTAAGCTTTTTCAGGCTTTTTTAGTTTTAATTCACCGTCTTAGAAATGCAAATAGAATGTGTTTCTAAATTTCAGATGTCACCAGCTTTCCATTGATTATAACAATATAGGCTGCAACTAGCCTCGCGTGGCCAGACAATATCACACAATTTTTTACTTCTGTAAACCATGGATGTGACAATAAAGCTGATTCAGTGTGTGCTTTGAGTTCAATGCTGGTAGGTTGCATACATTTCTTGTCCTGCTGAATTTGTAAGTTTGAAATTCCTTTTGATATCAAAATATATCACCGATTCTTCTCAAACTGTGAACGTGTCTCTGCCTTATTCTGTCTATCTTATTTGACTAAGTCCCCATTCAGATTTCCTGGACATAACATGTCATGTTCACATTGGTTCTATGTTGTAATGCAAGTTTTCTTTTATGTTTGTATTAGTATTATCTTGTAGCCTATAATGTTAATTGTGTGTGCTACTGTGCTTTCAGCAGACTACAATGCCTTCCAAAAAGGGGAGTCTGCAGCAGAGACGTAAAGAGCTGGCAGATAAGGGGAAGCAAAGGGAATGTATGCATAACTGGCTGAGTCCCAGCAGGCCAACAGGTGAAGCATTAGACATGTCAAGTAATCATTTCCTACATAATGAATTTAATGTGAAGCAGACCTCTTTTCTCAAACTTTTCTTTCTTTTCTCTTCTTTTTTCCTTTTTTAAGTTAGAATCAATTAAGGGAAATTGGAAGTAGCGAAACAAAACAAAAAAGAGATAAATGCAACCTGATTACCCTGGGAATGCACACGTTTGTGTGTGCTTAGTATAGTGCCAGCCCCAAGTGCGGTTAAATTGGGCAGGGCTGTGTCAGGAAAGGCATGCAGTGTAAAACTTGTGCCAAATCAAATAATATGTGGACCTTAGGAAACAGATGGAAACAGATGATCCACTGTGGCAGCCCCTGACGAGATTTAGACTGAAGAAGAAACAAAAACAATTGCAGACAAAATTGGAACTGGACCGCTATAAAATTTAAGGTGATAAATTATTCTCTCTCCTGAGAGATGAATTGGATGAAATTGGTATTCAGTCAAGTTTTTCAAATTGATTTGGAAACTTTGCATTTTCTGACAAAATGGCTGTGGCTTGTGATTGAAAATGGCGAGAACTGCAAGCTGGCCGGCACATGCAATCAGTGCACTGCCCTAGCTAGAAAGAAAATGTCATAAATGTTCTAAAGACTTTGAAAAATACGTTTTCAAACATTTTCAAAATAGTGAAAATAGCCAATGTACAAGTTGTCAATGCATTGCAGCGCGTTGTGAGCTTGATCATCGGCTGTTTTTACTATTATGAAATAGGGCTTAAGCGTTTAATAAATGTCTCTTTTGGGTCTCTCTCAAGCTGAAGAACTTTGGGAACCCCTGGTGGTTTATACTGTAGTGTTCATAGTGATGTTCCAGATGCCTAGCTAACCTGGCTCCGCCAGATGAAAGAAGCTTGCGACACACATTTTGTTTCACAGCCTATTTACATCTCTAGCCACATTGTCCAAGAGTTGATTTCCTTGAAGTTTTCCTTAATGCGTTGTTTGTTTAGCAGTTTTAATGCCTCTATTTATCTACCCTGGCTCTCCTGGGGGCCTCTCTAACTCTTGATCTGAGTGCTGCATCCTGGGCTCATACGCATACACTGCTGTTGAACTAGGGTTTCTGGTCTGATCAGATTCTTTTTATTTTGTAGTTGCAATTTTGTCAATGCAGAAATGTATAGATTATACTGCAATGTCTGGTGTTCAAAGAGCTCCCACTAGTGTGCTCAAAACTGTAGTCATGATCAGGCTTCCTCGATGCTGCACTTGGTCAAAGGTTTGGTTCCACTGATGAGGGGTCATTTTAAATGGTAGTTCTACCCTAGCAATTTTAAATGGAAAATGCTGTGCAAAATTGTATTCTTAGTTCTGATTCACATTTTAGGTGAGACGCAACCACAAGGCTCCAGTGCAGAGAATGAGGGAGAGAATGCAGAGCACCAGGCAACACCTCAGACAGGTACATATGAGGGTGGCATTGGCCGATTGTGAGAGAGATACTCTCTCACATTCAAAATTAGATTGATATAGCCTACTTCGGTCTAATTCATGAAAATGTATGTGGCTACAAAAAAGTGTTCACTTGTCTTAGAGCATTTTTTTCAAGTTGACGATTCAGTCAGACATTCAGAATTTAATTGATCAGTTTGATGATTTTGATTGATTGAATAATGTATTAACAGTTTGTAAAAAAGGTACAGTGGTTCAGATTTATAAAAAAAAAAGACCAGGGCTTATATGTCCATTGAGGTGTATTCAATTCATCGACATTTGAAGACAAACAATAATATACAATAATATGCAAAACATATATACGGTACAAGTAGAAAAATATGTACAGTAAATAGTTGGGAGGTGGGGTCATTTCCGGTGATACACTTTTTTTAACTGTTGAACCAGCGAAGTACAATTTGAAATAGTAGTTCTACCATGCCAATGCAATTTTGAATGGAGAATGCTGTAGACAATGATAGCATTCTTATTTTGATAATAATAACTCAATTTAAGGTGATGCGCAACCACAAGGCTCCAGAGCAAGGAGTGACAGAGAACATGCTGGGCATCAGAAGACACCTCAGACGGGTACGTATGAGGGTGGTCATGGCTGAGTGTGAGAGAGTTCATATGAATAAATAACATGTCAGTTAGAATGGGATGAAGAAAGATAGATGCTGTGGCCAATGGTATTCTTATGGAGTTCCGTGCTGGGCATGCACAAATATGGAGTCTATGCCAGTCTATGATAACATCAGCGTACTCCATATATGGGGATTCTGCAGTCACATACACACACAGACGGACCGAGATTTTGTGCATTTATAGTAGGATAAATGTGCAATATATTTAGCATTTTCAAAATGCACTATTTTAGGATATTTATTGCATAGTGACACGTATTGCATGACAAATAATAATCCACATTTCTCCAACAGGTCGAACCACTTTCGCCAATGTAACGAATCATCAGCAAGCAATACCACCCAAAATGGACACCACGAAAATGAAGTCCGAACCAAAGGACCAGGTAGGCCTAGCATTTTTCTGTACTATGAACCAAAACACGTTTTATTTTCAGTTGCTGTTTCCGTTTCCCTTATATGTTATTCAAGTGGTCTAATATACAATATTGCACAAATCAGTTGTATTCTTCTTTATTCCACTTTTGTAACTGTACATACATCAGAAGTGTATGACCCTTCAGCACAAGTACTAATCTAGTGGTCTCTGACAGTTATCATGTATATTACATTTGTGTATTTCCTATCCTAATATCTAGACAGTATTCCAACTTTTGAGTTTCAACATTTGCTGAAAAGCTCATAAATACAAAGATGTATAGCTATATAACAACACATTTCTAGATATAGAATATTATAATAAAGCAGGAAGCAGTTCAGCTATATTCACTCACTTAGGTGTTTAATTAGTTTCTATGAAAGCGTTACCTATATACATGTAATTCATTGGCTTTTTCAAGTTTAAAAAAGAAAAAGTATATTCTCTTTGGTATTGGGCCGACGTTGCATGTGGACATATTATGTGTAGTGTTGCTATAGGGGAGAATGGATAATAGAGGGACTGGAGGAATATGTTGTACCGAAATGAATGACCGTTCTTTTCTTTGCGCAGGACGAAGAGGCACATACCCATTCCTTTTCATTTTCCATTGGAAATGGAAACGGCAAACGGAGGAAAGTAACCTGTGACAGAGCCCAGACCATTACAGATGCACTAAAGATAAACCCAATATTTGAAAAGAATGCCCAAAAAAATGAAGGCAAAGAACCTGTCTTTCTGAGAGGTATGCCTGCTAAAGCTATCAGCACACACTTTCCATGCTGTTTAATTAAACCAAATGAGCATCTAACTATTAGATATAGAAAAGCTGAGGGAATCCCTGAACACCCGAAGAGTGAAAGTGGTTTTCCCCAACACAAGGGGAAACCAGTCGTTTTTCATGTAAAAACGAAAGGGGATGACAACATAACGAATAAAGTTCTGAATAGCATTGAACTGAAGCGCATAGCTGAGGAAGTTGATGTTTATGCATACAAAGGGGAAAAGGTAGAGGACGCTCTAAAACGAGATGGGCGATTCAAAAGTGATATTTTCAGTCCTGGCTATGCACTCAAAGGCATAAGCGATGAAATTATCACTGACATGACCAGTCTTGTTGATGATCTTGACGGCATAACATTCAAGATCATATTGGATGAAAAGAATGCTCCACTAGAGGGCCAGTCAGATGGTATTACAAATGAATCTCCATCTGATAAAAATACCAGTTCTCCACAGCAGTCAGCAGCAAATGTGTCAGGAAATACTGATTTGCCAGAGCACACAGCTCTGGCATACTGTACTCCTACTCTAGCCAAACCATTACCAATTCCAGATTCTGAGGAAATTATAGGTGTCCTACGTGAAAAGATTAAAGAATTAGTCAAGCAGATGAAAGACCGAGAAGGAAAAAATACTAAACGGCAAAAGTTCTTCCGTGTTGAATATGGATCAAATGTGGACACTTGCAGCGAAATAAAAATGATGAAGCTGCTAATGGTCTCTGCTGACTCTGTTTGTCAGGTGAGAGTAAATGGGAGGGGAGTAGGGAGTGGTTTTCTCCTGTTTGATAAGTTCATCCTCACAAACGCCCATGTGATTTTTCCACTATTGGAGCTGATGCAGGAGGTCACAGTCTCTTTCTCTTTTATAGATATAGTGACAAGAGACCAGCTGGATTCAGTGCCAGTGAAACCTGAGGTTGTTGTCTTTGATAGTCATAAGGATGATTCAGGATGTTATCATGATTTGTCTTTGTTGGAGCTTGACCCATCCCCAACCCAAAACCTACCTCCTGGGTTGTTAATAGATTTCGCACCCCCACCTCCGAGGGGTGGAATCTGTGTTGTCGGCCATCCCAATGGAGGAGTGAAAAAGCATGACCCATGCTTTATCATTCCAGTTGGTGAGCGTAGAAACATTTGGGAAGAGGATTACATTCAGCTCATTACTGGTCATCACTTTGACGTTACACCCCTGGTTAATCCAAGCCCTCCGTTAGCTTATCATACATGCTTTTCCTATGGGTCTTCTGGCTCACCTGTCTTTGATGAGTATTGTCGTGTTGTTGCAATGCACACTGGGGGCTATATCAATGAGCCCCGGAGAGGACAGCCCCAGGGTTTGATTGAGTATGCCCAACCCTTGTCACACATACTTCAGAGGATCATCCTCCAAATAGTGGAAAAAAAGAGGTTTGATGTACTTGAGGCATACCTCATTCACAAGAATGACAAATGTGTCCAAGTAGAGGAGAATGTGAAGGTAACAGTGAAAAGAGAGAATCGCATGGCATTTCAAAACATTCTTGAAACCTATGATGGAGACTCTGAGAAAATCAGGGAATTTATACAATTCTTCTGTCCACAAGAAGAATCGGAGCCCATGGAAACTGAGTAGTTTAACTGGGTAATGACTGCATACACTGTTGCAGGACTCATAGGTGGCTACAGTAAGCATATACGTAGGCTTTAGATTCTGTTGTATATTTTTCGGAACAATATTTGCCTTTCAGGATACACCAGTGTTTTTAAGGTATTCCTTCTATACGTTGCTGATTTTCTTCTACAGTTCATAGAACTTAGTGGGTTGCCTGATATCAGACTGAAGTCTGATATTTAACTTGTGAAGTGGGCACATTCCATTTCTCGACCCAATCACTGTGTAACAGCTCAGAGAGGTTTTTAGACGGCAGGGTTCCCTGTATGTTAGTTCTGTATATGCATTTATTTGCATATTATTATGTCATATTTTTCACATAGAATCAATTTCTGCTTGGGTTTGTATTGTGCATATTTAACAGTAACACAACATAGAATCTGCACATTTTAATAAATCATACTAAGCAAATTGTATCAAGTTTAACTTTTACGTACTGTCTTTACGGTATGCAAGCAAATAGCAAAGCATTTCTTTTTACTAAATGAGCTTAAATGTGCATTATTTTGTGCAATGAATTTGTATGTACTTAATTAGCATTTTCTACTTGATGTTTTTATGCTTTTAGTTTATCTTTAAACAATTGTTGGAAAACTGAAGGGAGAGTTTTGATTTTGTTTCTCTTGCTAGCTTACATGTGGTAAGCCGAAAATAAAGATACTGGTATGATCATTGAAGACAGGTTTTCCAATTGAAAACACATCATTTTTGTTGTACGACGAGTCGGTCAATGAAATATAAATTTGTCTTGCCTACTTTGCTAATTTTTAACAAAAATCTCATTGCTGTAATCAACCTTCCTTAGTGGATAGTCGCTTGTGATGTCCAATGTCATTCAGTAAAGACAATAAAGCAAAAATTACAATACAGAATTATTATTGAGTTGTATTTTCTGCCCTCATCAGAAGCAGCATGGAGGTTAGTTGATAAGCATGAGTTGGTATTGAATCTTGAGTGATTGAAATGGGTGAAAATGTGGTTTACATTCTGCATCATGCCTATCCCTGACACTGCCCTATGTTCTTCTACACACATTCTTCATACAGTAGTTACAAATCAACACTTGGCTCTTAATGAGAAGAAAACAATTACATCGAGAAATAAGTGGACTCACATGAGTAAGATTAATTCAATGTTTTCAAATGTCTTGTGGAGTACAGTACAGGGTACCTAGTACAGCTCGGGGACAGGTGTGTTGATAGAACAGACGTTTAGATAAAATAGAAGATGGTCAGTTGGCTCTCATGCATTGAAGGAAGCATGAGCTCAGCCCTGGCCTCCCTAGGCTGTGGGGGGGACTGGTGCAGTGGTGGAAAGTAACTAAGTACATTTACTTAAGTACTGTACTTAAGTACAATGTTGAGGTATTTGTACTTTACTTGAGTATTTCCAATTTCCAATACTTTTACTTCTACTCCACTACATCTCAGAGGCAAATATTGTACTTTTACTCCGCTACATTTACTTGAAAACTTTAGTTACTAGTTACTTTTCAGATATAAACTATGATATAATGAAACATACATTTAACCACTTTAAACCTATTTCATACCTAGGCCATTTGAAAATAGCTGATCTACAAGCTCACAACGCGTCGCAACGCGACGCGTTGTGAGCTTGTAGATCGGCTATTTTCAAATATTTAGTACTTTTACTTTTGGTACTTTAAGTACATTTTGATGCCAATACTTTTGTACTTTTACTCAAGTACATTTTTAATTTTGGACTTTTATTTGTAACAGAGTATTTTTATATTGCAGTATTGGTACTTTTACTTAAGTAAAGAATTTGAGTACTTTTTCCACCACTGGACTGGTGTAGCACTGGTGTAGTGCCCAGGATCACTTAGGAAATTGGCACCGGGTGAAAAAAATGGGTTACAAAAATCGTGGGATATAAAAAAAAAAGAGAGAAGATGGTGTGTGGGTTCATCTATTTTATCTTTTGTGAAACGATTTAAGATGTTTTAACTCTGAAAAAAATACTTTGATGTTCTTTCTATGATTGCTATCTCGTGGTGGTTTTATTCACTTTTCATTCAAGCTATAAGCCATACGTGTTTGCTTACGTTTGCATATACTTTATTATAG
Organism: Gymnoscopelus microlampas; assembly: GCF_963454915.1. Classification (NCBI taxonomy): domain Eukaryota; kingdom Metazoa; phylum Chordata; class Actinopteri; order Myctophiformes; family Myctophidae; genus Gymnoscopelus; species Gymnoscopelus microlampas. The sequence goes on along the minus strand of NC_139949.1, from coordinate 44,991,075 downwards.
TAGGCTGCATGCATGCTCTCTCAACTGAGCCAGGAAGCAGAGTCTTCAATCTCCTAAAATATTCATGTCTACCCAATTGTGCACTCACTCCACTGGGTCCTGGGTTGCTGCTCGCATCTATTTCACAACACTGGTGAATGTGGTGATCAGGAGCATGGCACCCCCTTACCTCCAGGACATAATGCAGCCCGGCACCCCTTCCTGCACGGTTTGATCCCCATTCCTATTTTCCAAGCTTATTTCTCTTAAAACATCACAGAAAATAACAGCAATTCCAGAATACTGTTTTCTAGTATTCATAGTTTATCAAACCCTGGCCCTGCCTGGCTGTCTCTCTGACCTTCTTAGCCAAGCTCTTCCCCTACATGTCATAAATGTTAAAGAACAAACAATAACATCACAACCAACCATCAGAGCTGAAATTGTTCCAACTGCTGGTGACCTCTGCAGGAAAACATGAGAAAATTCACTAACATCTCAGAACCTTGCTGGATTGTAGCTACGAACAAATCTTCCACTGTCTTGACTTGATCTATCTATACTTATCAAGAGGATGGTCTTCAATAGTATTTCAAACACGGTCATGAATAATAACAGATATGGAGAAAAGTTAATATAAGGTGCATGGTTAATAAGATGGCGATGGAATGAGGCAGTTAAAATAGCAGCAGATATAGTAACAGATACATAAGGTGCATATTTTCAAAAACAAATAACAGTATCACGTGCAGGTGAGACATAAAACGGCAGATATCAGATTTCAGAGTGAATCATAGAACAGAAACTGCTCTCGATCACTATGAAACCAAAGATCTTGGAGCTGCCTGAGACGTGCTGAAGAATAAAAGAGGAAATACGAACAGGAACAGCTGTTGGACAGCACACTCATAGGGGAGTGTCCCAGAATTCTACTTTTTGTAACTTTGAATCCTCAACAGGAGCCTATGAGATTATTAGATTATCAATATATTGAGGGAAAAAAAGATAAAATGTGTTCATTTTCTATTAACTATTTATGAAACCATAGCCAAGCATTTTCAAATGCGATTCAGCTACATTTGACTGGTTTCAACTTTGTCCTCACCAACAGTAACATCCATTTAAACTATAAAACAAACAAAGAGGCTGGACAATTATTTTATTTACTTTGGCATACGATGCAACATTACACACTTGACTAACCCTTGGGCCCATGTACTGTTTACTAAAATGTTAGCTCATTACTTTGTAAATAGGGCGGGGGAAAGTACATCAGCCAAAATTAAGGTTGGGCTAGCTAGAGGATCAATGAAAAGTTTAAAGTGAGACTTAAAGCACATCCTCCCACTTCTCCTTTCAAGGATCAAAACCTATTCAACACTTCTCCTTTTAAGTCATTTCCATATTAATATAATGAAAAAATAAACTAATATTGTTGTCTATATATGAAGCAGTAAATGGTCCCTTAGCTGTTGCCCTACCATTAATGGTCAAGATGAGATTACAGTTTATTTTAATCCTAGTATTGGGAGAGAAGAGTATGAAGACTTTAAACATTTAACTGCCTCTCCATTAAAGCCAAACAGAACACCAAATATAAATAGGTTCAACAAGAGAGTACTTGTGAGTGGGAGGTGCTGTTTGTAGAGGAAGGACATGTGGGTAGTAAGCACATCTTTCAGCGTTTTTTTGCTTCCTGTTTCTTTTTTTTCTTTACACCAGGTTCCACCAGTTTCCTTTTCTGCTTCTGGATGTTGGGGCAGCTTAAATACAGATTCTACAAGGATACCTACACATTGTTAGGATAATTCTGAGGACTGGCATTCCTCTGTCTGACCAAAAGATGTGTTCTCAGCACTTGAGTATGGAAGGTCAATTCTGCCTGACTATGAAATGTGCTGCTCCATGCTCAGCGTTCAAGAGCGGCGACACTACCCTGACCAACCATAAACATGTGTTGCATTCTCATCGACTGAGAATGGAAGGCCCACTGCTACAGTATATGCCGAGGCCATAGTCACTGCCCTAGCCAGGATACTGACGATGGTTCGAGAAACGTTCACCTTGTGTTCATAAAACCTTATAACTCGTTGCCTTGCTGTCTAGGTCTGTAGCTTGCCTACAGACTGGAATAGCTACTTGACCTTGCTGTATGAGCCTGCTGCTTAATAAGTACACTGAGGGTGTACTAAACTCATTAAACTCATAAAATCAAGACATATTGACACTAATTCACTTCCCTTGGGACATTACATTCAGACACATCAGCATTCAGCATACAGTCATATATTAATATAACTGAAGTAAGATGAATACTAAATGCATTCAATAATCGATAAATCAATAGCCTAGAAGGAATATAAATTGTATTTCCGTTACATAGGCCTACAGAGATCCCACGATTAATGTCTCTGTAAACAAGACAGGGCTGAAAAAAGCTGAATTTTGTTTTTTTACATGCATATTTTAATACTTTTCAGCTTCTAAATACAGTCATGCATATTAGATTTGGGCCTCTCCAGGAGGTCCATGTGCATCAAGCCAGGCCAGGAGGTCAGTCAGTGTGTCACAAAATGAAAATAAATGTAACTAGGTTCACCTTGCACGGTTTCCTCTGCTGTTGGTGTGTAATGTGTGTGTGAATGTAATGCGCATTGTAAAGTGCTTTGGATATATTTTCCATTTGGTACACCATAAAGGCACTCTGGCACTGTCTGGTATACAGAGATGTGGTAAAAGTGTTATTTTGAGTGAGTGAGTTGTAAAGCCATCACATTGACAGCATCAATTCCCCTGTTATTTTCCTGACAGCACAAGTCCAGCAACTCCCACACCGACCATAAACACGGTGGAGTGGCCCTTTAACATCCTCCACTCCACCAATGGAGAGCATCGGTACAGATGTGCTGTGGATTCCAGCCCGGTCGTCCACCAATCAGCGACCGATGTTCCGTCCCCCCCCCTCCCCCCTGTCCTCTCCCCCCACCCCAGAGACAGACAGCAGCAGCGTTTCGTTTCACTTCTGCACGATCCAACGTTCTTCTGACTTGATACATTGTAACTTCTGCTGTGTGCTGCTGGCAACACACACAACGTCGGCCTCTTCTCATTTGTGTGATTTTGATCTGCAATCGCCAATAAACCGGTTTACGGAATAATCGATCCAGCTACATTTCAATCGTTGAACGCGTTTCAGATCTCCTGTAGAACTGTGCAGACATGGGTGAGTTGTTTTTGTTGCCATCATTGAGGGTTTTCGGACCCCGGCGGCGGCCTAGAACAACGGTTAGGTTGGTAGAACGGCTGTGTTTAATACATCGGATCCTCGGCAGACTGTTTGGAGATAACGTTTTCAGTGTGGTGAACTTAGCCCTGAAACCTGACTGCCATATATTGTATGACAGTCATGACGAAACTTCAACCTGGTGTTTGCACTCTCTCCCTTTTTGGTTCGTACATCTAAATACTAGTTCGGATTTCAAATATAAACTGCTTATCCCATGGCCACGGATGTTACAATTATGTACGGGCCCTCAGAAGTACCAGTATCTTCCGTATTATTCAATGAAAAGCATTATAATCTGATTGCTGTCCATTTTCTCATAGAGTTATAATGTATCAAGAGTGCAATACACCTCCCAACCGATAGGGTTACGTCGAAAGTATATGGCGAAAAAATAACCACCGATCGGATTAAAATGCCTTTTATTGAACAATACGGAAGATACGGGTGCTTATGAGGGCCCGTACAAAATTGTAACATCCGTGGCCATGGGGTAAGCACTTTATAATTATAATTTGAACGTTTATGTTGATGTACGGGCCAAAAAGGGAGAAAGTGCAAACAGTATGTTGAAGTTTCGCCACGACGGTCGTGACAGGCGACCGTCGTGTGATCCATGGCTAGTGGTGAACTGGTGATAGCCCTGCCTGGTCGGGTCGTTCACCTGGCTGGTGGCTGCATTCCTGCTGTCAGACTGGGCCGCGGCGCTGCCTAGAGCTTTGTCTATACTAGCATCATCCAGATGTTTAAGGTAGACACTGACAACAGAGGGTACACATGTAACCACATTTTCGACCTTTTTGGGGCCATTTGGTTTGGTTCCATTTGGTTCCATTATGTGTACCCTCTGAGAGTTAAAAATGGATGCATTAAGACTGAGGAGGACTTAACTGTGTATCATCTCCCATGGCCAGATGTTCGAAGGTGGTGTGTATATATATATATACATTTAGGAGCTTTGTCTGAGCATTGTCTAGCTAGCATCACCCGCAGCCAGATGTTCAAGGTATTATATAGGAGCTTTGTCTAGCATCACCCACAGCCAGATGTTAAAGGTATTAGATGAGCCATCAGGCTTTCATAATCCCTGTCTGTGTCCACACACACACACACACACACACACACACACACACACACACACACACACACACACACACACACACACACACACACACACACACACACACACACACACACAAATGTGACCCAAAGGGTTCCTTCCTACACTACCTTTTATACTTGTGTTATGATATGATATGGACACTTAACATGCACCACGTATTTGCGCTCTCACCAAATGTAGTCAAGGATCCTATGTATGTTGTAGCAGCTGAAATACATACACCTCCATATGTTTAGTGCATTCTATTTAACAGACTCGTAGACTGGCTTATATCAGATCAACACATGCTGTAGCCTTATCTAGGTCAATTCCTAGTTTCATCAGAGCACACACAAATAACCACTTAACTATGCAACAGTAGTTGTGTAACCTACTCTGTTGAAAAATATGCTGTGTGACTAAGGTATTTACACTACTTGGGCCTACGGTATGTCTCTCTCCATATTTCACATACGTTGGCTAAAGCTCTGCATGGAAATATGTTGAACATCTGCAGCTCCCGCCCGGCTATCAGCAGATTTAGTATCAAACGGTTTCCCAAACCTATGTCTGTGCTGTCCTTGGTTCCAGATGCTTATGTTATGTTTACCATCAGAACTACGACACGTGCGCTACTACTGCTCTAGCCAGTTTGGAGAGGAGCGGTTACCTCTCCAAACACACAAATGTCTGCCATATGCCTGGTTATCTTCCCACCCAATGCACAGAAAAGAATATAGTATATAATCTTCTTCTTTACATGATGCAGTGTAGGGGTGCATCAGTTAATCAAACTAATCTATTTTAATTGATTCTTAGACAAAAGGGTTAGGGGCGGGAAGCATGACATTGTAGGCAAGCATTAAAAAGAAAAGTTCAAATATAGCAGACACACATATATTGTAATCGTGTAGATCTGCTATTTTGTGTGACACCATTGTACGTCTAAGTATAATGGTTATGGATGAGCAGATAGTCCGGGTACTGTGTGTAATTTTCTCCTCAATGACATTTGTACTCAAGTGTCACCAAGGCCTTCCATAGTTCTGTAAGTACTGTAGTACAAATGCATCAGACAGTTCAGACGATATTTAAACCGACTCAAAATGTATAAATAGGCTTTCACAGATGTTGCTAATAGAAGCATGTGGGAAACAACCTTCATGCTGCAAATTGCAGAAGTGAATGTGGGAAGTTGCAGCGTGGCTCAGTGAATTGAAACATGATCTTAAAACAGTTTGCTTCGCGTTCGAGCGCGGTCTAGACTGTCACTGAAAACGAAAACACGGGGAGGTAGTAATTAATGGCTTTGCATACACCGTGTGAGTGTGTCCGAGTCAACGTTGAAACAGCCCAGCCGTTTCTGTCTGTGTCTGCCGAAATGCAAAATGGCTTATAAGAGTGCAGTATTACTGGACAGCCTTCAGCCCAGCTCTTGGCTGTGTGGAGGAAAATTCCACAGAGGCCTTGCAGTAGACTCTGATGCTGATATCAGCTCACTTATGCTATATATATATATATGTAGTATATAACTTTATTTATATATATATTATACCTCGCTCCACCTGTTATGTGTAACATTATTCCTCTGCTGTCTCATGTAGGTGTGATAGGTGAGCCGTGGAGCCTAGCAGGCATGGACAAACCCCAAGGCTGAGGCCTCAGGAGGAGGGTGAAGAATCCCCCCAGGGACCAGTATCTGGTTCACACTGTGTTCTCGGCCCACCTTTTTGTCTGCATACCAGAGGCCACACCCTCCCTGTCTTTTCTCTGTGGACCTCTCCTGGGCCGTCAGGTAGACATCCTTCTCCACCAGTCGGATTAGAATTCAGTCCTCTACCGGTGTTCTCCATGGAATTACTGATGTCGATCTGACCCCTGAGCCCGACCGCACCCCCCACCCCGACCACGACCACGACCATGAGGAACAGCAGGTGGACCGTGCTGCTGGGCTGCGTCCTGCTCTGCTCCGTCTCGCTCCTGTACCTGGGCATGAGTGGGGTGGAGTGTCCGCCCAAAAGCTGGCGGCACCACCGCTGGGCCGAATTCGGACAGGGCTCGGCCAACCAGAGCCTGTCGGCGGCCGGCCTCCTCCCCGAGGACACGCCGCTCATTTTCATCGGCGGCTTCCCCCGCAGCGGCACCACGCTGATGCGGGCCATGCTGGACGCGCACGGCGCCGTGCGCTGTGGCGAGGAGACCCGCGTCATCCCTCGGCTCCTGGGCATGCGGGCCACCTGGAGCCGCTCGGCCAAGGAGAGGCTGCGCCTGGACGAGGCCGGAGTCACGGACCAGGTGTTGGATTCGGCCGTACGGGCCTTCTTGTTAGAGGTGAGATGAAATTCACAGCTATTATTATGCAAATGCGTGGCAGAGATTCCCTGACTAGCAGTACCTACCTAACTACGTACGTGTCTTCTTCCTCGATGACAGCTGCAGTGGAACAAGTGGAACTGGTTTCCTCCACCGTGTACATTGTACTTAGACATGCAGACCATTTACAATTCTTAAAACATACAGTAGTTTAATTTGAAAGCGTAGCAATCATTTATTGTCGAATTATATACAAGGGTTTCCACGGTCATGAAAAAAGTTTGGAATTAATCAAATGTTTTGGAAAATGTTTGGATATAATGTACATAGTTTTTGGCTATTGATTTTGTCTTGAATATATCTAGCATTACGAGAAATACGTGTGGCCTAATGTATACAGGACGTTAGCTTGTAGATGTGTTATTTTTGTCACGTGACACCTTTGCTCAAGTGTGTCTTGGTGCATTGATGGCACACTGGAGTAAGTGGTAATGGGGTAAAATACTTTGGAAAAGTTACGGAAACGTTATGAAAATTCATTGTTAAAAATGTGTGGGAACCCTGCATATATATTTTCATACTTGTGTGGTTAATGGACTGCCTTTTATATAGAGCCAAAACATGGTCCTTAAGACAAAACAAAACAGGAGCTCAGAAAGCACCATCCACTTGCCAGGCAGTCATGGAGTCCGGAGTCCTTCTGATTCTGACACGCCTGCTCATATGCCACTGTCAAGTGGCCTATCCTGAGCCCTTTGCAGCACTCCTTTGCATTTAGCTCCTTTTTATTGTTGCTCTACGCTTTGCATTTTCAAAGCACTATATAAATAATCTTTATTATTTATACTGGTTGAGATTGTTTTAACCGAATATCAACTGTGATATTCTGCATGATGTTGTGTATTCCAGATCATAGTGGGTCACGGGGAGCCTGCAGCTCGTCTCTGTAACAAGGACCCATTCGCCCTCAAGTCCCTCAGTTACCTCGCGCGTATCTTCCCCAAGGCGAAATTTGTCCTCATGCTGCGAGACGGGCGAGCGACCGTCCATTCCATGATCTCACGAAAGGTGCGTTCAGGGTCGTTCCTCAGGACTGTGGTCCGATGAACGTCCTTACAACTTTTATGTTACCAACAAACCGTCTTTGCCCGTTGTTCTCATCTCTGTGAGGAACGACGTCACTGTCGGGCGGAAACCTTGTATTTCCAAGACTGTTACTTTTCAGGAAATGGGAGAAAAAAATGGATCCAATGTAGCTATTATTTAGTCACAATCTCTCTGTTCAGACAGACCACTTTCACTTTCAAAATGTATTCATAAATAGCAGATATACATGATGCAATGCAGTGTGAGCTTGTAGATCAGCTATTTTTGCAACTTTTGACACTTGTACAATAAAGTAGGGCATACAAAATATGGACATATTAGGTTTCTGCCCAACATTATATATATTCTCAGGGCTTTTATTAGACAGTTTTGTTTATTAGTTTTGTTTATTGAACTGAGGAGTATCAGTCACAATGTAGAGACACCGCCAACACTATTCTCCTCTCCTCCTCCTTATTCAGGTAACCATCTCGGGCTTTGACCTGAACAGCTACAGAGACTGCCTGACCAAGTGGAGCGGTGCGGTGGAGGCCATGTTCGGCCAGTGCCAGGGGGGGGCGTCAGGGGGCCGCTGTCTGCCCGTGCGCTACGAGCAGCTGGTGCTGCACCCCGAGGAGGAGATGCGCAAGCTGCTGCACTTCCTGGAGCTGCCCTGGGACACGGCGGTGCTGCACCACGAAGATCTCATCGGGAAAGCTGGAGGAGTGTCCCTGTCCAAGTGAGTGTGTGTGCAGGGACGTGCACAGATAGATCTAGGTGGTGCTAGAGCACCTGCCCTTTGCCCTCTTGAATAAAAAATATTTTAATTTTTTTTTTTAAAGGATCCCAACCCTAATGCATGTGCACGGGAGAGTTTGTGTGCACGGTAAAGTTTATATGTACAGTAGAGCCAGACTGAGTCAGTTTGCCATGTGTCTTAGATTATTTTATTTCTTTTGATTAAATTTAGAGTAGCCCAAAACAATGTTATGCCAATTAATTCCTCCCCACACACATTTCTGTGTGTTGTTGTCACTGCTGTTGTAACCCACCGACTCACCTGCCAGTGAGGAGCCCCCACCGGAAGGACGTAGGGCCAGGGCCGCATTAAGACCCCTCAGGGCCGTGGAACACCACAAAATCAAAGGCCCCCCCAGTCGCGTAATTTCACGCACATGCACGCGCGCGCTTTGCGCACGCGCGCAAAATTTTTCGGGTCTAATTCGGTCTAATTCGGGTCTAATTCGGTTCTATTTGACCAATATAAATCAACATTTTTAGCGGCGCTAGCCGCTCTATACCTAAAGGTATAGAGCGGCTAGCGGCTAAAGGTATAGACCTGTTAGCAGGGAGTGTTGGACAGGAGGAGTAAGACGAAGGCCCTACGCAGGACCGCATTAACCGCGGAACTTAGTGGAACTTAGTGGAACTGGTGTTCCACGGCCCGCAGCCTGCAGGGCCCTGTGAGAATTGTGTATTTAGTTTTTGTGTATTTAAAGAAAAAATCACACAGGTGTGATTTTTTCTTTAAATACACAAAAACTAAATACACAATTCTCACAGGGCCCTGCAGGCTGCAGGCCGTGGAACACCAGTTCCACTAAGTTCCGCGGTTAATGCGGTCCTGCGTAGGGCCTTCGTCTTACTCCTCCTGTCCAACACTCCCTGCTAACAGGTGCCGCCCCAGCCCGTAGGAGTACATGTACATCCCGTTGGAGAACATTTAACCACTTTCAACATGGTGTCCCTATTTTGGGCACATCATTATAGGTGAAAATGTTAAAATGTTTTCCAACAATAAAAAAAAAAAATAGCACATCTGCAAGCTCGTAGATTGGCTATTTTTGTGTTTTCTATTTTCAAACTTTAATGAAGTTTGTCAAATTGATTAGAATTGAGTTTGCCCCTTTGGACTAAATATCGGTAATCCGTAATCCAGGAAACTCCAAAATCGGGATGGGCATCAAATCCCCAAATCTGGCATCGGTCAGGCTAATCACATTAGTGTATGTGAGCACATGTATTTGCGGCATGTAGTGTATGTGTGTGTGCCAATGTGTGTTTATTTATCCACAAACTTAACCCAGTATATAAATAGTCAGTGTTCTGCAACTGGCTCCAGTAAATTAACCTAACCGGTTTGGAGTTTGGGTGAAACCTGGTTGAAGCCATTTATTTCAGGAGAAGGTGTCAATTAGTAACCTGCTCATACACACCCGTTGCTTGAAGACACACAACATGGTGTAAACACAATACGTAACTCCTCTTACATCACCCTTTGTTTGGTAAGTGTATATTGTATGCAGTTTAGAATGCAGTCATTGTGTACTTACACTTTTAGTCTTGGGTGTCTGAGAACCAGCCAGCGGATCTGGTTCTGGCACCTGTCATTACAGAGCTTAAAATGACGCCTCTCTCTCTCCCACGCAAAAGGCATGTGGATTGCAGCTCTTGTCTTCCTCATAATACACTTCCTCATAAACATGCAATATAGTATACTGTGTATATCCTTTAGAAAGAAGGTCAATATTTACAGTACATCATTCAACGGAGTCACCTTTTATACGTTAAAATGTAAAATGGAACAAAAGCAGCCGCACATTTAAAACACTGTGCAAGCTTTCTTTCGGCCGTGTGTGAACTTCTTTAGTTAAACGTTTAAAAATGTCCCGGTTCCCAGCTTTAATCTTGGTCATCTCTGTATGTTTTTTGTGTTTTTGGAAGATTATGTTTCCTTGCTACTCTGCTTGATGTACCCTTTAACCTGCAACTCCTTAGGGTTCAGGAATCTACAGTAGGTTTGTGTTTGCGTGGCCCAAATTGGGTCTGGGATTGAATGCCTCCAAACTCACAGGATTTGCGCTGTGAGCTTGTAGATCGGCTTTTCAATTATTATTAGATAGAATTTCAATGTATTTTTAATTGATGTTCTTTTTGACATAAATGCTTATACATGACCATATATGTCTACATATCTATCAAAAGGATGAAGCACAATAAAGCTCAAGAGCTTATTTCCATTGTGGTCCTAGTGTGTGTAAACTGAGTGCCATGTGTCGTGCATGACTGGATTGCTAATGCAGATGCATTTTGACACCAAAGATCCTGGTACATGCGGACGTCCACTGGGAATAACAAAGCTGGGTGTGGTTCTGTCTTTGTGGTGTGCAGGGTGGAACGTTCCACAGACCAGGTGATGAGACCAGTCAACACGGACGCCCTCTCCAAGTGGGTGGGCCACATCCCACCCGACGTGGTGAATGACATGGCTGACATCGCCCCCATGCTGGCTCGACTGGGCTACGACCCCATGGAAAACCCTCCCGACTACACCAAACCCGAGCCCATCAACTCCATGTTCAACTACTCACAGGTCAGAGACTGGTGCTCATCTGAGCAAGGAGGAGTGATGCTTATACCCAAAATGTGCAGTGTTATTCAGAAATGTTTTATGTTTTATGTATTTTATGTATTTTTTTATGTATTAGATTATTTTGAGGCATATGTCTCCTTTATCAGACAGTACAGTGGAGAGTAACGGGGCAAAGGGTGGAGAAAGAGGGGTGATATGCGATGCAGGCCATGAGCCGCACTCAATTCCTGGCTGTTGTGGGTGGTCTGTGGTACAAAGTACCTTATTGAGCCATCAGGGGAAACAACAGAGAGATGTTTACCAAACTTGAATTTTGGGACTTTGTTCCCCAACAGTCCTAATTCAAACTGTACATTGTAATTTCAGAGATGTATAAATGGATTGTTTTGCTTTGTTACTAAAACTTGTGGGCCTCTAGTCTGAGAGTGGGAAACTTTAATGTTCATCCTATAGAATGGAATCATTCATTTTATCCCGCAGGAGCGAACGCTTCTCAGCACCAACCGTGGCCGAATTAGAGATTTGATACAGTAGGTCATTTTTGGCCAATTCTGACAGCACTACTAAGCACGGACAGTGGATTTTAAAAGGAAAATAGAAAGAGCATTTTTTATATCAATCCCCGTCTGGTTATTGATTTTTATCAATGCTTGCCTTCCAGTCAGATGTCTTTTATGTTTCATAATATAAATGTATGTTAATCAGATTAACCCTGGCGCCCCTATTTTGGATTAGTTTTTCAAAAACTGTTTTTCTTTTTTTCTTTTTAGAAAAGAAAAAAAGTAAATCAAACGTGAGCTTGTAGATTGGCTATTTTCACTATTTGTTGTACGATGAAGTAAGTATAAACGGTGGTTAAGACCCCCCCCCCCCCTCTCTTTTTTTTGTCTTTTTGCAGATCAAACCCTGAATGTAATGCATTGCAATGATCCCAGTAATGACAGCAACCGATATCTTCCCTCTCCTCAGAGTCCGAGAGCAACAGAAGCCCCGCATCCCAGTTAAGAAACCAGCAGCTCTGCCAGGAACTTGCTGGAATGGCCTTCAGCTAAATGATATTTCTTCATACTCTCTGACTGCCAGCTCACCAGCCAGCTCACCCTTACAAGAGGATTTTGAAGTGTTCCACGCTGTTTTTTGGTCATCAGCCATAGCTATATTTGGTTTCATGTCATTTCACTAGTAGGTTTGTGTTAGTCAGTAGGAGGCCTCTGTGACTGTGCGATAGTTTAGCTGGTCTTAAGCCATTAAGACCTGAGGCCGATTCTACAAATGGCCTCTAAATCAGTAGTTCTCACACTTTCAAGATTTTTCAAAAATAGCAGATGTACAAGCTCGCGGTACGAAGTGACGCGCTGTGAGCTTGTATATCTGCTATTTTTGAATAGCCAGCGCTAAACTCTGACACGGATGCTTTCCCGGTTTTAGTGGGTTTAAGCTAGCAGAATACTCCAAACAAAGCCGAATTTCTTTCAGCTGCAGCAGGCAGAATGCTCAGAATGGGCGAAAGTCCGCTGGCATTCTATTTTATAATCTAATTGAACTACCTCTGGTGTTTGAACCACATTTTACCAAATTGTTAAAAAGTGTGTCAAACAGTTCTCATACATAAACAATAGATAAAATCAAAATGTTTTGAAAATAGCCAATTTCATGCTCACACGCAAACTGGCTTCTATACTAAAAACTTTCAAGCATGCAAAATGGGCTTCTATACTCACTGCAGCTCCCCTCTGGGTTCAGAATGTTAGACCCGCTCACTGTATACAGTGCCGAAACAGTGTTTTTTTTACCATGGATCTCCACTGTTTGCTTTACATAACCTCCGACACATCGTTTGTCTCAGAGGTTTGTACCTCCTCAGACAACCGTATCTTCAGACCAGTCCATGGTACGTTGCTGTTAGATTCAGTGTTGCCAGATTTTGTGAGAGAAATAAGCAACCAGGTCTAGGAAAACAAGCCCTAAAGAAGCGACTATAGGCCACATGAGCACTTTAAACGTATACAGCCTACATCGGCTATTTGAAAATAGCTGATCTACAAGCTCACGACGCGTCGCATCGATATTAATAAATAAAATGTGAGATATTTGGAAGATTTTGGAAACATTCTAACACAAATCTGGTACAAAACATTTTCAGATGGGGGGGCTAGGGACGAATACAAATACATTAATTTGGTGGTCCATGACGTGAAAATATTTCGGAACCACTGGTTTAAATGATAATTAAAACATTTGAAAGCAAGCCCAAATAACCCTACACTTTAGAAACAAGCTGAAAAAAAAACCCAAAGGAACGCACAACTACCAATATTTACAAGCCACTTTTACAGAAAAAGGCGTCCAGGAAGTTGCTTATATTAAGCGGACATGGCAACACTGGTTAGATTGTAGAAAGTAAACGATAACGAATCACGAGCAAATTGTGTGTCTGACCAATCTCACAGTCTGTGACCAATCACAGTCTGTGTTCTCATTGGTGCCTCTGCGGCGATGTTCGGCTAGACAATTCTTGGAGGTGCAAGAAATTTCAGCTGCAGCAGGCCTTGCTGAACCAAAAAATAAATAACTTGTCTTACAGAATGCTCAGAATGGGCGAAAGTCCGCTGGCATTCTATTTTATAATCTAATTGAACTACCTCTGGTGTTTGAACCACATTTTACCAAATTGTTAAAAAGTGTGTCAAACAGTTCTCATACATAAACAATAGATAAAATCAAAATGTTTTGAAAATAGCCAATTTCATGCTCACACGCAAACTGGCTTCTATACTAAAAACTTTCAAGCATGCAAAATGGGCTTCTATACTCACTGCAGCTCCACTCTGGGTTCAGAATGTTAGACCCGCTCACTGTATACAGTGCCGAAACAGTGTTTTTTTTTACCATGGATCTCCACTGTTTGCTTTACATAACCGCCGACATGTCGTTTGTCTCAGAGGTTTGTACCTCCTCAGACAACCCTATCTTCAGACCAGTCCATTGTACGTTGCTGTTAGATTCAGTGTTGCCAGATTTTGTGAGAGAAATAAGCAACCGGGTCTAGGAAAACAAGCCCTAAAGAAGCGAGTATAGGCCACATGAGCACTTTAAACCTATATAGCCTACATCGGCTATTTGAAAATAGCTGATCTACAAGCTCACGACGCGTCGCATCGATATTAATAAATAAAATGTGAGATATTTGGAAGATTTTGGAAACATTCTAACACAAATCCGGTAGGGGCTCCCTGGCACAAAACATTTTCAGATGGGGGGGCTAGGGACAAATACAAATACATTAATTTGGCGGTCCATGACGTGAAAATATTTGAGAACCACTGGTTTAAATGATAATTAAAACATTTGAAAGCAAGCCCAAATAACCCTACACTTTAGAAACAAGCTGAAAACCCCCCCCAAAGGAACGCACAACTACCAATATTTACAAGCAACTTTTACAGAAAAGGAAGCCCAGGAAGTTGCTTATATTAATGGCAACACTGGTTAGATTGTAGAAAGAAAACGATAACGAATCACGAGCAAATTGTGTGTCTGACCAATCTCACAGTCTGTGACCAATCACAGTCTGTATTCACATTGGTGCCTCTGCGGCGATGTTCGGCTAGACAATTCTTGGAGGTGCAAGAAATGCTGAAATGAACTTTGTTCTTGTTTGTTTATTTTCTCAGCAATGATGTCATTTTGTTCTCATTGACCTGCTGAAGCTGAAAAAACGTTTGACTTGGCTTGGAGTATGCTGCAGGCTTCAGTCCTTGGACTTCTGCTCAGGGAAGTTACTTGTCCCAACAATGTTACATCCTATTCAACTTTGTTGTTTTTTTCCTTTTTTCTCAATCAAAGTGTATCTGAAGGTATTTGAACGTGAGGGTAATTTGTAATCAATTCACCACCAATATGAATGTGCTTTTAGACCGTTGTTACCCTCTAACAGGGCGGTAACGGTTCAGAGTATGACTGTATATTTTTGAAGACGTACGTTTATTTTCGTAATAAATTATTTTGTTGTCGATCATTCATTAAAGAATTTGACATTGCTTGTTCTATGACTGTAAGACTTTTTAATTTTTTGCCATATTACTTAATATGATGAACAGAAGGGTCAAGATTATATTTATGAAAAACCCATTTCATTCACTAGTATGTTGGGTATTTCACACAAAAATAATAGTAAATGGAAATGATGTCCATTAACCACTTTAAACCTGGCATTCCTATTTTAGGCATGTCATAACTGACAATTTAAAAACGTAAACATTTTCAGAATTGTTATTACTTTTTAATTTATTTTTTGAAATATCAGATCTACAAGCTCACAGTGCAATGCGATGCATTGTGAGTTTGTAGATCGGATATTTTTGCTATTCGTTATAGGAAGCAGTGGGTATTGGCCAGTAAACCCCATAGTTTGTTGTATGTGATCTACAAACTCAACACGTCATGTTGCGATGGTTGTGAGCTTGTAGAAGTGCTAATTTTGCTGAATGTTCTATTATGACATGCCTAGAATAGGGATGTTACTGTAGGTTTCATGTGGTTACGGTTGTTAAAATACTGAGCAATACCACCATTCTCATCATTGGCTGGGGCATTGGCATGGAGGTTAGGAGGATACAGTAGGCTACTCATGTCCAGAACCACATATAGCCTACTGCCTGCTGTCCTAGAATTAAATCCAGTCAGAGCCTTTCCAATGCCGATTCCCTCAACGTCCTAGCTTCTTGTCCTTTGAAGAGAAATATACCTACTAAGAAATATGTCATGGTTTTTCTCTTGAATCATCGCCCCCAGATATCAGGTATTACTTATTAGTTTCCGTTCCTCTTCTTTCTTGACAGTTGACCCCGCTGTAATTGTGGCAAGGTTGAAATAGCCAAATATATAACATTTGGGGCCGACTATACGCCACCTGGAGGACGATAGAGCCCAGGAACTCCAATATACACCAGGGTTGAGCAAAGTTAAAAAAACACAGCAAGTGTGCAATTAAAGAAGTTTATTGCCAAAATGCAAAACAATGATTAGAAAGTATAATTATTAAATGTCACAGTCCCACTAGAGGCAATGTCCTTTGGAAGGGGTAGTCCATCAGTCCATATATCGGCACAGTCGTTTTTCCTCCAGAATAATCGGGGTCTTTACGTGGGGGCTGAGCAACTACAAGAAATCTATAATGTGAAGACAAATATCACACACCGGTATATTATGTACTGTATTTGTGTGCGTGAAAGAGTGCAGGTAGGTTGTTACATTGTTACTTTAAGTTAAAATGGATCATGGATCATGACTAAATCAAAGTAATTAAATCAGGTAAAAGACGAGAGGAAAGGAAAGGCCAGGTGTGTATTTTAAATTGATCTTGTGTTAAATTCTTGAAGGATGTTTGAATTGAGCTTTTAGTTCATAGCAATGAACCCCCCCCCCCCCCCCTTCAGGTCTTTGGAGATGTGAAGCCACTCCTTCAAGGTTAGGTCTTGTTTTGAATAGGAGAACATGGTGTGCAGTGTACTGCACAATGCAATACTGTCCATCACTGTTGCATCAAATTGAAATTATTTGAGCATTAACATTAATGGGTTTTATTTGTACCAGCCAATATCTAAAATTTAAATCACAACAGCCTCTCTTTTGGGCATCCGGTGATATACAGCTATTATTTCTCATGCAGGAGGGGGGCCTGACAGTCGGGGGCCCCCTAAGGGTGGGGCCTGTTTCAATTGAACCAGTTGAAACATATAGCCAAGGCCGCTACTGCTCAGGATACAAGTGGTCACCAATACGTTTTAGCCAAACTAGTTATATCTGTCAATATATTTGATTCTATGTCCCCCACCAGGCCTGTGCATAGGGCCTGTGGCCCAGTAAATTCCCGCGGAAACAGGTGGATATGATATGATGGTAGGATGTTATCATTTAAGAACTCTTCTTCTGTATCCATCGGTGTCTTCAGTTTGCAGTTTGTAGTAAGCTTTGATCTAGTGACCTGTAGCCTGGACCTGTGACCCACGCAACTAAATTACTACCATGTGTTCTTGTCAATACAAATAGGTGTCAGAGCAGGTTATTGATAGGTTAGGTACTGTACATGAATGGAATAGGACCATACAGAGAAAAGAATGTGCTGTCAGATGGGGTTTAAATGTATGTACCAGTGTAAGTCGTCTTAATTGTTTGCAACAATAAGTACAAATCATTCATGTTTTAAGATATGGTTCTTGTGTCTTTGTTTCTGAGTCTTCCCTGAGGTTATGCTATAGAAGAGTTCTGAATATCCACGACAGGAACAACAGGAACAAAGATGATTCTAATCCTCTGAGGAGATAGAAACAGTTAAGTAACTAATGTGTTCAAAGAGACCAACCTGGTACCATACTGTATGGTACCAGGTTGGTGTATAGGAAAATGATTTGACTTTGCAATCTGCATTCTCATAGTCTCCATTCTGTAATCTGTATACCTGTGCTATTGCTCTTCATGGATCCCCAGTAGACAGGTTGACTCCAGTCACTCCAGTATATGGACTCTCCACAGTGACTGGCCACCTTAAGCCTCACCTGAAGCTCATAGTGGGAGTTACTGGAGGGCAGGTTGGTACAGTGACTCTGCATGTTGGATCTAGAACTCTGAACACAAGGAGAAACATTTACAGCAAGAGAGGTTTGATTGGAATTAAATAATGAGGGAGTACTGTATGTCTCCGGTTAAATGTTTTATAAAGATGAATAGATGATTTGATAAAAGTTTGACCTTTTGATCCATAAGAAAGAAAAGATGAGTGAATCTTATTGATATTACCGTTGTAAACTTCTGTAATTTTGGCCTTTGGTTCTTTTCTTATTAATTTCATGCCTACCTCCCAGTTGTTGTTGGCCCTGTAGCGAACTTCATTTTCCAAACACTGGTACCAACCATTGGTGTGATTCCAATAGAAACAGTCGTTCTTGACAGTCACGTTGACTGGAGGATACAGCTTGACTGAAAAGTTAACACAGAAATAATGAAAAGAGGAAAAGTACGGAACCAAACAGTTGAGGGAAGTTCACAATAATAGCATAGGATCCCTGAAGTTAATGAGTAGGCCTATTATACTGTATTAGCTCCCAGAGAGAAAGTTTAATGTTGCCCCCTAGTGGCACACTTGGAGAAAGGTTTGAGATGTAATGTTTGTCCAATTTTAAAATTAAATATTTCGTTTGAATGCTAAAGAAAAAATACCTACAATAAATAATTATTAAATAAAACTCTTGAAACGGGAAGCAAATGATCTTACCTTTGGATTTTAGGTTGTGCTCCTGGAGAGAACTGTCATTGTCATGTGACAGCTTTGTGTAAAAAGTAAGGAACCTCTGAGTTTCTAGCTTGTTGTATGGCTGCTTACAGATCCAATAGTAGAGCCATTCTCTGAGGTATAGAATGTACACTCTTGGAAATGATTATCTGAATGGAACCTGAACATATAAACATGATCAAAGATTAGTCGTTACACACACGCGTGCATGCGTGCGTGCGTGCGTGTCGTGTGTGTGTGCACGGGCGTGAGTGTGTGCGTGCATGTGTGCGTGCGTGTGCGTGTGCGTGTGCACTGAAATCTAGTTAATACTAGCTAAGTGATGTAGTATTATTCAAATAGTTTACAATATGTTAATGGTATGTTAGTCATAAAAACAAATCCTTTGCTTCTATACAGTATAATGATCTTATGACCATCCACTTAAGCTCTGTGATGAAGACACTAACCTGCTGGAGAATGTGTAGTTGACCTCTGCTGTGTCATGTCCATTCCAGCTACAATGGACATAGTCCAGATCCACCAGCAGACAGCTCACATCTACAATCACAAACATATAAACAGTTAAAACCACAATAATGGCTTTGACACATAATTTGCTTTCTAATTGGCATGTGCGTGCGTCTTAATGGACCTATAAACATTTCCCAAAGGAAAGTATTGTTGTCCGTTGACTGTGTTTATACTGTAGGACAAGTATACGTCAGTATGACACAAGTATACACATGAGTGTACCTACTGTATAAATGCATTAACATAACTTGCAGTGCATATACTAACATCAAGAGGAATTTATCAACAGTTATTATCTGGGAAGCCAGTTCCCTAATCTACTTTTATCTTGTATCTTAATTCAAAATGTCACCACAAGCCGTTTCAGAGCCATCTACTTTTAGCTTCAGTATGAAAACCATCTATTTCTGGTGGATTTCTAGTATCATTTAAAACAATTCTGAATGTATAAAAGAACCACTTTTACTAACCTGTGTTTTTTCTTGCAATTGCATTTCCAGCCAGGCAGAGAAGGAGAACCAATCCAGCAGGTGCCATGGCAGAACAGAAACAAGGCACAAATAACTGTAACTTATTAACTATATAGTCTTCTTCACTTCCGGTTAATGCTTTCACAATTACAAAGATGGGGGCATCTTTAGGGGCCCTTTGTCAGCCATGAGCCTTTAGGAACATTTGACTTGCATTAGTCACAGACTAGTAAACACAACATATGGACTCAAGGCCGGACTCAAGGGGCAGGTCTAGAGAGGATTCCTGACAATATTGATCATTTCTGAACATTAATACACAATGATTCCGGTAACTTGTTTAGGTAACCTTTCATGGTGACCTGAGTGTGTACAATAGGAGAATGTGTTCTTTATTAGAATTGGATAGTATAGTGAGTAAATATAAAGTTAATCTTTGTACTAAGAGTAAACATAGTGACAGGTTTTAAGACCAGATTGGTCAGAGAGAGGTACAGTATGATGTTTTTGTATGCTCTTGCCCCTTTATGGAATTGCCTCAGTAAAGCTGTAATCCTTGGTTCTTAGGCTCAACCCAATTATTGTATTCTCATAATTGTATTGAAGCTTTTATTCAAAATAACTGATCATTGATGAATAACTAGATTGATTCTACAGTATTCTGTCTGACTCAAAGATATTTGAGAAACACATTTGATCTCTAATCTGGATTTTTCTTTTACATGGACTGTTAATTAAAGATCCATCATATTTGGTGTATGAAATGTATTATATGAAACTAGAATTAAGAAAATAAAAAAATTACAAGCAAGAGAAAACTTCTTTGTCCATGTCAGAGAAGGGGTGAGATTGTACTGCACTCATGTAAATATAAGTGCTGAAACCAGGTATGATGATTAGATATGATTTTGAAGATTTAGCTTTTAGGACTATTGGTGCAGACTGGGGTTGGCAAAGAACCTAGAATGCAGGGGGTAAGCACATGGTTATGTACAGATTGACAAAGTAACTTGCAGTACTTGTCCAACAGGGGATGAGATAAAATACTCTTGGGCATAATTACTTTGCCTCAGCCAACGCAGTTATTTTGGGGCCCCGAGACATTTAGGGTTAGGACCCACCTGTGTCGTCAGTAAAATAAAATAATACATTTATACTGTATACAGAGCATGCAGAGATGCTGGCAACTGACAGAATATCTGACAGAACAGTTTGCAAAATAGTACAGAGGTACAATTATACAATAATACTAAAAGGATAACACAAAAAGTCCCAAGGGCTTGTTTCCATTGTGGTCCTATGTATTCAATTCATCAAGACATTTAAAGACATACAATAAAAATACAATAAATCATCAACAATAGTAGCAATAAAAGTATATGTACAGAACACTATCTATTGGGGAGGGGTCATTTCTGGTGTCAAGCTTGGAAGATTTTTCTGGGACCAGTTGCAAAAGTTGTCTGAAGGAAGCCAAACCAAAATAAGCTTTACTCTTATGTACCTGTACACAAGATGTAACAATAAAGTACATCCTAACCTTGAACCTTGAAACTTAAAATTGCAGACAGGTGCTCTCTTATGGAGGGTAAGGAGTCACACTTTGTAATGGCAAAGTGGACATGCTGCCGGGCTCCACCGACTCTGCTGACCTGCTGCTGCTCTGCTCACAGCTCTGCTACCCTGTGTCCCCATTGCACTGTACAATTAAGGTGAGAAGGTCATTTATGTCAGTGTGTTTTGTCTTATTCCATTTGGCTATTTTAACAACGTTTTGTCTATCACACTGTTATGCCATGGGCTCATACAGCCTAAAATATTGTATCTCTCATCTCATTAAAGGAAATGCAGTGTAAACGGACATTTTAAACGATGGGTTACATGGTGGGTTTCATCCCTGATGTTAGATAAAAACTTTGGTGTGGGGCTTGTGGTCAGTGATCTTGAAGCAATCAGAAAAAGTGTTGAGGTAACCTGGGAGGGAAAGTTTGGCAGCTGCTTAGCTGGGTGTTTTTTGCCACATCCTTGCCACAGACTAGGTGGGTCGTTTCCACTTAGCTGTGGTTAAGGTTATCTGTGCTGTCCTGTGGAAGTAGTAGTGATTTTATAAAGTCCTGAGTCTCAAATGTAGCCATATTTTCCATTACATAAGTTGATAGATAAATGAAAAAAAAGAAAAAAACAGGGATGGAAAAATCTATCCTTGCAACACATTCTCACTCCCAACTCATAACTTACTGAGGCTTGGTCAGGTCCTCCTTGCATCATGGGTCAAATCACACTCACAGAGGCTTTTGGACCCTAACGATGGCCAAAATGTTTTAAGGATTTCAACCCAGAATTTCAAGCTAAAGCTTGTGTTTTACATTATGCTTCATTTCCATGTAAAAAGCACCTTCTTATCTCTCAAGACAGACTCAGCTTTTTTTCTTCTTTTTTTGCTGATTGGTTCCCAGATTACCTTCTTTGTAACTTTCTGTTAACAGGAAGTGGGCTGATGGGTGCATCAGTTTGTCACATACATGTATTAACAGTTTCTGTTCTGCCATGTCTGCCATGGCACCTGCTGGATTGTTTCTCCTTCTCTACCTGACTGGCAATGTGATTGGCAAAGAAACCCCAGGTTAGTAAAAGTTATATAACTAACTATATATATATATATATATATATATATATATATATATATTGAAGTATATTTTCGATCCCAAGAGCGGGCTATTAATACCAGTTTCCCAGAAAAGAAGCCTTAAAGGAAGAAGAAGTCCATGGGTCCAAGTTTCAGGTCAAGCATCATTTATTTCAGCCTGACTGGGACGTCTGCCATGTGGGTTCCGATTAGCAGCGAGCCCAGTCACAAGTAACAACAAAGCATTTATACAGAGTTCACCTTCTACCACAAGAGGAGGGGTCACGTAGTTTTAGACCAGCCCCTGATCCCTGTTCACCAATCACACATCAATTACAGGAATATTGAAAGGGTCGTGGCCGAGCCCCCCGCAACACCCTGTTGAAACACATTTGCATTGTCCTTGTAGTGTAACAACTTGTCTTATTTCTAATTATCAAACTTTACTTTTACACAAAGGCTGGTTTAGTCTTTCTTGTTCAACATCTCTCAAGCTTTAGAATGAATTCACACACTCTATACTTTCATGGTTACAAACCGCAGTTAGACATACATCAATAAAGCAACATTTACTCCAGACTGAATCTTTTCCTTAAATGGCATTTCTCTTGGTTAACAGCACAGATCATAGTTATCCACTTTATTCATTTCAACTATAGCATATGTTTTCACACTGTGTTACTTACTACAAAATAAGCTTTTACCCAGAAATAACAATCTGACTCTAACTTCATCTCTGTCCCATGTCCTAGAGACAGAGGGAATTAACAGATGTTCCCCTTTGACCATCACCCTTGCATAAGGACAATAGCCATGAAATCAACCTCCTGATTAACAAAAGAACTTGGCTCTATGACTTGTTTTGAGTTCACACTCAAAGCTGGGAACCTCTGTTTCAGGACAAAAGGCGGGAAAGATCTGTACACAATAGAATCTTCTGTCTTCTTTGGTTAGTCAAATCAAGAGGTGTTTTCTCTGTGCCTTCTCAAACCCCCACGCATCTGGGCTTCTAAACTTAAACCATGGCCAGAACTTTTAGAGTGCTTGGGAATGCAAATTGATGATCGCCTCCCCCCAGATGGGACAGACACTGTTTCCGACTCCAAACACTGTTAACTGCAAAACTCAAAATCACCTAGCACAATATTAGACCTTCCAATGTTTACCCATTTAGATGGAATATTGTGGTTATATCATGTTGCCATGTTTGAAACGATACCACATTCCCCTCTTGGGAGACTTCACAACGTCTCCCACAAAGGAACTTTCAAACCTGTGAAATAATACAACTCCGGGTTAAAGTCTCCTCCAGCCATCTGTCCAACCTAAGAAGAATCAACACTTAACAACCTGCCTATGTATGCCACTGGACCTGTAAAACAATCGTCATTTGGTTACTGATCAAAACACATCGTATAGCATCCTGTAACAAAAAGTGTCCTTCAGTGTCCACGCGCGCAGAAATGATTTTCTGTTTTTCTTTTTTCGCCTGAGCTAACAAAGCGCAGTTGCGGGATTCTTCTTCTTTGAATGTCCATGTTTTGCACACCGATTCCTCAGTTCATTGAATCAGAAACTGTTCACAGCTTGAAACAGGGGAAAGAATGGGGTTTTGTGGAAATGATGAAGGGTGGGGGTGTAGTGTCATTTTCCAATGACACCTGATGGGGCATGAGTCAGAGGAAAGTGTGGTACGGAATTGATAGGGGGTGGGGGCGTAGTATCACTATTCAAATGTTGGCAACTAGTGCTGCTTCTCTATTATGGCGTCGATAAAAAGGCATATCAAAACATGCACGGGCTTCCAGGGGTCCACTCTCCATGAGAGAGCATACGACTTTCACCTGGACACAGCAACTTGGTTGAATCTCCAAGGCCTGCAGATCTGGATTCTGGACCATCTAGCCGTCCGCTTGACGTCTGTGGCTCTATCCTTCTGCCGTCCTGTAGTGTTGTAGTTCGAAGAGTAGTTAGCAGCCATCTGGTTGAAGATTCACACCGGCTCCTGGTTGGTTGAGCTGCTCCTAGTTTCCTTGAAATCTGCTGTCATCCGGGACCTGTCTGTTCTCCTGCTGTCCTGTAGCGATGCGTTAGATGAGCCAATGCTGATGAGTAGACCGACGGCCTGGCGATCGATGCTCCTTTCTCCGCTGATGCCGTGACACTAGGGTTGAGATGACTTCAGGTTGAAGGGCCTCGGACCAGCACAGCTTTCCTGGTGTATCGATTTCTTTGACTTTGGCTCCATTTGACATCCCACCGACTCCATCTTGCAGCCCTGGACACCATCCACTCAGCCATGATCCCCTCTGGATTATCAGCCATCTGTGTCTCCAAGTTCCTCCAGCTTCTCCAACTCCATTCCTGACAGGAAAATACTCGGCAAAAACTTTCCCTAGACTTTTCCTAATAAATCAAACATGTTTCCAAACAGATAATACATTTTAACTAGGTCTTAGCCTATTGATTCCTACATAAATTACTCTATCTCAATTTTTCATTACAATCAAACTTTTTCAATTTTTCCCTCCTTTGTATGTTTTTCAGAACACTAATTCAAAATTTATACTACAGTACTCTCTGTACAAACATCCCCTCTTGGTCCTAAATTTAGTAATAACAGAACTTTTACTCTCAATATTTTCAAAATGTGTATTCTCCTTAAAGCCTAATAAATCTATTTTACTTAAATACAGATCAGTGTTGGTGATGTTTTGCCACCAGGGTGCAAAGCCGTTTAAACAAATGGAACAAAGACCCCCCTAACTATCTGTCAATTTCTATCTAATCTGTCTACCTTATTCCTATCATGGCGTCTCGAGCATGAGGATAAACTCCCCTCCAGCCACCTATTTGTGACCCTCAAGGTTCTGCCAAAACTATACTAATTACTTAGGTCTGTACCAGAAAAAGACTGTCCACCCCTGGTAACTCACATCAACCAACACTTACCTTGAAACTGCGGTCAAATTCTCTTTCTTTCCCTGGTTCCTAACAAAACAAACAAACAAAAATATGGTAATTTCAAAGCACAGACATCTCCTATTAAATGCTTGGATTTTGTATATTGTTCTGTCACCTTTAGATAAACGAATTTCAGCCTATTTTTAGCACCAGTACTGAACCACTGAATTAAGTATTTAAGTCCACTATCGAAACTCTATTATATTAGTCGATTCGTGATATGAAAAAGAATAGTGATCCAGACCGGGAACTGTTTATAAGCTGTCACTCAATTTAAGGCAAATTTACAGTTTACATTTTAGCACCAAAGAGAAAGGTCTATGTCCTTTTAAAAACCTGAACGAAAAAGTGTACCTCCTTCATCTCTTGGCCATCAGAAGGCCAACAATGACTCTGTCCTAAGATCTCCTATTTAATAAACTAAAATCTAATTCACTTTAGCAAAATAAGAATCACAAATATCTCCCTGTTGCAGTAGTTCAGGTGTTTTTTGGAATGAACCCCCAAACTCCTGCAATCAGAAAGCCAGTGAAACTTATACTTTACGGTTTCTCCATTTTAACCTTCCATTATATCCAAACCATAGTCTTAAATCAACACTGTCTAATTACTTATTCACGGCTGAGTCAATTAAATAAAGTGTATCTTTTTAGTCGAAGCACACATGCTAGCTATATCACATGTCCCTCAATATTTAAAGTAACACCAACAGATCCTAATGTGACCATGTTATGCTTTTCCACTCCGTGTTCAAGCCTTGGTGTTCTCGGAAAGAACACAAGCAACCCTGTTTCTGGCCAGATAACAGGATCTTCTAAAGGCATGCATTCCCCTGGCTGCAGTCTCTCCGAAAACAGCCCTGATTTGACACAAAAGGACAACACACTCATAACAACATATTAGACCAGTTAAATAATTAAGCCGTCATAAATAAAGCACAGATCAAACCGAATCAATCCTAAATAATAAAACCTTAACTCTCAATATTTAAATATCTTCACACGGACATCTATAAATCTATAGTTGATCAAATTTAACCTTTACTCATATTATTTCTTTACTGTAACATTCCAATTTTTCCTTTTTTCTAAATACACTTTTTACTGTCCTCTCTTGTAGATTACTTTAACAGTTCAAAGATTATTTTCACTATCGTTTAGACTAAATCGTTATGTTTCTGTTCATCAGTTAGATATTTAAACAATCATTTCACATCTCTCCCCTCTACAACACTCTTCGTAGAAGATGTGTTGTACAAAAATGAAATCTACCAATCTATCTCAAGCACACAGAAGCACCGAAAACCTCCAATCCAGTCCAAATAATAAAAATAAAATAAAACTACCTCCCCAAGACGCAAAATGCGCCACAAACACACGACCACTCACACACACCAGAGAAAACATAAAACACACATTCACACACCCACTTTATCCCCAACATACACACACGCTCTATCACAGACCATTCGTCAAAAATCCACGCACGAGACAAACACAGACACAGAATCACACTCACATCTTCATTGTCCAATCCAAGAAGAAAATAGCACTACCACGAAAGTGATAATTAAGAAAGTAGTACGCAGCCGAAAAGCCACAAAGTCACCTCAAAGTAAGAACGATCACACGCTCCTTGCGTCCACTGCGCGCAGCCTCTGATCATCTAAATCTCCCCATTGCACCTCCAACACACATACTCACAGACATGCCACTCGCCCCTACAACAAAGACTCAACACATACCTACACAAGACCAACATTAAAAGAACAGTAACTTTACCACGAATGTGATAATTAAGATATCATTACACAGCCGAAAAGCCATGAACCCACAAAGACGTCCCCAAGAAAAACAGCATTACGAACGTAACACATAAAAAGTTCAACCCCCCAAAAAAAACTCCCATGCGATCACAAAATAAACAATGCCTTGTACCTAAATGTACCTCTTTTCTCCCTACACGGTAGAACATTACAAAATACATACTCATAGGAAGAAACCATATTCTGCTATACTACTCAACGATTTGATTCGACTAATTGTTAGACTTATGCCGATAGTAATTTTCATAATTACAAGTATTTTGCAATGTTCCCAAGATATCTACAAGGCTCACTCTTATACACTAAACTGAACCCAGGATTTCTGTCGGGCTAATGGCACTCGGAGTCCATCGCGCGCCGATATCTAAAGGCGATCGTACACTCACTTTTAGTTTATAATCGGACCCTGGGCCCAGTCTACATGAGGTTTGTATTATTACATGTAAGTTTCAAACTTTTCCAAACGATATAGTGGTAATTGTTTTACCTTAAGATTCCTTGTCTCATACTTCTCCAAACGTTATAGCGGTAATTGTTTTATTGTAAGATCCCTTGTACTTTTTCTTCTAATTGTTCCATTATAAGATTCCTTGCACTTTTACTTCTAATTGTTCCATTGTAAGATTCCTTGCACTTTTACTTCTAATTGTTCCATTGTAAGATTCCTTGCACTTTTACTTCTAATTGTTCCATTGTAAGATTCCTTGCACTTTTACTTTTCCAAAATCAAATAATAGGTTTGTTTAGCCATAATTAAATGATCTTGAATGTTGAAAAAATGTTCAAATCGCAGCCAAAAACAAATACAATAAACCCATCCCCGCTCCCAGACCCACTAAATGAGTCAAGAACACGGAGGGGCATTACACCGTTATAATAAGTACGATCAGAACATCACCAGCCCCCGGCCTTTAACGGCTTCAGAAGCGTTCCTGTGTTACAAAACACTTACCTTAGGCCCCGGGTTCTCCCCCCAAAAAAACCCTTCTCCAGAAAACCAGCCCATCGCCCTTAAAATCAAAAATAAAACCACAAAAAATCAGGTTCTTCTCGCATACCCCGTCCTCCATAAAAGAAGGAAAGAATATTAAGACGACTGCCGACATACGCCATATATGAAGTATATTTTCGATCCCAAGAGCGGGCTATTAATACCAGTTTCCCAGAAAAGAAGCCTTAAAGGAAGAAGAAGTCCATGGGTCCAAGTTTCAGGTCAAGCATCATTTATTTCAGCCTGACTGGGACGTCTGCCATGTGGGTTCCGATTAGCAGCGAGCCCAGTCACAAGTAACAACAAAGCATTTATACAGAGTTCACCTTCTACCACAAGAGGAGGGGTCACGTAGTTTTAGACCAGCCCCTGATCCCTGTTCACCAATCACACATCAATTACAGGAATATTGAAAGGGTCGTGGCCGAGCCCCCCGCAACACCCTGTTGAAACACATTTGCATTGTCCTTGTAGTGTAACAACTTGTCTTATTTCTAATTATCAAACTTTACTTTTACACAAAGGCTGGTTTAGTCTTTCTTGTTCAACATCTCTCAAGCTTTAGAATGAATTCACACACTCTATACTTTCATGGTTACAAACCGCAGTTAGACATACATCAATAAAGCAACATTTACTCCAGACTGAATCTTTTCCTTAAATGGCATTTCTCTTGGTTAACAGCACAGATCATAGTTATCCACTTTATTCATTTCAACTATAGCATATGTTTTCACACTGTGTTACTTACTACAAAATAAGCTTTTACCCAGAAATAACAATCTGACTCTAACTTCATCTCTGTCCCATGTCCTAGAGACAGAGGGAATTAACAGATGTTCCCCTTTGACCATCACCCTTGCATAAGGACAATAGCCATGAAATCAACCTCCTGATTAACAAAAGAACTTGGCTCTATGACTTGTTTTGAGTTCACACTCAAAGCTGGGAACCTCTGTTTCAGGACAAAAGGCGGGAAAGATCTGTACACAATAGAATCTTCTGTCTTCTTTGGTTAGTCAAATCAAGAGGTGTTTTCTCTGTGCCTTCTCAAACCCCCACGCATCTGGGCTTCTAAACTTAAACCATGGCCAGAACTTTTAGAGTGCTTGGGAATGCAAATTGATGATCGCCTCCCCCCAGATGGGACAGACACTGTTTCCGACTCCAAACACTGTTAACTGCAAAACTCAAAATCACCTAGCACAATATTAGACCTTCCAATGTTTACCCATTTAGATGGAATATTGTGGTTATATCATGTTGCCATGTTTGAAACGATACCACAATATATATATATATATATATATATATATATCCCCCCGGCCTCAGAGGGACCCGGCCATGGCCTCCCGTGCATATGACCTATATAGAATATATATAAGAGGCCTCCCACATACAGGATCTGAAATTAAGAGAAGAAAAAAACAGAAAACAAAAAAACAAGAACACGGGTGGGTCACTCACCCATCCTACCATTATCCTATACAGCACACGGTCTAGTACAAAACCATCAGCTTATTGATTCACTCTGGCTACTTCTGCCAACCAATTATTAACCAAATAGTTGAAAATAATAGTTGTTAATAATTTCAGACAAATGTATCTACACCTAAAACCCAATTTAGTCCAGTCAGAGTTCAATTAACACTTTAAAACTGTAGTATAAGTGACTGAACTCCCAGACTCTCTTGACTCCTAATATATATCCAAAATGTTGAAGGACTTTAACACAGAGTTTCAAGATAAAGTTTTTGTTTTGTATGTGCTTCATAAAAAAAACACCTGTGACCTGCTCTGTAACTGCAGAATAGAGCGTCGCAGTTCCCGCCCACTTCCAGTTGCCTGAAGTAAATACTCAATGCATTTTTCCCATTGACTTTTCCGAAAATATTTATATAAATTAATTTAAGCCTAGAATCAAGCTATCCAGGATCCTGGTGAATCATGACCATAAAACGTTTGATTCTGTGAAAAAACTTTTTTGAAAACGGCAAAACAAAGGGTATTTATTAAACATAGTATATCATATGATATATCATTAAATATAAAATTTAAAAAATCACAGAAAAAAAGGTTTTATGGTCATGATTCACCAGAATCCTGGATGGCTTGATTCTAGGCTTAAATTCATTGATATAAATATTTTTGGAAAAGTCAATGGGAAAAATGCATTGAGTATTTACTTCCGGCACCCGGATTCTGCGCAACTGCGATGCTCTATAGACGGGTTTCCGAGCGACGTCATCACAGAGCAGAATGCGCAATCTGCGCATGCCTGGGGGAAAGGCGCGTTCGAAAATACAGCCCTGAGCGGCAGTGAGCGCACTGGCCAATACAAACTAATAGGCGAGTGTGCTCCGGTGCGTAATTTCCAAACGCACCCATAGGCTTACCCCCTCCTCTGCGCGGTCATATCCTCTCAATGTTTACAAACATGAAACCCGTCTATAGTTTCTGAAAAAACAAGGGAAGTTGAGAGTATGCAACTACCCCCATTAGTTTGTCACATGCACATCAGATAGTTTCTGTTCTGCCATGGCTCCAGTTGGATTGTTTCTCCTTCTCTACCTGACTGGCAGTGTGATTGCCAGAAAACCATTAAATCAAACCAGTAAGTTAGTCAATCTTTTAATCATTCAGGATTAAGGATTACCTTTAAAAACTATTTTGTGAATGTGTTGAATCAAAATGTGTTTGTTTGCTTAAGGGTTTTTTCAGCTCTCTGTGTGTACATCCAGCCTACAGTAATAAAATAGGTAAACTTGTTCATCAGTGTAATCAGCGTTGTCAGGATCTCTATCTAAGCAATAATAATAATAGGCCTATCTAAAAAAAATCCTATTCCACTTCATTCTTTAAGTTGATCTAATGTTGACCTAATGTTACCAATGTTGCAGTTAGAAATAAGAAATTAAGGTTTTATTTTAGAAATACATTGTTTTCATACTGAGGCTAAACACAAAGGGCTTGTGATAATATGTTGTTATAAGATAAAGATAAGAGAAATGTGGCTTCCGTTCCCAGACCATAACTGTTGGTAACATATGCACTGCAGTTACTGAGTATTAACGCATAGGACGGACAGACAGACGGACGGACGGACGGGGTGCAAAACATGCCTTACGGCCTGCCGAAGACAATGAGTACCGGCCGGATATATATACACAGTACCTATACATATACATATATATATACATATATATACATATATATATATATACACATGCAGAAATATTGTAATGTGTAACCAATTTATATGAAATAGTCCAGGGGCCAACACTGATATTTTCACAAATTGGTACCACCTAAGGTGACCGTAAAGTTTTTGTATTTTTGTCTTCCTACATATGTCTCTAGTTTATATTTTGGTAGGATAACCCTTCCAATCTTGTAGCTTAATGGCAGTTATCACTACCTACTGGCTAATGTATCCGGTAGGAGACACAAAGTAGAATCTTTGTGTCTCCTACAGCCGGGCATCAAATTATTGCGACAAAAAACTAAATATATCCATGTATTCAAGGCTTCATGGGGTGTGCAATTGATAACTTCTCAGAGTTTTGGTGTTTGCAAAAAGACTGCTTTCCATAAGCTTGTAAAAGTTTCCTTTACCCTCCTTCGGTCCAGGGTGGTCATAGCTGAATGGGTAGAGAGTCCCCCTGGGAAACCTAAAGAGGAGTTCACCCAAAAAAATATGTATTTTCTATCAATTGCACACCTCATGAAGCCTTGAATACATGGATATATTTAGTTTTTTGTCGCAATAATTTGATGCCTGGGTGTAGGAGACACAAAGATTCTACTTTGTGTCTCCTACCGGATACATTAGCCGGTAGGTAGTGATAACTGCCATTAAGCTACAAGATTGGAAGGGTTATCATACCAAAATATAAACTAGAGACATGTAGGAAGACAAAAATACAAAAACTTTACGGTCACCTTAGGTGGTACCAAAATATGGCCTGGCCCCTGGACTAAAACAGCAATGTCTTTGTTGAATTTTTGTGTCCCAGCCATTATTGTAGTTTTAACTGTATGTTTGTGATTATAGATGTGAGCTGTCTGCTGGTGGATCTGGACTATGTCCATTGTAGCTGGGATGGACAGAACACAGAGGTCAACTACACTTTCTACAGCAGGTTAGTGTCTTCATCACAGATCCATCCAAAGTGGATGGTTGGAATACCCTGAATACCATGAATACTATAATACAGAATTACTCACACACACACACACACGCGCGCACACACACACACACGCACAAGCAAATCAAGTTTTAACTAGAAAAAGTGCTCAGGTCTCCGCCAGGTCAGGTAGGCTATTGTGGCCTCCTGGTGGCGCTATAATAGGCCAACGTGAAAAGGGTGCCATTTCTTCTTAGGCCTTGCACGACTGCATTCATGATTTGAGGCATTTTGTTAAAAACATGTGTTTCGCTAAATTAGACCTGTTGGTGGCGCTATAACAGGCCAATGTTAAAAAGGTGGCATTTATTCCTCAACATAGTGTGAATGTGCGTGCAAAGTTTGAGCGCAATTGGACGGTGCGTTCATGATTTGCGGAATTTTGTTCAAAACAAGCCAATAATGCAAACTTTACATGTCAATATTAGCCAATCAGTATGGAATATGAAAAAATAAAACAGATCCGTCGTGATCACATAACTATAGAGATCATGTGTACCGATTTGCGTGGAATCTGGATAAAATTGGAAGGAGTAGTATAAAAAAATTTGTTTTACATAAGTCGGCCTCCTGGTGGCGCTATAAAAGGCAGGGCAAAAGGTTTTTCCTTGACCTATAGGGAGTTTGCAAACAAAGTTTTACACAGATCGGTGCAATTATAGGTAAAAACACGAATCGGCCTGTTATAGCGCCACCATGAGGCTGATTTGAAAATGTTCAAATGGTAGTTCTTCCTCGCCCTAGTGGGACTGTGCTTGCAAAATTTCACGGAAATTGCATGCTGTGTTCATGATTTGAGGCATTTTGTTCAAAACGGAGCACTCCTGCAAACTTTGGAAGACATTTTTAGCCAATCAGGATGGAATATGAGAAAACTGAAAGACCCGTTTCGTTTAATGACTATAGAGACACTGTGTACCGATTTGCGGGATTTTTGGACAAAATCTGTAGGAGTACTGTCAAGAAATGTGTTTTGCACCAATCGGCCTCCTGGTGGCGCTATAACAGGCCCCTGTGAAAAATTTGGGGCAGAGGTTCTGCTCTGGTATTCAGGGAGTGTGTGTGCACAGTTTGGCTGCGAGCAAGCCAACGGTGCCGGAGATTAGCTGTACACAGACAGATCGAATGACGGACGGACACACAGACGGACGGACAGGGGGTAAAACATACTCTCATGCCTTTTGGCCTGGCGGAGACAATTAGGAATTCTTGGGTGAAGTGAAGTGAACTACGTGCGTGCGTGCGTGCGTGCGTGCGTGCGTGCGTGCGTGCGTGCGTGCGTGCGTGCGTGCGTGCGTTTTCAATGACTGATCTCCGATTATGTTTCTCGTTTCTGTGTTTAGGTTTCATTCGGACAATAACTTCCAAGAGTGTACAAACTATACCTCAGAGAATTGCTATACTACTGGGTGTAAGCAGCCATACAACAAGTTAGAAACTCAGAGGTTCCTTACTTTTTACACAAAGCTGACACATGACAATAGCAGTTTCCTCCAGGAACACAACCTAAAAACCAAAGGTAAGATCATTTGGTTCCTGCTTCAATCATTTTTGGTTTATATTAGGACATAGCACATTGTATATGTGCTAATATTTCATTATTATTGTAATTGTTTTAAGTTATCGTTTATTAGCAGCCCTCATTAAAAAAAAATATTAATTTTAAAATGGTACAAATGTCACATCTCTAGCTTCTTTATGCCATTTAAACGTGAAGCCGTCTCTAAGTGTGCCACTATGAGTGAAGCTACGCTAAACTTTCCCTTTTTTAAGAGAGACATGATCTTACTGTAATGTTCATCAGTATCATTAACTTCAGGGATCCTAATGCTACTATTGTGAACATCCTGGAACTGTTTGGTTCTTCACCTCTTTTCATAAATTCTGTGTTACATTTTCAGTCAAGCTGTATCCTCCAGTCAAAGTGACTGTTAAGAACGACTCCAACAACCTGTGTTTCTATTGGAATCATACCAATGGTTGGTACCAATGTTTGGAAAATGAAGTTCGTGTGGTGTCTGAACATAGCGGACCGGTAGAAATAAGAATCCATATCCGGCGGCGGAGAATAAGCCAACGCTCAGAGTCCGAGTTTACATTCTCAACAATTCACTTTATTGTCAAAGTTCTCAGCAATCCATACATCCAAGTCAATTCAATATATGGCGCGGCCCATAGAATTTCCTTTATTCTGTAGGCCATGGCCTCTGCGTAGATCCAAATCACAGAGCCCCGTTTCTCACAAACACATCACATTATATGCAAGCCACGGGCCCTCTTTCTGACCATTCACAATACAGGTTGCTAAGAACAATGGATTTCTTGGGGTGGGCCTAAAAGTCACACACTGGGTTACGATCTGCCTTAGTTTTAGTATATAACATTTATCTATCAAACTGTACTTTTACACAAGCTCACATTATAACATTATTATTCAACATTTTATTAGCTTCGAAATGAATCTAAACATTGACATGTCTGACGTTGTATGAATTATTTAGATGATTAAAATGACTTAAAAGAAACGCTTTTCTCCAGCTCCTCTCCTCTGGAGAGAGAGTCAAAATCCCTTACACAATGATGTCGTCTTAACCTTGGCTTAGACACAGAACGATCTTTATTTTACTAAAACTTAGTTCTATCCATCTGTATAATTAGAAAAGACTAGTACACTTTGTATAGGCTTATACTACTTGATTCTTGTCATTCTGATGATTTGGGAGAGACAACTGGCAGGCTCTCCTGCATATAATTAGGCTCTCTCTGAGTAAACAAAAGAATTGGGCCGGGTGTGGTGTCATAGATTCACACTCCAGACAATAGGACAGGATGGTTGAAGGTAATTAACTCAACTGCAGCTTTTTGCCACAGACTGACCCAAACTTTGCTAGTTTTGGTCTCTGCCTGTTATGAGACATTTTGACGGTTTCTGGGTTATAATGTATTAATAACATAATATTTTCATATTTCATAAGCACAGGACCCGATATTACACGACATTCCCCTCTTAAAGAATTACTCAATATTCTTTACAATAAAATATTCGGGGCCTGTCGGGCATACGTTCCTATGCACCACCTATAAAGCAATCTTGAAACTTTGGTTAGAAAAGACAAATTATTCCGTTTAGAATGGTCGACCCATTCCCCCTCTAGGCTATTGAATTATAAAGTGAATCATAAACAAATCATTATACATTAAACAAACAGAAATAATATCACTGTACTCTCCGGCTGGACTTGTTTACACAAACCTAAGGAAAACTCAAGTTAATAAAAACATCATTATTACAAGTTGACATGTTACATTGTGTGGACAAATACAGAGACACAGTTCTGTTTCTTTTTTCTTTTCTTTTTTTTCTATACTAACAAACAAACGCAATTCCTTCTCCTCGACTGTTCATTTTGAACAATTCAACATGAGGCATAAGTTTGAATGCCCTCGCCATGATGTGTGCTCAATCTGCAGATTTGAGCACCCACCATAGTTCGGAAAACCATGCCCCACAAGAATGATGCTCCTTTCTGTCCGAATTTGTGAATCACACAGGAAATATCATCCTGAGGCTTGCTGCTTCTGAACAGAAGACACAGTCATTTCAATACTTGACTGACGTGGT
The DNA here is from genome assembly GCF_963454915.1 of Gymnoscopelus microlampas. Taxonomy (NCBI): domain Eukaryota; kingdom Metazoa; phylum Chordata; class Actinopteri; order Myctophiformes; family Myctophidae; genus Gymnoscopelus; species Gymnoscopelus microlampas. The sequence goes on along the minus strand of NC_139949.1, from coordinate 44,955,450 downwards.
CAATCAGGAGTCACTCACCCATACCTGAACTGTACGGGTTCCTCTTCTTCATGTGATCAAAAGAAAGTATCGTGTCTTTCAATTTCGCAGATGCAACTTGATGTGTCTCAGGTAACTCCGGTACCTGGGACTTCCAAACGCTCGCTTACTTGTCAAAAACCATGTAGATCTGAGACCTCTCGCCCTCCCGTCGCCAGAGGTGTTACACCCTGGCCCTGGCAAAGATCCTGGCAAAGATGTTTTGCGGGGCCGGTGCCGATGAGTTGACAGGTAGCTGATGGCCCCACTTCCTGCTGGTGCGGTGACGCAGAGATGGAACTGCTGTCAGGTCTGAAACTCCCTCCTCCGGCGTGGTGGGTTGAATCTCATGCAGGCTGTATCCTCAAGTCTCCCCTCTTGACCATGGTCTGTGATGGTCGCTGATAGGTGGAGGTGTGAAGATAGGTGTCGCTGCGGTTCCCTGGGGGTAGAAGTCCGATCGACCTCTGCTTGTCCCTGGGTCCGCTGCTTCCTTCTGCCCGCCGTCATCCTGGTCCAAATGGGATGACTTCTCCAACTCAGCACCTGCTTAATTTCTCCTAGTACAAAACAAAAGCCTACCTACACCTGTTCTACATAAGCTCAACAGATGTCCTTCTTGCTTAACACTCATACATTCAGGGGTTAATCACTCATAAACACACAGTTTAACTCATGCTGTTAAGATTAGAGAACCTATCACTAAATTGTTGAATGCACTGATTCTTCAGACAGTACATTCTCCTGGACTCTGGTCCAGTCGTTCCTGCATAATTTGTACTACTACTACTACTCCCTCCAATATTAAAATGATCTTTCCCACTTTATCGATATTTTACTCTTCTAATTCCTTTTGTATTTCATCAATCAATCGTTCCATTTTGTTACTCACTTACCACAGCTTTTATCCTTTTTCCATATGACTCCTATATTTCAAGTTCTTTACTGCATACTGCAATCACATCTTACTTTGCTCCAGATTTTCCTGACTATAATTTCCAAAATTTGTGATTCATTAAAGACACATCTCTTAATTTACACACAACTCTCTTTAGAGTGCTCTAATTAACTTGTTCTTTTGTTTAAGAATGTTCCAATGTATTTTGCCATGATTTGATAATCATGAAAATATCCCAAAACTGTGAAGTCTAAAGGACAACCACAGAACTATTTTTCCTTAAATGAACATTTTCCAAAATAAACTGACAATATTTGCAACCTGCTTACTCTATAATTTTGTTAGTAGACTTTTGAAAGCATATTTGCTAAATCTAATATTAGTTTTAAAGGAAGAGTTTGTTATCAAGTTTCAAAATAGGCATAGAAGCAAGTTTTTAGCTCTTTTTTTTTTTAAACTCCCACACCAAACTATAATCTGTGATGTATCATGTCCTTGTGTCAAGTTCAAAAGGTGGCTTCTATTTTCCTTGTACGTGATACTCCTCTGGTACTTCCAGTATCTCCAATATTCACCAACACCTAAAGTAATGTCTCTGTACATTTCAAATGTCTCTTTTTATTTTCCAATCACTTCAAGTGTCCTTCAAATGTCTTTTTCTGCAATAACTTTGCATCTTTTGCAGTCAAAATATCTTCAGGCTTACCTCATGCCCAGACTCCTCCCCTCTCCGGTGACCCATTACACTGGATCACCGGTTCCTTCGCGTCTCCGCTGAGCCCCCTCGGGGGACAACATGATATGGGACGTTGAGACGAAGGTTTTCTGAGAGGCCGCGGACAGGATTATGCAAGATGATGTAACTGTCAGACTGTAGTATGACATCGTCCTTTGAGCTGCACCTGTGTGTTGGCAAAAACCTGTCGACTGGAACTTATGGGCCTCAATTGGAGGTCAATGACCCCCGGACCCCTCTCGAATTCAACGCAGGCACGTTATGACGGGTGTCGATGCACTGACAACAGGCTTGTCCACTGGCAAACACCTGTCTGCCCCTCTGCCATCAGTGGTGACTGCGGTCTCCTGTAGCAACTGGATCGAACTGTCGGGGACACATGGACCTCTCGCACATAGGGAATTCATAGATGAAGCAATTCCTCCACTGTTTTTTACTGGACAACCATGCGGTCGTCAGTTTTAGTGTGGGATTTCTGTGTGAGCTTTTTCGATTACTTCATTCCCTCTTTTGAAAACCAAAACACCCTCTCCTTCTTTTCCCAATTCTTTTGGATAAAATATGCTTCCCTCAGGCAACATTAATTAGTATTTGTTCAAATCGTTTCAGTCACAAATATTGCCACTCCATCTTTTACTCCAGGCCTTTACTAAAATGTTAGGATTTCTCAGTATTCTGTCTACTGAAAGCACGTTTTACACTGTACTTTTTCTCATAAAATGAAACACAAACCATGGATACCATTGTGTCAGCTAAGTCAGAGCGGTTCGTTCAAAGGGAAACTGATACTAGTGTAATATATTGTATCAGAAATGTGTCATTTTACACAGCACACAATATTCTACAATCAGTATTACATATAAACTGTTAAGCATTGTCAATTTAAAAAAAACTGGGTGTAAATTTGGTCAACACATGTACACTCTATGTACATGCTCAAATACATGTATAATTTTGATTTCTGTTAGAAGCTGTAGCAAATGTAACAAAAGGTATTAAGCTCTATTGCCAAGGATAGGAGGTTTTAAAGCTCCACTTAAGTCCTTAGCTTAAGAACACACTCTATTTTAGAAACATATAATCTAATCAATGAATAGTTAAAATCGAGAATCAAAGATCCTTCTTTCTAGAACTAAGACACTTGTCTGGGACTACACTAAGCCCCTCTGGTTACTTTCAGTGTAATCAAATATTCTAATTTTTGCAACAATTTAAAAGTCTGGTTGATACATTTACTTCTTCCAAACAGGAACGGTCCTTGTTAAGCTGGCACAAGACCCTCAGGCCATACTGACAATCGTTTAGTCTCACTTGTGAAGGCTATCTATGAAATAAACAGATTAATTGTTAACACAACAAACAACAATGTTAGTCAAACATACTTAACATACTAGACCTAGAAATAATACTAAGTTACCTCATTAAACTAAGAACTGTTAGAAGAAAGCAACTCTGTCATCATGCAAGAAAATAGTGTCGAAAAGACCTAATATCAACTGTCCTTAATAGACAGGCTTCATACTTTGACCGCCAGAGGGAGCCAGTCTGACTCTGTCAATCTCAGCTTCCTCTAGTGGTAAAATACGCTTTAATGGCGTCTAATAGGTCACTCCCACAGGCAACACGTCATCACGAATGATCACGGGACGATCAGTGCGTCCAGTAGGGTGAACTCCTAATTTCTTCTTTGCAATACTTAAACCCAAAAACGTATTCTAATTTATTATTAGCATCGGTGGTATATCACAAAAATCGAGTATAATTACACGTCTGTAGCTTCAAATCATACACATTCGTGTCATTAAAATAGTAACATAGACCGATTAACTGTTCATAAATTGTCATTCAAATTCAGGTTTAATCTATTTTAAAAGTATTTACTTTGCTTTTAACATCAATCTAAATAGGTTACTGAAGGGTGTGATAATTCATCTCATCCACCAGTGGGCGTCCGTCAGTTTAAAGGGACAGAAATAGTCACGAATGGTTGGGCGGTGTGCCCCATCAAATATTCACGGGTATTAAACAATTTTAATTTATACTTTTAGTAAGGTTTTAAGGCCACTTATAGCACCACTTTCGTACACCATTCAGATATTATGGGAAAAATATCTTATTTGTGTACTTAAGCAGGCAATCATTTTCATCAATATTTCATCGATATTTGTCCTATCATTCACTATTTAGTTATCATCAAACAATTAGTCTCAACTTGCTATGTTCCTCATCTCACACCTCAGTCAGCCTACATGCAACACATTCATGCATTAAATCACACAGATATAACGCATTATAGGCAGACCTAAAAATTAACATGGAAAAGCAACACTATGCTTCCACAGAAATTATATTCAAATAAAGTCGGACATCACTCTCATGATGGCCCATTGATGATCAATTGAATAATAAAAAAACAAATTCAATGCCATATAACAAAGCAATATGTCTCTTAGATACAATAGGCCTACCTTAACTCTCTTAACTTAAACACCAACAGTGATTTTCGCCAATTTAATCTATCCCTCACAATAAGCAATAGGCCTACAACCAACAGCCTAACCATACTCCTCTTTCAATAACATGGAAACAACCATTCAATAAGCACTCATAGCCTACCATACGATTCACATGAAACAAACACATCCAGTTTCCCCCACCAACGGGATTAACACGCACACGCACGCACACAAACACACACACACACACACACACACACACACACACACACACACACACACACACACACACACACACACACACACACACACACACACACACACACACACACACACACACACACACACACTTATTTGTAACAATAGCCCTAACCATAAACAACGACAAGACAAAAGAAGGAAAGCATTTCCAATCGGCTCTTTTTACTGGCTCCCCACAAAGGAACTGTGACATTCAACAAGTGTCCTAAAGACACGAAAATAAACACAAACAATACTTGTGCTACTGCAACAGAAACCTGATCCATGGATTCTTAAGAAGACATGTCTTCCTATAAAATAGAAAGAAAGCAAGAATGCCTCAAAAACGAACAGCGTGTAAAACTAAACGCCATCATGTGCTTAAAACGCAGTCGAAAGAAGCCTTTCCCACACACGAGTGCCTTTGTACAACTACAGGGTATAAAGTGAAAATTTTAAATGCAAAAATAGAAAATAAATACTTTACTCCCTCAAAAGATCTTATTCCATCCACACAAAGGAATCTTGTACAAGCGTTGAAATAAGAATATATTACGAATGTAATATAAGAAAAGTAGTTTCTAAAGATTTAAAAACTAAAACTCAGCAGTCGCGTCTCGCCGGATATGACGTGGCAACGAGGAAGTCAAGACATGTAGCAAAAACTACATTTCTTGGCCAAAAAAAACTACAGAAGGCGCTCGCTGACGGCTCTCACACAGAAGAACAAAGGAGCCATGTGAAAATGCCATCCCCCTCAAAAACAAACAACTACACAAACAGTAGGGCTACATTCCCCCCCCATGAGACTCATGTTACAGTAGATAATGCTTTAAATTAGACCTCCTAACCTCACCTGTTTACAGTCAAAAGCAAGAACGCTTCATTAATCCTGTAGGCCTACACAGCCACATTCTAACTGGCTCTTACAACAAAATTGAATAATTACACAAATTTCCACTCGACACACTGGGCCAAGATAAAATGCAATTTAACTCCACTCTTTCACTCAACCAAAATATTCAAAGCCAGAAAACTAAGTCCAAACAAAGTTTTTTGAAAGCTTATAATACTCCACTCCCCTCTCGAAAACATGATTCCCTATAACAATGTTTTCGAACAAACACGAGATCTACGCCATCACCATAGACAAACTCCTGTAAAAAAAATTAAACATGTATACTGAATGTCTCGACGCTCCAATACAGCAAGAATCATTCACGTAGAAAAATTATAAATGGACCCAAACCACCGTGTACACCAGCAGCTTAAGTCCACGCAGTTACTCCACATACAGCCCCCACCAAAGTGGTGGCACGCATAATAGGAGAGAAATAATACCACATGACACAGCTTGTAAACACACAACAAAAACACAAGACCTCACAAGCAGCAATAACCAATCGGCCAATATCTGAGACCCATTAGAAGCATATCATCGAATAACACACACAATAAACAAACAGGTCACAAACGCCATATGCAAAAGGTTACCGCGCCGTTTGGAAACAGCACATTATAACACGCTCACAAATACTCCATTCAACTTCTCCCGGGGTCACAATAAGTACTCACCAGATGCAAACCCGTCGCTTTCTGGCACGCTGGCGAACGCCAAGTTCCTCTTCTGGCCTCACCGCTACAGTCCTATCTATACGCTGAATGTGAGAACATCACTTTTCAGGTGCCTAATGCCAACCGCTGTGCTTTTAGGACTAGCAACAAATAGATTTCTTTCCCGACCCAGAGTCCCACTCAAGCCAAATGCAAATTTAAATGCCCCTTCAGCCGTCGTGAGTTACCAGGTAGCTCGCGTATAAAAAAACTGATCAGGCCTAGTTACCAGTAGCGAGAATCCATTTACTACCCTGGAGATGAAACATCATTGTCCAGGTGCCGGATGCAAACCGCTGTGCTTTCCGGACTCGCAACTAAATCCCTATCTATACGCTGGATATGAGATACCATTTACCAGGGATAAGATAGAGTTTTAAACAAACCAGATGTGCAACTAGCACTTTCTAGCCTGTACATTTAATTAAGCCATGACTTGAACAGTCATGGAGTAATCAAAAAGCGCGTCTCCAAAAGACGGTATAAGCTGCGGCTCTGAACGCAGACTAACAAACCCCGCCGGAACCAGACACGCATCTCCACCGGAACGCAGACCAGACACACGGTTCGGTTCTTTTCCATCATACCGAGGGAAAGCAGATTAGGCAACGCCAAAACATAGCACACATACCTTTAACGCTGCAAAATCGACCGGTATCCCTTCAGCAAGAAACTAGCTGGTTCGCCAAGTAATTGTGTGGTGTCTGAACATAGCGGACCGGTAGAAATAAGAATCCATATCCGGCGGCGGAGAATAAGCCAACGCTCAGAGTCCGAGTTTACATTCTCAACAATTCACTTTATTGTCAAAGTTCTCAGCAATCCATACATCCAAGTCAATTCAATATATGGCGCGGCCCATAGAATTTCCTTTATTCTGTAGGCCATGGCCTCTGCGTAGATCCAAATCACAGAGCCCCGTTTCTCACAAACACATCACATTATATGCAAGCCACGGGCCCTCTTTCTGACCATTCACAATACAGGTTGCTAAGAACAATGGATTTCTTGGGGTGGGCCTAAAAGTCACACACTGGGTTACGATCTGCCTTAGTTTTAGTATATAACATTTATCTATCAAACTGTACTTTTACACAAGCTCACATTATAACATTATTATTCAACATTTTATTAGCTTCGAAATGAATCTAAACATTGACATGTCTGACGTTGTATGAATTATTTAGATGATTAAAATGACTTAAAAGAAACGCTTTTCTCCAGCTCCTCTCCTCTGGAGAGAGAGTCAAAATCCCTTACACAATGATGTCGTCTTAACCTTGGCTTAGACACAGAACGATCTTTATTTTACTAAAACTTAGTTCTATCCATCTGTATAATTAGAAAAGACTAGTACACTTTGTATAGGCTTATACTACTTGATTCTTGTCATTCTGATGATTTGGGAGAGACAACTGGCAGGCTCTCCTGCATATAATTAGGCTCTCTCTGAGTAAACAAAAGAATTGGGCCGGGTGTGGTGTCATAGATTCACACTCCAGACAATAGGACAGGATGGTTGAAGGTAATTAACTCAACTGCAGCTTTTTGCCACAGACTGACCCAAACTTTGCTAGTTTTGGTCTCTGCCTGTTATGAGACATTTTGACGGTTTCTGGGTTATAATGTATTAATAACATAATATTTTCATATTTCATAAGCACAGGACCCGATATTACACGACATTCGCTACAGGACCAACTATGAGGAATGGGAGGTAGGCATGGAATTTTTTTTTTTTTAAATGAGCAACCGCCCAAATTATAGAATTTTCCAAAGGGAATATCAATCATAAGAATCATGTAATGCTGAACGCCTGTCTGTCTGTCTGTCTGTCTGTCTGTCTGTCTGTCTGTCTGTCTTTTAGATTCTTAGATTCAGCAGGCAGAGTCACTGTACCAACCTGGCCTCCAGTAACTCCCGCTATTAGCTCCAGGTGAGGTTTAAGGTGGCCAGTCACTGTGGAGAGTCCATATACTGGAGTGACTGGAGTCAACCTGTTTACTGGGGATCCAAAGGTATTAAAAAAGACCCACTAGTTTAACCAGACCAAACTTGTTTGAACATATTTACATTGTCATCAGAATGCAGTAGTGGGGATAAAAAAAAGAGAAAGAGGGAGGTCCACAGCAGAACCTTATTTTATATGGTAGGATAATACAAGTACTTTTTATAGATCGAAGCTCAAGGAAAACAATGATAACAGTAGATAATTTGAAAATAGCGTTGGTGTGTGTGTGTTTTTATCTGTCTGTCGTTCTGTCTGTCTGTCTGTCTGTCTGTCTGTCTGTCTGTCTGTCTGTCTGTCTGTCTGTCTGTCTGTCTGTCTGTCGTTTACCTCATAGGGGCAGAGTCAAATTCAGGAACACATTATATATTATATTAGTTTTACTATTGTCTATTTGTCTCTGTCAGAGGTCAGTCTGGCAGAGGGCAGCAGTGTGCTGTTGACATGCAACAGTGCTGCTACCCCACCAGTACACAACTACACCTGGTACAAGAGGACTGGGCCTCCTGGCTCCAGCTCCCTGGTCCAGGTAGCGTCCGAAGAGGTTCTGGTTCTGGCCTCTCTGCAGCCCTCCCAGACTGGACTGTACTTCTGTCAGACCTGGAACTCACAGGGAGAAAACAACAACTCTACTGAGATTCAGCTGAAGATCCGGGACAGAATGTACTGTGAGTAAAACATAGAAAACCTAAATATTGTAATGTGTAACCAATTTATATGAAACAGCAATGTCATTGTTGTATTTTTGTGTCCCAGCCATTATTGTAGTTTTAACTGTATGTTTGTGATTGTAGATGTGAGCTGTCTGCTGGTGGATCTGGACTATGTCCATTGTAGCTGGGATGGACAGAACACAGAGGTCAACTACACTTTCTACAGCAGGTTAGTGTCTTCATCACAGATCAATCCAAAGTGGATGGTTGGAATACCCTGAATACCATGAATACTATAATACAGAATTACTCACACACACACACACACACACACACACACACACACACACACACACACACACACACACACACACACACACACACACACACACACACACTCGCAAATCAAGTTTTAATTAGGAATTCTTGGGTGAACTGAGCTGCGTGCGTGCGTGCGTGCGTTTTCAATGACTGGTCTCCGGTTATGTTTCTGTGTTTAGGTTTCATTCGGACAATAACTTCCAAGAGTGTACATTCTATACCTCAGAGAATGGCTATACTACTGGGTGTAAGCAGCCATACAACAAGTTAGAAACTCAGAGGTTCCTTACTTTTTACACAAAGCTGACACATGACAATAGCAGTTTCCTCCAGGAACACAACCTAAAAACCAAAGGTAAGATCATTTGGTTCCTGCTTCAATCATTTTTGGTTTATATTAGGACATAGCACATTGTATATGTGCTAATATTTCATTATTATTGTAATTGTTTTAAGTTATCGTTTATTAGCAGCCCTCATTAAAAAAAAATATTAATTTTAAAATGGTACAAATGTCACATCTCTAGCTTCTTTATGCCATTTAAACGTGAAGCCGTCTCTAAGTGTGCCACTATGAGTGAAGCTACGCTAAACTTTCCCTTTTTTAAGAGAGACATGATCTTACTGTAATGTTCATCAGTATCATTAACTTCAGGGATCCTAATGCTACTATTGTGAACATCCTGGAACTGTTTGGTTCTTCACCTCTTTTCATAAATTCTGTGTTACATTTTCAGTCAAGCTGTATCCTCCAGTCAAAGTGACTGTTAAGAACGACTCCAACAACCTGTGTTTCTATTGGAATCATACCAATGGTTGGTACCAATGTTTGGAAAATGAAGTTCGCTACAGGACCAACTATGAGGAATGGGAGGTAGGCATGGAATTGTTTTTTTTTTAAATGAGCAACCGCCCAAATTATAGAATTTTCCAAAGGGAATATCAATCATAAGAATCATGTAATGCTGAACGCCTGTCTGTCTGTCTGTCTGTCTGTCTGTCTGTCTGTCTGTCTGTCTGTCTGTCTGTCTGTCTGTCTGTCTGTCTGTCTGTCTGTCTGTCTTTTAGATTCTTAGATTCAGCAGGCAGAGTCACTGTACCAACCTGGCCTCCAGTAACTCCCGCTATGAGCTCCAGGTGAGGTTTAAGGTGGCCAGTCACTGTGGAGAGTCCATATACTGGAGTGACTGGAGTCAACCTGTCTACTGGGGATCCAAAGGTATTAAAAAAGACCCACTAGTTTAACCAGACCAAACTTGTTTGAACATATTTACATTGTCATCAGAATGCAGTAGTGGGGATAAAAAAAAGAGAAAGAGGAAGGTCACAGCAGAACCTTATTTTACATGGTAGGATAATACAAGTACTTTTTATAGATCAAAGCTCAAGGAAAACAATGATAACAGTAGATAATATGAAAATAGCATTGGTGTGTGTGTTTTTATCTGTCTGTCTGTCTGTCTGTCGTTCTGTCGTTCTGTCTGTCTGTCTGTCTGTCTGTCTGTCTGTCTGTCTGTCTGTCTGTCTGTCTGTCTGTCTGTCTGTCTGTCGTTTACCTCATAGGGGCAGAGTCAAATTCAGGAACACATTATATATTATATTAGTTTTATTATTGTCTATTTGTCTCTGTCAGAGGTCAGTCTGGCAGAGGGCAGCAGTGTGCTGTTGACATGCAACAGTGCTGCTACCCCACCAGTACACAACCACACCTGGTACAAGAGGACTGGGCCTCCTGGCTCCAGCTCCCTGGTCCAGGTAGCGTCAGAAGAGGTTCTGGTTCTGGCCTCTCTGCAGCCCTCCCAGACTGGACTGTACTTCTGTCAGACCTGGAACTCACAGGGAGAAAACAACAACTCTACTGAGATTCAGCTGAAGATCCGGGACAGAATGGACTGTGAGTAAAACATAGAAAACCTAAATATACTGAAAACAATGTTGATTCATTTCATACTTCTTTGATTATTAATGTAAAATGTTCTTGCAGTTGATCGTATCCTCCTGCGTGTTGTTATTGGAGTCAAAGTGTTGGCAGTGCTGGTGTTTCCTTTGGTTATGTTGTGGATGTGGTGAGTTTCCTGTCATTACTCATTCAAATGTGACAGTTACATTTTTGTCAGTATTGCAGCAAACACTAAAAAGCTTAAAAGATGCAGTTATTCCTCTTTAAAATAATATTTTTTTATTTATTTAAAGGAAGCAACACTCTGTCATGGACAAAGCAGTGAGGAGAGCTAAATTATTCTAAATTGATTACACCTATTCATACTGAGACTTCATCATTATGAATGTGATTCATGTTACACTGTGCTGTCGTGTTTCAGGAGGACAGTCCAGATTATGTAAACATCAGTGTTGGTCGTAGACGTAGACGAGGCTTCATCTCCTCTGCTGATCCAGACAGCAGGGTAGTAGAAGAGGAATCCAACATGTAAAGGAGAGAGATGCATGAAGACGTTCCAATTGCATTTGGAATGGAACTGACAGCTGAGTCAGCAGACAAACCTTTATCAGTGTCTGCTGCCTGTATACTGAAATACAGCTTGTGAAGCCAAGAAAAAAGAAAAGTGTGTTCATCTGTAGCTAACGTTAACAATGATACTGCATGACTTGATGACTAACTCCTTACTTAGTTACAAATGTTTATTTTTCTTTGTCCTGCTGTAATATGGTGAGCTAACTGTAGACTGAAATTAACTGGCAGTTATACTCGTTTTATGTCCTTTTGCCTACTATTACTGCATCTCGGCAAACATTTTATATAGTTGGCTAGCTGCTGAAAACAACATGCCTAAAATGATGTACAGGGTCTAAACCAGTGTTTCTCAACCTGTGGGCCATGGGGATATTGCAAGTGTGCCCCCAAATAATTGGAAAAATACAAATATTTTATGATTATATATAATTAATTTACAAAGAATTTGTATTTTTTTTTTTTACAATTATTTGTAAAATAATTGTAAACAGGCTCTGAATGCACACGGCCCACCCATCGGCTGTGGTTAGATGGGTGGGCCGCTAACACTTTCAAGATATCTAAGTGGGATCTGATCCAGAAAAGGATCACTCATAGTTTTGTCTGGCTGTGTGTAAATAATGTATTTTAATATGTCAGGTCAGGTGAGAGGAGACACGGAGAGAGAAGACTCCCGACCAAGGTTCTGTAAAGAATGTCCTTCAAAACAAGTTGGCTATAAAGTAAATTCTTAAATGTGGGGTCATTTCTTGCAATATGCAGAGTATACCAGGGGCCCACATGCCCTCATATCCTCATATGTTACCTGTATAGACAAATGCCTTTTTGTTGTAGACTAGAAAACATCCATTTTCTATATAAAATCATGTGGTTGGATGAACGGAATGTTGGTAACATTGAGGCAATTGCCAGACTATACTGGAAACTGCAATTAGGATATTGCATTCATGTTGTTGATCGATGAGCCCTATGAAAGTTATGATTTCACTGTCAGGAAAATTCTTCATAGTTCATTAAAGTTGCAATCCCATAACTTTCATGTCCTACCCGAGGTTCAAATCCGGTGACCAGTGGCGAGTGCCAAAATGTTTGCTATTGAGCTATAGTGGAGAGCACGTTTGGGGAGGAAAGTTATTACCATTTGAGTTTCATGCAATACCTCTTGTTAACCATGTGGGTGGTCCTGTCTGACCACACGATCTGAATGTACCTCGGCAGTTGTGTTAGTTATATTTTATTAACATACTATCCCATATTGGTTAAAATAATGTTTTATTCACTCAGAAAGTTATGGATTGCAGCTTTTGTGTTAGCCTATATTGTTTCTAACATTATTCATGTTTTGGCACCGTCTGCCAAAAGTAGCCTAATGCTTATGTTGTTTGATTTGAGAATTTTGGACAGTATTGCTTACTATTGTCATTTGTTATCTGGATGCTGGTGTGATACTGAATTATACTCATTCTTTGTAATTGTAATTGTATTAAGAGCATGTAAGACTGACATGGCCATCTAGTGGCCACATTTAAAAACTGCAGGAAACCAGATATAGCCTATACTACAGTAAGTAAGTATATGAGTGGCAATGTACAGACATTATCATGCGATATAGTGCTCAGTACCTAAATAGCAGCCTGATGGCCTAGCTGTAGAAACTGTCCTTTAATCTGTTTGTTCGGCATTTAATACAGTGGTATCACATGCCAGATGGTTGCAGCGTGAACAGATTGTGACTGGGTGGTCATGGTGTCTTCATCTGCTTATAGCAGGGGTCTTCAACGTTTTCAGGCCAAGGACCCCTTGGCTGAGAGAGAGAGAAAGCAGGGACCCCCCATTATATATTGTATAAAGTATTTTTCATTTTCATAGATGTCATAGGCAGCTTCATAGACTTGTTTCACAGCGCTATCATGTTGGATTCATGTTAATGTGTATTTCCAGACATTTAACCGTGCTCTAAAAACAATACTTAGTAAACCTGACCTTTCACTCTGTACTTTCTGTACTTTCACTCTTTTTTTCCACTTTGCCGAAACTATTTTTGGCTAAAGTTCTCCTCAGAATAGGGATGCTTGGTTGAAGTGGTTAATGTAAAAATCACAAAGATTTGGCGGACCCCCTGTAGTAACTCTGAGGACCCCCTAGGGGTCCCGGACCCCCTGTTGAAGACCTCTCGCTTATAGCTTTGGCTACACACCACTCACGCTCACCTCTGATGATGGTGCTGTTGCCACATCCTTGCCACAGCCTACGTAGGTTGTTTCCACTTAACTGTGACTGTCTTGGGTCTCAACTTTAGCTCCTTGACATGAGTTGATAGACAAATTAAATACAGTTAAACTTCTCTGTACTATAGTAATATTCCATCACAGAAAATGTGTGATCATTCAGATAAGCTATACATACGTTATTCTGTCAACATAACCATTTGCTTACCAGTTCACTCCATTCTCCACCAAGTCCTACAATAATAATTTCCCATTATCACCTACTCCTAAACCCAAGATAAATGAACACTTAGGATATTACAAGTTTAGTATAAGTTACTGAAATTCAGATAACATTCACTGCAACAGTTAAAACAAGGCAAGTCAAACCTAACAAAATCCAAGAAATTCAAAATCCATTTTGGCCCCTAAAGATGTCCAAAATGGTTTTTTTTTTTAATGGATTTTAACTAAGAATTTCAAGCTAAAGTTTGTGTTTTGCGATGTCTCAGATAAAAATAGCACATTCTTTGTAACTGCAAAACAGTTCCCATTAACAGGAAGTGGAAAAAAAAACCACATACGTAATTCAAGTTGAAAGCAGCTACCCCCGGTCAGTTTGCCACATGCACATCATGCACTGACAGTTTCTGTTCTGCCATGGCTCCAGTTGGATGGTTGCTCCTTCTCTACCTGGCTGGCAGTGTGATTGCCAGAAAAACCCCGGGTAAGTAAATGTCGTTCTTTTAACCATTCAGGATTATGCTATAGATTATATTATTATTTATATTATGTCTACCCTTATATTTCCCTATTTTGGGGGTGTGTTAAATCAAAGTTAGTCAATTTGATCTAGAGCCTTTTCAGGTGTGTGTGATTCTGATACTTGGTTGTTTGTCTAATTTTAAACTTGGATATATCTTATTAAAGAAAGCAATAATGATGATATTTATGAAATAATCCACTTTGTTCTTAGTGGTTGACAAGGATTTGTCAGAGGAAGGGAAAAAAACACATGTAGTCTGAAATGTTATAAAATGTTAAAATTGATACATTAACAAATGACAAAGAAGTATTGGTAGGCCTACATGTCCTGCAAACCCATTTGTTCCGAACACTTTTCTTTGGGAAGTGGTACAGGTCCATTAAGACCATCATATAGTGACACATAAAACCTTGATTCTAATGATTCTTTATTCATACGCCCAGTCTATACTAGAAGTGTCTCTGAGCAAGACACTTTTAACTAGCCTGGAAACCAGACAAATCTGCCACAGCTAACAAATTAGTCTGGCACTCCTCCGTTTGAATTACATTTCACTCACCCCAGAGTTGTGGGTGACCAATCAAAGCCCACTATTCAAAGCGTGATTTATTTTGCTGTGATGTTTGGATCTGTTTGTAACCGCCCCTTGGAAATTAATCATCCACACCGAAGTTCCAGACTCATATCTACGCAGTGATATTAGTCTGGCCATGCCAAGCTAACTTTTAACCCCTAACTGCTCCCTGGGCGCTGTTGTAGAAGCTCCCACTGCTCTTCACGTTTGCACAAATGTACAGGTTACAAAAAGTACCCCAAAGGAGTGGGGTCTAAATGATTACTTATTATTATAAGCTGTTCTGGCCGCTCGTGGTGGCCGATTAACACCGTACCGTGTTTTTCTTTTTTCTCCTCTTTTGTCACACGCATGCAGAAATCTTGTAACATATAACATTTTTTTAATATGTAACCAATTTATGTCACAGCAACATTTTGGTGCATTTTCCTGTCCCATTCATTATTTTGGTTTTAACTGTCTATGTTTGTGATTGTAGATGTGAGCTGCCTGCTGGTGGATCTGGACTATGTCCATTGTAGCTGGAATGGACAGGACACAGCAGAGGTCAACTACACCTTCTACAGCAGGTTAGTGTCTTCATCATCACAGAGCTGGATGGTTGGAAGATCATGAATATAGAAGCAAAGGATTTGTTTTTACACATCAAGTTTTAGTAAAGAATTCTTATGTGATATTGACTTTAACCAACCAATCTGCCACCAGTTGATGAAAGACATTTAAAGGGATAGTTCACCCCCAAAATGACTTTTTTTCTATAGATTAGTCACCCCATGGGGAATTGAATTCATGGATTTTTTTTTTGTCGCAACATTTTTGGGACGAACTAACCCTTTAACTCCGAATGAAAGTGTTAAGGGAAGAGATGAAACATAAGAGATGGTAGAAAATTAAGTGCCCATTTGCACGTGTGTGTGTGTGTGTGTGTGTGTGTGTGTGTGTGTGTGTGTGTGTGTGTGTGTGTGTGTGTGTGTGTGTGTGTGTGTGTGTGTGTGTGTGTGTGTGTGTGTGTGTGTGTGTGTGTGTGTGTGTGTGTGTGTGTGTGTGTGTGTGTGTGTGTTCAATGACTAATCTCTGATCTCTGATAATGTTTGTGTTCAGGTTTAATCCAGATAAGAATTTTCAAGAGTGTACATTCTATACGTCAGAGAATGACTATACTACTGGATGTAAACAGACATATGGAAAGCTAGAAACTCAGAGGTTCAAAACTTTTTACACACAGCTGACACATGGCAATGACAGTTCTATCCAGAAGCACAATCTAAAATCCAAAGGTATTAGTCACATTTTGGTTCCTGGTATTTCATTAGTTTAATGAGACATAGCGCATTGTTTTAGTAATTATTTGTACTGATGTTCGTCTTCAGCAGCCCTCAACATAATTCAAACTATTAACTTTATGTTTCCCATTGAAATGTCAAGCCTTCTTCAAGTGTGCCAGGGGGCAACATTAAACTTTCCCTCCTTATGAGATGATAATGTTCAGTATCATTAACTTACGGCTATTATTGTAAATTTCCCTCAACTGTTTGGTTCTTTGTCTATTTTCATTAATTCTGTGTTCAATTTTCAGTCAAGCTGTATCCTCCAGTCAATGTGACTGTCAAGAACGACTCCAACGTATGTCTCTATTGGAATCACACCAATGGTTGGTACCAGTGTTTGGAAAATGAAGTTCGCCACAGCCTGACGAACTCCAAAAAATGGGAGGTACTGTAGGCATGACATTTATAGAAAGAAGCAAAGGCCCAAATGATAGAATTTTACAAAGAGATTCACATAATCCTGTTCTTCTGTTCTTTGTTTGTTTTTCTCTCTTTCTTTCTTTCTTTCTTTCTTTCTTTCTGTCTTTCTTTCCCTTTCTTTCTTTCTTTCTTTCTTTCCTTCTTTCTTTAGTTTTCGTTCAAAAAGTCAACCTTTTTTAATCAAATAATTTATTCATTTGAGAACATTGATTTAACTGAATACATTTCTCTACTCTCTCATTGCTTTCATTCCGCTCCAACCTCTGCTATAATTTTTTCTCCTTGTGTTCAGAGTTCATTCATAAAGAAGCAGAGTTACTACTGTATCAACCTGCCCTCAAGTAACTCCCACCATGAGCTTCAGGTGAGGTCCAGGGTGGCCAGTGATTGTGGAGAGTCGGACTGGAGTGTCTGGAGTCAACGTGTACCTGTCTACTGGGGGTCTATGAAGAGCAACGGCAGAGGTATAAAATCTAGTCCAATTATGTGGATTTCAGGATCCACATAGAAACAGTGGGGTTCCAATGTGGATCTTGGACTGGGCTACAATGTGGATTCAGATATAATTTGAATAGCATGTATACAGTCCAGCCTGTGATCTGTGGCGTCAGTCGTCTATGGCGTATCTATCTACTTATGACTTCAAATTATGACGCACGCACGCACGCACGCACGCACGCACGCACGCACGCACGCACGCACGCACGCACGCACACACACACACACACTCACACACACACACACACACACACACACACACACACACACACACACACACACACACACACACACACACACACACACACACACACACACACACACACACATACGGATGTCTTCCGGCCAGCGTCTTGTATTGCCACGCCATAAAAAAACAAGTCTAAAATGCCCTGCTAGAGTAGCTACACCAGACCAAAGTGGTTTGAACTGACTGACATTGCCATCAGGGTGCTCTCAATAGTGTGGCTGAAAAACTAGAGAGAAAGTGGGAGTAAGTAGGCCTAAGTCAGTAATACACTAGGTACGCAGAATAAGATGTATGTGGTCCTATAAATCTATTATCCACATTTTAGATATGTTTTTCCCTGTCTCAGACACTCAAAGTGGACCTACATCAGAATGGACTGTGACGTTTTCTGTGGTGGGTAGTACCTGCATTCTTCTGCTGCTCATCCTATGGTGCGTCATGAAAGGTAGGTCAGAGGAGAACATTAAGGTTGGTTGTTGACTGGCTGCAGTGGCTGGTCATCATAGCTTTCTGATTAACATGGTTCATCAGAGTATCCTTGTTTCACACTATTTTCAAATACGTTGTGTTTGTCCTGAAAAAACAACGTACGTTGTCTATCTCCTTACAGGAGATAGAATGATCCTCATCCCTGTTGTTCCAAACCCAGGCAAGAACCTGAATGAAATCCTGATCCATGGCAATGTAGAGGTTAGTAACGTCTCAGTAACTTAAGCATGTATGGAGCTGAAATCACTACTGTAGGTATCAGAGCAGAAAGATTCACATAAACTGTAGTTTGGCTAAAGCGTATTGTCAACCAGTTTTATCCTGAGAAATTGTAGCTGTATATCACTGGATATTGTGCAACAGAGCCCGTTATGATTTTCATATTAGGTATGAATAATGTCCATTCTATGATGTTAATGCTCAAATCATTTCCATTTGATGCAACACTGACTGACGGTAAAGCATTGTATTGTGCAGTGTACGATGTTCTACTGTACAAAACAATACAAATAACTTTCTTTTTTAAGGAGTGGCTTCACATCTCCAAAGGCCTGAAGGAGGGGTTCATGGCTGATTACAATGAGCGCGCCTGTGCTGTTAACGAGTACAGCCGTGTCCCCCAGTCTGCCAGCGAGAGCTCCAATAGTTCCTCCTCTTCCTCGGTCACCACTGACCAAACCGACTGCTCTGTCGCCACCTCAGCCAATGAATCTGAGTGATTCTCCACTTCCTGCTCCTCGCTTCTTCTAAAGAAGGACAGAGTGGTGCGTAGGGTTTTTAACCACTTAAACCCAATCTTTCCCCTCAGTTCAACTCAGATGGTTATGATGAGTGCTCAGGGGGAGCGGTTAGGGGTTAAGTCTTGCTATGGCCGCCCCTTACATATTTGACTGGGGTACAATGCAAAAACTACTACAAAATGCATACATTCCTGCTCTAGTTCATGCAAACAAACCAATACTTGGTAGCCTACTCTGGGGGAATAAGATAGCTATTTTATAATATTAACAGCTAAAATTATAATTGCAGAGAGAAAGTTTGTATCTACCAAATGCAGGTCACAGTATAATAATAATATAATAATAATAAATACATGTATTTATATTTTATTGTATAGCACCTTTAAAAAACAAGTTACATAGTGCTTTACAGTAAATCTGATAATTAAAATTGTAATGTACCCAGGATTCAGGACTATTGAAGAAATTTCAGTTCTTTTTTGCAGCTGTTCTATGCATGGGCTCAGTGTCTATGGTTGATGTAAAAATATTTTTCTTTTTTACTGTCATATGTCATTTGTTTCTCTCACATATATTTTTCTTATTTTAATTTTACTTTTTTTCTTCCATCTCTATACACTTTATATAGCCATCTAATGGTCATCCATTGCATTAGTCGCCTGTGAGTTTATTGGGTTCCCGTTTAGGTGATATCTTGTATGTACTAAAGGGGAAACTGTTGACGGTTACGACCTGAATAAAGCTATTTGTGCCACTATACGTGTGGGTGTTTTATTGTCCATATTTTTATGTATACAGCAATTTTACACCTTATAGTCCCTTCATATAAGCTTCTTTATTTCCTAACTTCACTTCACAGAAAAGAACACAGAATTAGTCCAGGTCATTTGACAGGATGCAAGATGCACGGTGCTAGATATTGTGGCGTCTGTCTGCATGTGGCGTTTCCGTTGTGCTGTTATCATAGCTGTGTGGGTTAAGATTAGCTGTGCTGTCTTGTGGAGGTAGTAGTGATACAGAAACATCTTAAATGTACACTCATTTGAATAAGCTACAGCGTTATAAAATCCTCCCTCCAACCAATGAATACCATTTATTAATTTGCATTACTCAGAGTCCATTGCCTCACTTACTGTATTATTGTCAATTGCATTTTGAAGTTAAATCCACATTATTCTTGAAGTCAGTGGCCAGCAAAAATACTTTCACATGTATTGTTTCAAACAGTGATACTGTACATTATCCCCTTATATAAAATATAATTTAAAACCAGGCACTGGGCAGACATACGTTAATAATAATGTACAGTAAATTGAACGGAATAGTACTCTTATCTATTTTACCTATATAGAATATCTATAAGAGGCCTCCCATATACAGGAAACAACCCCCACACATCTGAACTTAAGAGCAGCAAAAAACAGAAAACAAAAAAACAAGAACACGTATCTGATGTTCTCATGCCAAGCTACACCTGAAATGAAAACACACACCCCTGTGTCTAGCATGACGGGGATATTATTTCTCCTTTCAAACCTTGTATGAAGTAAACAGCATTTTAAGACTTCCATACCTTTAATAACATTATCTGACTTGGTATATGGGTCATTTTCCAAATGCCTTTCATGGGAGAGCACGAACTGGGATTTATGATAAAACATTGGGAGGAGAAATTATCCTATCACAGCACACAGTCTAGTACAAAACCATCAGCTTATTGATTCACTCTGGCTAATTCTGCCAACCCATTCTCCACCAAATAGTAGAATAATAATTTACGACAAATGTATCTACACCTAAAATACACCAATTTTGTCCAGTCAGAGTTCAATTAACACTTTTATAGTGTAGTATACTGTAAGTGACTGAACTCTTGACCCCTACATGTATCCAAAATGTCTCAAGGATTTTATCCCAGAATTTCAAGGTAAAGTTTGTGTTGTGTATGTGCTTCATAAAAAAAACCACCTGCTCTGTAACTGCTGAATTGTTTCCGTTAACAGGAAGTGAAAACCCAAGTGAAGTCGAGAGCATGCAACTACCCCCATCAGTTTGTCACATGCACATCAGATAGTTTCTGTTCTGCCATGGCGCCAGTTGGATTGTTTCTCCTTCTCTACCTGACTGGCGGTGTGATTGCCAGAAAACCAGTTAATCAAACCAGTAAGTTAGTAAAAAAATGTAATCATTCAGGATTAAGCTAGAGTTGGGTATTATTATTTATCTATAATATCATCTAACTATTTTGTGAATGTGTTGAATCAAAATGTGTTTGTTTGCTTAAGGGTTTTTTCAGCTCTCGGTGTGTACATCCAGCCTACAGTAATTAAATAGGTAAAGTTGTTCATCAGTGTAATCAATCAGCTATCTTACGTTGTCAGGATCTTGTTAAAGAAAGTAATAATAATAATATCTAAAATAAAATCCTATTCCACTTAATGCTTAAAGTTGATCTAATGTTGATCTAATGTTACCAATGTTGTAGTTAGAAATAAGACATTTTATGTAGTTTTATTTGAGAAATAAATTGTTTTCATACCGAGGTTAAACGCGATGGCTTGTGATAGTATGTTGTCATAAGATAAAGATAAGAGAAATGTGGCTTCCTTTCCCAGACAATAACTGTTGGTAAATTCCCCATGACGTCGGTCTGCACTGCAGTTACTGAGTATTAACGCGTCTGTAGGTGGATGTGGGTAATGCTTTCATTTCCATTCCCCTAATATATGGTAAATTATACTGTATTGTTGGGTAATTACCACTATAAGGCTAGGCAAATACAGAGAAACTACAGCTGAATAATTACGTAAAACCTCTGCTATTATGCTTAAAGGTGGGGTAAGTGATTTACTTTGGTTAAAATAAGTGTTAAATAGCTCTATATTCTGTACTCATTGCTACAGAGTGTTTGTTCAGTAAAAGGAGACTCCCATGTCTCTCCAGTTCTCTTTATTAAACAGAAAATGCATTTTCAGAGCTCTCTCCTGATTGGCTTAAATTTTGTCAGCTACCTGAAAATGTACTATATTCTGTAAAGAGCTGGAGAGACCCATGTGACCAAACAAACGCTCTGTAGCAATGATTACTGTCAGAATATAATACTTTAACCTTTTTAACAACAACAAAAAAATACCAAAAAATATCAATTAACCTACCTTTAATTTATACTCCATCATACGATGGTATAAGTCAGGCTATAGGCTTCGGGCCCTATCTTGGGCGCTGCCTTATATCCCTTAGCCCTTATCCCTAAACTTATTAGCCATGTTTTACTTTTTTTTATTTTTAAAAACATTTTAAAAGATTTCAACTAGCCGATCTACATCACAGGTTGTGAGCTTGTAGACTGGCTATTTGAACTATTTGGAAAGAAAAATCAAAATAGTAAAAAATGGCAAAAACGTTTAGGAATAAGGGGTAACTCAAATACGGGTATTTGTGACCGGTTTAGTTTGGTAATGACTCAGATATAATTGTGTACTTCCTGGTTAAGTGTAAGTAGTCAACTAACTAAGTAATTATTCTCCACAAGTGGGCGAGTGCATGTTTTGTGTACACCAAGAGAATTGTACCGGTCTGAATGCTAGACCCCTTAAGGTGGCTCTGTTATGCTCTGCGGGCATTTTCCTGGAATGGTTTGGTCCACATAGGCAAGGGTCACTGCAAATCAATACAGTTATTTTCAGTTATGATCACCTATATATCATATGATGAAACACTTCTATCCTGATATAGAGTGGTCTCTTCCAGGATGACAATCCACAGGGCATGAGGGGTCACTGAATGGTTTGTTAAGTATGAAAAAGTGAATCATATGCTATGGCCTTTGCAGTCACCAGATCTTAACCCAATTGAACACCAATGGAATATTTTGGATTGACTCGTGTTTTTATCATCAAAACACCCAACGAGGGAATGCCTTTTGTTAGAATGTGTTCCATTCCTCCAGTAAAGTTCCAGAGACTTGTACAATCTATTCTAAGGCACATTGAAGCTGTTCTGGTGACTTGTGGTGGCCAACCACATTTACATTGGTTGTTTTCTTCTGTTGTGAAGGGCAGTGTAACGTTACTCTGTGATGTGTGTGTGTGTGTGTGTGTGTGTGTGTGTTACAGTACGTGTGTAATATGGAATTATGCACCCGGGAAGTTAGTTGAGTTACCTTCTAGTTTGATTGGATGCATGTTCTAGTCACACTCTTATTAGCTGTACTACATTCTATGCTGGTTTTGATAACGAGACATCAGCACTTCTGTGTGTTAGTTATTATCGGCACTCAGAGAGCTCACTGTATGAACGGACACAGTCTCCCATTCTCTGCCAGAGATGAGAGTGCTTTAATGATAGCAATTGTTCATAATCAGCATCAGATAAGACTGTGTTGTTATTTGAGAGCAACTGTCTGTACTCACCCGACTGAAGTTTCTCAGTAAAGTCTGCTAAACTGGCGAATATTTGCAGTACCCGTCTTTACTCACACCTCATAACACAGCATATATACATATATCATATATATACTGTATACATGCAGAAATATTGTAATATGTAACAAATTAATTGTTATATGAAACAGCAATGTCTTTGTGTCCCAGTATTGTGGTTTTAACTGTCTATGTTTGTGATTGTAGGTGTGAGCTGCCTGCTGGTGGATCTGGACTATGTCCATTGTAGCTGGGATGGACAGAACACAGAGGTCAACTACACCTTCTACAGCAGGTTAGTGTCTTCATCACAGAGCTTAAGCAGATGGTTGGAATATCATGAATACTATATAGAAGCAAAGTGATTACTTTTTAGTAATACCATGAGGATATTGTAAACAATTGTATTGTGTTGCATCACAGAATTTTTGCAAGTATTATCTAGTTTACATGAATCCTTGCATGACTGATCTCCGATTATGTTTCTGTGTTTAGGTTTCATTCGGACAATAACTTCCAAGAGTGTACAAGCTATACCTCAGAGAATGGCTATACTACTGGGTGTATGCAGCCATACAACAAGCTAGAAACTCAGAGGTTCCTTACTTTTTACACAAACCTGACACATGACTATGGCTATGACTATTTTCTCGAGGAACACAACCTGAAAACCAAAGGTAAGTAAGCACATTTTGTTTGTGCTTTTAGTTTTTCCATTGATTTATAATGGCACATTGTATTTGTCCAGCTCAGTGGCCTTGTGGTTAGATCGTGTCTGCCCTGAGGTTGGGAGGTCAGGGACAGGGTTCAATCCCCGGCCTGGTCATACCGAAGACAATAAAATGATACCCAATTCCTTTCTGCTTAGCGTTGGATTGTGGGTAAGTCCCTGTGACACTTGCGTCATGTCCAGGAGGTGTACTTATACATCATGGCCAGGGGATTTACATCAAGTCGCCTGACGCTACAGAAACAGGAGACAGGCTCCTGACCTATAGGCCACATGGCTTGGTAACTGTTGGTTCCCAAGGCTACTTACTTACTTTATTGTATTTCACGCTACGGAAACAGGATATAGGCTCCTGACCAATGGGCCACATGGCTCAGGGACCATTGGTTCGATAGACTACTTACTTTATTGTATTTGAAATAATGTGAAATAGACATAATGTCTTTAGCAGCCCTCACAAGATTCAAACCAAATATTTAATTTTAAGCTTGTGTAAACATCATATATCAAGCCTTATGCCATTGAACTGTCAAGCCTTCTCCAAGTGCGCCACTAGGGGGCAACATTGAACTTTCCCTCATTAGGAGATCTTACTGTAATGTACATTACATTATCATTAACCTCAGGGCTCCGATGCTATCATTGTGAACTTCCCTCAACTGTTTGGTTCTTTGCCTCTTTTCATTAATTCTGTGTTCAATTTTCAGTCAAGCTGTATCCTCCAGTCAACATGACTGTCAAGAACGACTCCAACAACCTGTGTTTCTATTGGAATCACACCAATGGCTGGTACCAATGTTTGGAAAATGAAGTTAGCTACAGGACCAACAACAACAAGTGGGAGGTAGGCATGAAATTAATAAGAAAATAAGCAAAAGCCCACATGATGGAATTTTACAAAAGGAATATCAATAGATTCACATAATTCTGTCCTTCTGTCAAAATGTTGTCACCTTTCCTTCTTTCTTTTTCTTTCTTTTAGGTTTTTATCAAATCATTCATTTGTAGCTGAACAATCTCCCTCATCCACCTCTCCAACCAGCTGTACATTTTTCTCCTTGTGTTCAGAGTTCTAGATTCAGCAGGCAGAGTCACTGTACCAACCTGGCCTCCAGTAACTCTCACTATGAGCTTCGGGTGAGGTTTAAGGTGGCCAGTCACTGTGGAGAGTCCATATACTGGAGTGACTGGAGTCAACTTGTCTACAACTTGACGATGAAGAGCTCAGGTATATAATGAACCCAGACTTATCTAAATAACCGCTACGTAAACCTAACCAGACCAAAGTGGGTTATACAAACTGACATTGCCATTCACTAATGGGGCTGAAAAACAAGAGAGAAAGAGAAAGAGAGAGGTAGCAGGTAAGTAAGTAAATAAGGATGTAAGGATGTAAGCATGTAATAAGTATGCAGGCTAAGTAAGTAAGAAAGTAAATGACTAAATAAAGTAAGTATATAAGTAAACAAGTAAGTAGGCAAGCATTGTATGTAAGTAAGCAAGTAAGTAAGTAAATATTGAGTAAGCAAGCACATAAAGCAAGTAAGCAGAATAAGGTATGGCGACCTATACATCGAATATCCACATTTTAGATACATCTTTCCCTGTCTCAGACACTCGGCGTCAGCAGCGTGGGCCTATGTCAGTATGGAGTGTGGTGTTTTCTGTTGTGGGTACCTGCATTCTTCTTCTGGTGCTCATCACGTTGGTGCATCATGACAGGTGGGTCATTCCAGAGGAAAATCAGATGAAAAAATTAAGGCTGGTTGTTGACTGGCTGCTCATCATAGCTTCCTGGTTAGCAGGGTTCATTGTCTCGTGACATTTTCACATTCACACATTCAACATAGTTTATGTCCTGGATAGATGTTTTGTCTAAATTGCTCACGATTCTACTATATATAGTGTTTATCTGTAGTGTGACTTGGACCATGAAACTGTGGGGGACTGTGTTTTCTGTGCATACTGGAGTGTGATGTTTCAATTACATTCAGATACAAAAATAAAGTGCAGAGTAGCCCTGCCTGATGACCAGAAGCCTAATATATCCTACCCATTGGCAAGGGTGAATGCATCCCCTTTGAATATGAAGTAGAAGTTTGTTTTCCCATGTGGGAGACCTGGGTTCAAATCCAGGTGGTTACATGGGCTCACGTCTGGGATCAGATGTCCTAGTCAGGAGGAGGTCAAAGGGGGATGCATATCGCCCTTGGCCAAGGGGGGGTTCCCCTCTGTCTGACCAAGGTAAAAATCCTGGTTTGGAATATAGAATCCAAATTCAAATAATTATCCGTTCCCTCTAGGGAGCCAGAGGCCCTGGTTGCCCCAGGTTCGATTCCAGGCCATGTCAGCATATGTGTCGATGAAATGAAATTTGTCCCTGAGCAAGACTCTTAACCCCTAATTGCTCACAGGTTCTCATTGGAAACAAGACCGCAAGGACTTTCATGAACGACCTGTTAAAAGGAATTATCCTTTTATCCCCTGACACCAACCTGGTACCAATGTCACGTGATAAATCACTGAAGCAGATGACTTCAGTGATCTACAGCCTTACAGTAGATCAACCAGACTTGCAAAGGGATATGGAAACAAACATAATTGCATCCATGTGATGTTTTTCTTTATTATGAGGTCTTGATGCCTGTTCTTTCTTTAGTTTGGTATGTCCGAGACTAAGGACCACAATGGAAACAATTCTTTATCCTTGATGTCCTTTCCTTTTGAGAAGCATGCCTGTCATGTGTTTTCTTTTAAACTAACATCAAATGAATCAAATTAAATCCAAAGTCTCTATGTTCACATTATACTGAACAGTTTATATCTCCTCACAGGATCAGAATCATCCTCATCCCTGTTGTTCCAAAACCAGGCAAGAACCTGAATGGAATCCTGATCGATGGCAATGTAGAGGTTAGTAACATCTAGAGATCTGTAACTTAAGCATGTATGGAACTGAACCCACTAGAGCCACCAGCAATTCATAAAAAGTTTTCTTAAAAGTTACCAGGAATCACATAATGATAGATACAGTAGATACATATTAATTGATTAGGCAAAAAACATTGGCAATCAGTTTTATCCTGAGAAATAGTATCTGTATATCGTTGGATGCCTCAAACTTTAACTTAAAAATGTATATGGGGCTCTAGTATATGGGGTTCTGGTATATGTTAACATATGTTATCAGTATATAGACTATGATGATCAAGTTCAAATACTTTCCATTTGATGCAGTACTCTGTATACATGTTCGACTATACAAAACAATACAAATCACTTTCTTTTTAAGGAGTGGCTTCACATCTCCAAAGGCCTGAAGGAGGGGTTCAAGGCTGATTACAATGAGCGCGCCTGTGCTGTTAACGAGTACAGCCGTGTCCCCCAGTCTGCCAGCGAGAGCTCCGATAGTTCCTCCTCTTCCTCGGTCACCACTGACCAAACCGACTGCTCTGTCGCCACCTCAGCCAATGAATCTGAGTGATTTTCCACTTCCTGCTCCATACTTCCTGCTTCTTCTGAAGAGCGTCATGTATGGGTTTAAAATGTTAACTGTCCATATAATTTCAGTTGTTGTAAATATAAATAACATCCCCCTCAGTCAGAAACTGCCACAAAATGCATACATTTCTTATGGCCAGTCCAGGCAAACAAACCAAATTTATAGTCAGACACTTGGTTCATCTTTTCTAGAGGAACAAGAGAGCTGTTTTGAAAGGGGTGCTAGGAACCTCAAGCCATGACTTCTGAGGCACTGAGACTGCAGTAGTGGTCAGCAGTGATAGAGCAACATGGGTCCTGAGGATATTAGGAAATGGCATAACAACTAAATTAGGAGAAAGTATAGGAAGAAAATGTGCGAGTAGGCTACATCTTGTGTGTATGTTCGGTTAAGCTGCAAGTTTCTCTGGGAAAGGGGTGAATAGGAACAGACTGGACTCCTGATGTATCAGGACTAGTGGTGGAAAAGTACTTAAATTATTTACTTAAGTAAAAGTACCAATACTGCAATATAAAAATACTCTGTTACAAGTAAAAGTCCAGAATTAAAAATGTACTTGAGTAAAAGTACAAAAGTATTGGCATCAAAATGTACTTAAAGTACCAAAAGTAAAAGTAGTAAATATTTGAAAATAGCAGATCTACAAGCTACAATCTACAAGATCTCACAACGCGTCGCGATGCGACGCGTTGTGAGCTTGTAGATCGGCTATTTTCAAATAGCTTAGGTATATAATAGGTTTAAAGTGGTTAATGTATGTTTCATAATGTCATAATTTATATCTGAAAAGTAACTAGTAACTAAAGCTTTCAAATAAATGCAGTGGAGTAAAAGTACAATATTTGCCTCTGAGATGTAGTGGAGTAGAAGTAAAATTATTGGAAATTGGATATACTCAAGTAAAGTACAAATACCTCAAAATTGTACTTAAGTACAGTACTTAAGTAAATGTACTTAGTTACTTTCCACCACTGCAGGACCATGTACCTGCCATCATATTTGAATCATGTTGCTCAAAACAATTGTGTCACGCCCGCTGTGAATGAATACACCTACAAAAACAGGAAAGATGTAGTGAATAGAATGTGGAACTACTTGATAGTTTATGTAATCCACACGTGTAAAAAGATCTTTTTTGCACCTACATTTTGCAGCTATTTTTTGCAGCTTAATTACACCAGCACTGTTGTGAAGCATTTTTATTAATTGGAGAAATGTAAAGATTACTATTTGTATTTGGCAAAGGAGACAGACTGATAAGAAGAGACGTGCTTTGGTGAGACTACTCAACATTGTAACACGCTAGAATAGTTAGTTCGAAAAGTTAGAATACCGATTTTTAACACTTGAATGTATTGATTTTGGAAGATGGAAAAATCTGTTTAGATAACAGTAATAAATAAACAATAATCAACATTTAGAAGAAAATAGGCCTGTCGCCAGTGAGCTGTGACACTCCAACTTATATATTATGACCCAGCAGGATTAGGAAAATACTTTGTAATGGTGTCCTTACATTGTCTTTAAAAACAAAAAAAGAATGATCAGACAGCTGATCCAGCAGATTCAGAACACTGCTGATTGAGTCCTAACTAATGCCATGAGTGGATCATATTACTCCATAGCTGAATGGGTAGAGTAGAGTAGTAGAGGCCTGGCACTGTCTGTCTGTCTGTCGGTACTCTGACAACAGGTAGGCTATTGCATAAGTGGAGGGGGGTGTATTCACAACGGGCATTGCCCTAGTTAATACAAATACATTTGCCTTGCCTTGCCTTACTCTTTAACATTTTTTTTAACTGTATTCAAGTGTCCTTTTATAATGTGTTTGTTTTGCACTTTAATGCTGGTTTGTGTAAACACTTTGAATTGCTTTGTTGTTGAAATGTGCTTTACAAAATAATAAACTGCATTCTATTATTTTAACCACTCATGCCCTATATAGGGCTTGTGCAAAATATTACAATTTTGATTTTGTTTTCTTTTGAACATTTTTAATCTCTTTAAATTGCTTGACTAGTGTCATAAAAATCTAAAATCTAAAAAACGAAATCACCATCATTTCCATAATTATAGCCTACTGTTCAGTTTGCCCTTTTGTATAGGCCTACTGCTCAAAATAATTAAGGGAACACTGATCCCTTAATTCTTTTGAGCAGTTTTTGTTAGCAGTATGTACACGGTTCATGAAAACTAAAAAAAATGTGTTAAAAAAAGGTCTTAAAAGCCTTAAATTGTTACTTCACTGTGATCCGGACCCCCCCCCTGGGGACTGGGGACCCCCCTGGGGGTCCCGACCCACAGGTTGAGAACCACTGCAAGGCAGAATTGCACGGACGCAGTGACTTCGTCTGTCCGCAAGAGGGCGCGCACACTGTCCCACACACATCAGCAGCAGCAGCAGCAGCAGGGAAACGAACGCATTTGTCTCAGAGGGAGGAGGGCAGGGCGGCTGGGCCCCCGAAACAACACAACAACCTACTTTACTCCTCATCCAGCTGTACCGATCAGCTACCACAACACATCGATGTCTTCTCAAGAGATCTAAGTCCATTTTGTGGGGTGTCATTTACTTAAATGTGACGGGTTTTTTGTTGTTGTTGTTGTTGTCGGTATAGCTCCCAAATAAATAAGGAAAACAACCTTAAAAAAAAAAGATGTCAGAACCTACGGTGGCCGACACTCGCCGGCTGAACTCCAAACCCCAGGACCTGACGGACGCTTACGGGCCGCCGAGTAATTTCCTGGAGATAGACGTTTATGATCCTCAGACCGTGGGGGTCGGACGGACCCGTTATACCACCTATGAAGTTCGGATGAGGGTAGGTTTGGTTCGGAGGGAAATGAACGGCTGCAGCAGCAACAACATGGTCACGGTTTAGCCCTAGCCTAGCTCTGGTCCAGAGCTCTGTTAGGAGCGGGTGCCGTTCCCATGGACTGGAAATTCCACTGCCGTGCGACATCTCCAACTTTAGTAAAAAAAAATAAACAAAACGATTTCGCTACTCACCAAAACAAAGGCAGTTTTGTCTTGTTGAAAGACTATTCTCCAGGATGGGATGTCTCTCAGCACCCCACCTTCTCTGTATAATACACTTTTTTGGGAAGAAAATAAAATATGTCCGCCACATGGAAATTATTGTATTTACTCCACTGCGCCCTCTACAGATTTGGTCAATATGAATTACCATTGACCAGATCTGTAGAGGGCGCAGTGGAGTAAATACAATAATTTCCATGTGGCGGACATATTTTATTTTCTGCCCAAAATGTGTATTATACAGAGAAGGTGGGGTCCTCAGGCGTCTCCCACCGTGGAGAATAGACTTTCAGCAACACAAAGCGGCCTTTGTTTTGATGAGTAGTGAAATAGTTTCCTTTTATTTGTTTTTATTAAAGTGGGAGACCTCGCACGGTAGTGGAAATGTCAGTCCATGGGAACAGCACCCGCTCCTAACAGAGCGTTAGCGAGAACTCGCTAACGCTCTGGACCAGAGCTAGCTAGCCCTAGCCGTTAGCCTGGTTAGCATCCTCCTCTGGATGTGGATGGAAGTTAAAAAACATACCGTGGCTGTAACGTTGTCCTGAGGGAACCCAATGACCCCAGGCCCGGGGTTTTGTTGTGCGGCCCTGGCTACCTCTATAATGACTTCACATTACATATCATTTTAATCTCTGGGACCCCCAATCTGCACTGTATTATCATCAGTGTTCATTTAACTCTGAGAGTGTACATGGTCCATTTGGTTCCATGTGTACACTCTCAGAGTTGCAGACACTTCTAGGGTCCATTTGGTTCCTAACAATCAATCAATCATTTGGCTGGGGACCCCCTGGAACCCCCTCAAGGACCCCTGGGGGGTAATGTTGAAGTTATGTTATATTATCCTCTCAACCACGCTACCATGAACAGTCACACAATGGGAGATCTGCAACCTCTGGTCCATTTTAAATTAGTTTTGTTTACAGATGCAGAATAATAATGCTTTCCAGTGCAATAGAAATGCTCAAAATGCATTTTTAACATGTGAGAGCCACTGTGCTCTGTTGTTGACATGGTTCATAATCGATGGCTGTGTAGATTATATTCATAATGGACATGAATGTGTGGATATTAACTGTTCAGTAATGCTATAAGCCAGGGGTCTTCAACGTTTTCAGGCCAAGGACCCCTTGGCTGAGAGATAAAGAAAGCAGGGACCCCCATTATATATTGTATAAAGTATTTTTTATTTTCATAGATTTCATAGGCAGCTTCATAGACTTGTTTCACAGCACTATCATGTTGGATTCATGTTAATGTGTATTTCCAGACATTTAACCATGCTCTAAAAACAATACTTAGTAAACCTGACCTTTCACTCTGTACTTTCAGTACTTTCACTCTTTTTCCCCCCTATATCGAACCACTTTGCCGAAAATAGCAGATCTACAAGCGCACAACGCCTCGCAGCGCGAGGCGTTGTGCGCTTGTAGATCTGCTATTTTTGGCTAAAGTTCTCCTCAGAATAGGGATGCTTGGTTGAAGTGGTTAGTGTAAAAATCACAAAGATTTGGCGAACCCCCTGTAGTAACTCTGAGGACCCCCTAGGGGTCCCGGACCCCCTGTTGAAGACCTCTGCTATAAGCATTGCTGTTTGTGAGGAGAGGTAGTAATAACTAGTGGAGACATCTGGAAACGTCTCTCTCCCAGGAACACCAAACCAAAGAAAACAAATATTGAGGAATGAAATTCCATCCCAATGAGAAGGGTATGACAGTGACTGAGGGAGGTAGAAAACCACTGACACAGCTAAACCTAACGGCTGGATCATGTTGAGGAAATGAATGTTATCACCCCCATTAAAACCAGCAGAGATCAACAGTTTGCCAGAGATCTGCATGGTTATCACGAGTTAAATGACAAGCCCTTCTTCGATTTATAGTTATTTCTTTGGTATGTCTGTGCTGTTTTTTTTTCTTTCTCACGAAACACCCATAGGCTAGAATGCTTATTGGCAGTTTAAATAACACGACCAATGCCTGGTGTTAAACTGGACTATAAGGCACCAATAGCCCAAGTCAGACCGAGTATAAGAAGCTTCATAGGAAAGAGAACTAGACTGCTGCATTGCCATTTGTTATAACTATTTTGGAATCCACTGCAGTTCATCAGATTCATTGATTCATTCATTTTGCCCATGTTCATGAGAGGTACAAGAGAAGTCTTGTTTCAGCCACAATGATGACGACGATGATGTTGTTTTTTCATGAAAATTATACTTAACATTCAAAACTCAGTCCATGCTGGTCACTGTTCCTCGTTTCTTGCAACCCAATATCTTTTTTTTTTTACATAATATGTCATTGAGATCAGGTTAACCACATGAAAACCAAATCGGCTATTTTCGGCAAAGAGATTTGTGGTATAGAGGGAAAAAGGAGGTGACCAAGTATAGCCCCCTGGGGGACCCCGGTCAACAAAGTATATAGGGTTTACCACTTGAACCCCAGCATCCGTATTGTGGGGAAAGCTTTCGCTGAAAATAGCAGATCGACAAGCTCACAACGAGGGAGAGCGTGTCGATCGGCTATTTTGAGCAAAAGCTTTCCCCACAATATCAGAAAACAGAAAAGACGCTAGTGTAGAGCCCAGAGGGACTCCGCTCATCCATATGGGGTTAAAGTGGTTAAACACTGCCCTGTTCCAACCTCAAGGACCTTGACTAAACGCATGCCTTCATTAGGATTCAAACCGTAGTACCTGCATTATAATTGACCTCAGTTGCCCGATAGTGATAGACTGTTCCTCATTTAGGTCTCTCTTCCTCATAGTATTTCAGTCAAAATACAAACAGTAGTGCAGCAACAACAACAAAAAAGCTGCATCACCAGTGGCTAAAGCCAGGCATCAAATATTCATTTTGAAAAGGCTGCCTGAAAGCCATTTGGCAGCTGGAGGCGAAGGAGTTGACACAACTCACTCCAACTCCCGGTATGTTTTGGTGATGTCTCCCATCCCAACCCATTTCCCTTTAACCACTTTCAACCTCGCGTCCCTATTTTGGGCATGTCATTAGGGCTACAGCAAATGCTATCAACAAATTGACGTGAAAAAGCTTTTTATTTTCTTACAATTGGCTAAATCGATTTGTCTGAGTTAAGCACTTAATCCCTATTCCTATTTTATACTTAGTGATTTTATACTAACCGATGTACAAGCTGACAGCACATCGCACTGCATCGTTGTGAGCTTGTAGATCTGCTATTAACAGTGGCACCCCTATGTCATTATCGGCAAAAAAGCTTGTAGATCTGCTATTATCGTTATTCGTTGTATGATTAATAGTAAAGGACTTACTTTTAGTGGTATTAAAATCAGTTTCATCTCCCTACACAACTAGCCACTCCCCAGTCCTCGCTGTACGATTTCCTTGGGACTGTACAGCCACCTCCTCTCACAATGACACAAATTGTCCCTAAATCACCCTGCTACTTTATCTAGCTATCACCATATAAATAAAACAACTAAAACACTTGCCAAAGAAATTCATCTTTAGCTCAGTAATCATGAAAAACGTGTTCTCCCCCTTTTTATGTGTCACAACAACCAAATCTTAACATGTATGTAACCATGGGCTCTGTCAATGGCATGTCTTGTTTCTTGTGTCTTCTCCATATAGACGAACCTTCCTATTTTCAAGCTGAAGGATTCCTGTGTGAGAAGAAGATACAGTGACTTTGAGTGGCTAAAGAATGAGCTGGAAAGAGACAGTAAGGTGAGTCACACAGCATAACGCCACATTTCCAGGTAGCAATTATTTGGGTCGATCGGTGCCACCCGACAGTTAGCGTGAGCCGATAAGAGATGATGTTGGCGTGGCTTCACCGAAAATAGCCTGCTGTTTCTGGTGCACGACACTGGTGAACACAGCCAAGTATAAAACCGATTTTACACTACCCCCGTACCAGTGTTGATTTCGTCGACTAAAACCATGACGAAAAATGTTCGTCGACTACCTTTTTTCACTTACGAAAACTAAATAAAAACTAAGCTATGATGACTAAAACTAAGACTAAATATACTGACAATTTTGTCAACAAATAAAAAAATAGACTAAAATGTTAGTGAGGGACGAGTGGAGAAGAGATCCAGTAGAACTAAAAGACAAGTCATTTTATGTTTGATTGCGCTCGGGTGTTGCGCTCTGAAAATAGCCGATCTACAAGCCCACAACGCGAGCACGTAGATCGGCTATTTTCAGCATACAACCAAGTGTAAAATTTGCCATTACGACGCCATCAAGGCCTGCCAAAATACATTTTAGTTGACTAAATCAACTGTAGATTTAGTCGAGTATAATCTTATGATATTTAGTCGACTAAAACTAGACAAAAACTAAAACATTTCAGATGACTAAAACTAATAGGAATTGTATTCAAAAGACTTTGACTAAAACAAAATCGACATTTGCTGTCAAACTCAACACTGCCCTGTGCACTAGGTGTTTGGTTTGAGATAACTGTCTCCGTCATTATTTATCGATACATAAAAGAAAAAACAACGCTTCATCCGACATATTACTCTCTCTCTCTTTCTCTGATGATGAACAGTTGAGATCAAAGTGTAATGTCCTGGATTGAATGTCTCTCTCTAGAGATGTCCCTTTCAGTGTCTTGGAATCCCAGACGGAATGTTTCCATAGACCAGCATACGTAGTGCAGTATACAAATAAAAATACCTGGGGGTGACTTGCGTCTTCCTCAGAGTCCCGAGGAAGACGCAAGTCGGAATGTCAGTCACCCCCGTAAATGAATAAAACGCGAAGACCCAGTCGATTGCTCCAGTATTTTATCTGGGTAGTCTCTTCTGTGCCCAGGTATTTTTTCTTTTTTACTAGTCTCGCTGTCTGAGCACCGAGCCCTTCTACCCATAACTGGCTGAAGCACGTTGGACTTATCTTTGTGACTTTATACGTAGTACAGTTTTCTGCTGTGAAGCTGTTCCTCCTGCTTACTTTGCCTGTTTATCCTCAGTAATAACAGTCACTGCTGTACTATACTGTCTGTTCTCAGTATTCTATAGCAACATTTATAGCAGTATGTGGAACTACATTCTCTGAATGGTAGCAGCTGTGCATTAGGGTTGCACTGCATACATGTAAACAATCAGACCCTCACCCACACAGGTGTTGCCCTAAGCCAGTGGTTCTCAAAGTGGGGTCCGACGGGGACCCCCAGGGGTCCTTGAGGGGGTTCCAGGGGTCCCCAGCCAAATGATTGATTGTTAGGAACCAAATGGACCCTGAAGTGTCTGTAACTCAGGACCAAATGGACCCTAATGGGTCCATTTGTACGCTAGAGTTAAATTAACGCTGATGATACTACTGTAGATTAGGGGTCCCAGAGATCCAAATTATATCAAATGGGGGTCCGTGAAACTAATGAATATCAAGCTGGGGGGGTCCTTCAAATGAAAATGGTTGAGAATCACTGCTATATCGTAGCTGTAAAAAAAATTCTCTTATGGGGTAAGAGAAGTAATTGAAAATGGTTAAATCTGTCTGTGGGTTTTATAGTTACTGAACCTTGAGCTTGTGACTGAATTCTAACTACATTGGTTACGTTGGAACACAGGTCCTTTTTTTCCATTTCCTGACAAGTAACCGCTTCTGGACATACAAGGTTTCCACCGGACAGCAACGATCTGTGTCTGCTCAGTGCCCTCTGACAGTGGCCTGTTGCGTAAAAAGCCATGGATACTTTGACTTGGATGAAGTTAGGAGATAAAGAGAAACGTAAACCGTGCCAGGTGGAAGTGAAGTAGCCTATCTAAAGACTACTCTGGCTTTCTGACCAGAACTATATGAAGTTAAAAGGGGCCAGCGGAGTTGTATTGTACTGTACCACATGGATACTAAACATTAACAGTGCCATGGGTGCATTCGCTTTGAACACCATGGACTCACTGAAACGCTGTTGGATGCTTGGACACTGCAGGCTGAAACTTCCCTTAAACATCTGACAAAGTTTGAAACGCAAATCAAATATATAGTATACACATTTCTGTTTAGTCCGAGACCTGACGTTACCGACAATACTGGCTTAGATGTTCTTGGCAAAACCATTTTCAAATTAAATAATTCCTGAAAGTTCGGCGACAAAAAGAATCTTGGTGTGCCCCCTGTTCTAGTGCCTGTGATAGGGGCAGGAGTTTGATTTTACCTTTTTTCACCAACTGATTCTGGATCAACACTGAGCAGCAAATGTCCAGTAAGTCGAAAGGTGACATCTCAGGATTAAATTGCTCATCTCTTGAAGTCATACTCTGTACATTTTTCAATTAAACAAAATGTATTTTTGATATCATCTTTCACAGGTATATATTTCACTAGCCTGGTTCCAGACAAATCTGCCATTGCAAAAAAAGAATTATTTGCCCTCGGCACATTAGGTCTGGCCCCTCTCAATAGAGATTTTATTTCTCTCCCTCCGAAGTTGTGAGGGACCAATCAGAGCCCAGTATGCAAATATGCGGCGGGTTTATCACCAGCGGCTTTTTTTTTATTTGACCCTCGGAAATGCAGGTTCCACACAGAGATTCCAGACTAATATCTACGCAGTGATATTAGTCTGGCCATGCCAGGCTAATATTTCACAATAACATACTTAATAATACCACCTTGAGATCCATCTCTTTTCCAAGTGGGCCCTGGCCAAAAAGGCAGCATAAAAACATCAAAACAGACAGATTAAAACATTGATACTCGAATAGAAGCATATGAAAAAGAAAAGTTAGAAAGAATTTAAAAACATGTGCACTCTTTGGTGGTCAATTCCAATGAGGTAAACTAGCTTGAGTAGCTTCAAATCTTTTTGTAGTGGATTCCAAGGAAATGGTGCATCAAGCATGTTTCCTATATTCTGTTGTCACAGTGTGATCATGATATGAGCAGCTAGGACCCTGCTGCAGCATTCCTTCATAAAATCAATTTTACAGTATGAATTTAAATGACATAATTACTGTGTGTACATTGAACAGTTAGAGACCATAACTTTGTCACGCTACCAAGATGCAGACAATTTCAAATCAGTGGTCATTGGTGGATGCACCCCCCTCCCACACACACACATACATGGTGGTTGAAACATGTATTCGATCAGGAAAAAAAGTAAAACATTTTGCATCCCCATTGTGTACATCTAAATGTTTATTATAATAATTATTATTATTAAATGTGTATTGTGCTCCCTGACACCCACAGATTGTAGTACCACCTCTACCAGGCAAGGCCCTGAAGAGACAGCTGCCCTTCCGAGGGGATGAGGGCATCTTCGAGGAGTCCTTCATCGAGGAGCGGCGATTTGGCCTAGAGCAATTCATCAACAGGTCAGTGCTACCCAATAATGAATTAGTCAAACTGGTATTATAGTTATGGCTGGGCAGTATATTGACTTTATTGACACGAGACATACTGTATATTTCAATTAAGCACGCAAACAATTACATTTTGATATCCTATATCTTATTTTAATGGTTTGTTAAGTGTCAGGGGAACTTTGCCACTTTTATTGTGGAAGACAAATCGTTACTGATGGTTTCAAGGAGGGTCAGGGGGATTTAGATGCTTTCAAGATTGTCAAGATGGTCAATAAGCAATCGGGTCGAGGAAAACAAGCCCAAAAGAAGCGACTAGGCCACATTAGCACTTAAAACCTACTGTATACTGCTATTTGTAAAATAGCCGATCGCGACGTGTTGTGAGCTTGTAGATCTGCTATTTTCACAAAATCGTGAAATAAAATGTGGAATTTATTTGCAAAAATCAAATCAATAACACAAATCTGTAGCGGGGCTGGAGAGACGAATACATATTAATTTGGCGGTCCATGACACGAGAATATTTGAGAACCACTGGTTTAAATAAAAAGATCGGAAGCAAGCCCAAATAAGCAACTACACTAAAGAAACAAGATATTAAAAAAACACAACCCGCAACTAACAATATTTACAAGCAACTTAACAGGAAAAAGAAGCCCAAAGTTGCTTATAGTAAGGGAACATGGCAACACTGGTTGTGGTTCTTCCAACACCCAGTAATAACAGAATGTCACCCTGCAGTGCTGGTGAACTAGGCTGCCGCAGCTTCATAGTTCATACGCAGGACATTGGCAGCTGCTGTGGACATTATTATAGAACTAGATGTCTAATAAATGGAAGGTTGGCAGTGTTCCATAACCCCATTTAACCTGGCATCCCTATTTTAGGCATATACTGTAATAAATGTCACATTGCAGCGCGTTGTGAGATTGTAAATCGACTATAATTGAAAAAGGGCTTAAGTGGCTAAAGTTCACTTGACAAAAAAAACATGACAGTATGGAACAATTTAAAGGATCATGCAGACCTAATTTTAATACCTCAAAATCCATAGACGTTTCTCTCTTGCTACAATATATTTCCTAGCAAATGTGTGGGTCTGAAATGGTTATAAATCAGTGTTGGGAGAGAGAAAACATGGTGTAGAAAAACGCATTATGCTGAGGAACATTATTTGTGCGAAGGTATGCTCCACACATTCTTTGGCACTGCTGAAATATCAGGCTGACATACTACCATTTCATGCCGGTTTCAGAGTTTGTTTGGGTGGTCTTCACCGAATTCAGGTGGTTTGCAGATCACAGGTGAATCAAAGCTATCACCGTGTCTTCCGCAAAGTCATCTAGACACACATTTCCCGCTTGAACGGAGACATTTAACAGAGCTAGACGTTGCCAGAAATGTCTAGCCCAAGATGAGGCTTACCAGCTAATCCTCCAGCCGCTGTCCAAGAAAAGAGACATCTGCGGTATTTAATAATTATGTGCATCGAGTGAATTTGATCTGTACCGTGTCTTCCTGTAGAATTGCAGGTCACCCCTTGGCCCAGAATGAGCGCTGTCTTCACATGTTTCTGCAGGAGGAGAGCATTGACCGCAACTACATTCCTGGAAAAGTACGGCATTAGGGATACCAGGGGGGGGGGGGGGGGGGTCAAACGTTGGGATGTTGAACAGTGATTTTTTTTGCCTATATCTTCCCTGTCTCCTTTCAATGTTTTCCTCTTTATCTTCTCTTGTATTCTTCCTTGCCTCTGCCTTTCGCTCTCTTCTCACTTTCTCTCCCTCCGTCTCTCTCTGTCTCTGTATACAGTTGTAAAGTCATATTCTTTTACACTTTAAGTTCGAACTACGAATTATTCGTCTGTCCTACATCAGGATATGTGTTCAGACAGTTCTGTCTGTGACTCTTCCTCTCTCCTCCTTCTGCATTTGTTTTATAACTGTAAAATAAGCTGTGGTCGTATCGTGAAGTCTTGCCTCTCTAATCGCTAATTTCAGGGACAACAACAACAAAAGAAATCCATTGGACGATACATTTGATCTGTCCTTCCAAGAGTGTCATATATTCAGGATTGTAATATAATGTGAATAAAGTAGAACAATATTGAAATATGTGCATTTGTGTTGACGCTAATGTGTACTTCAGACATGCAGAGATGCTGTAGATTAACTCTGATCCTGTTTGTTTTCTCTTCTTTGTTTTTAGGTATGAAAGAAGTAAGTTTGTTTTATTATAAACATCCTTTCCCTAAAAGCTTTTTTCCCCTCCTTTTTTTCTTTTCTTTCACAAATCACTGGTGGTTGCATGGGCACTTAAAAAAAAATGCAGATCCATCTATTGCTTTGCAAGATCTACATGTCTAAATAAACTAATAGTCCTTATGGAGATCTGGCTGTAATCTGCAATACCTTTACATCCATGCGTACCCATACCTAGATACCCAGAGAACAAAAGATTGGGGAAATGAGTTTGAAAACTACGATCTGCTATATCGTTGCTGTCTGGCAGAAACCTTGTATCTCCATTTTCAATATTTATATGTTTGTGTAAATGAATGGCTTACTTCGTCATACTACACACGCAAAAGTAGCAAAAATATTTGATCTATTAGCTCACAACGTGTCACATTTTTTACTTTTACATTTATTTTAAGTGAAAGTGGTTAAATCTGTGTGTTATAAATATTGAACCAATGAAACATATCAAGAGCTTGTGACTAAATAATAACTACATTGGATCCATTGAACATACAAGGTTTCCAACCGGCAGCGACAATATAGTATACAGTATATGTCATCATACTTTATACAGTCAAAAGTCAAAATAATGTTGTGATATGGTATTTTGTCCTGATCAATATCACCCAGCCCGACTATATATATAATTCTGCCGGTTAGACTGCTGCAAATGAAAGGATATTGTGTAAGAGAGGATTTTGTAACACCTTTCTAACCCACAGAGACATGTGGGGAGTTCTGCAATCCATTTTGTTAGCAATTAGCATGCAGAGAAACATTTCAGATTAAGACGTTGCAGTTTGAATTGAACATACAAATGATTGATAAGTTTTTGTGTACTTGTACCTGTATGTTAACCACTGTTTTATAACAAAAGAATACATCATAAGTAGAGCACACTTAAATCTTTTTACTCATTTTCTCACAAATGTTTTGCTAGTAACTACTAACCAGCTGCATGGCAAGTTTGCACGTTTTTGATGATGATCTGTTTTTGCTTATGACTAATTTATGCTCTGTTGCGTGATGGTGTCGCACGCCAAGAACAGCGTTGTTGGTCGGCTATTCGTGCAAAACCGTCACGTGACGAAGTGTGAATGGGGCTTAAACATGAACGATGTGTGCTTTAACGCTTCACTGTGAGTGTTATTCATGCCGTTGAATTAGATTTCCATCCCTAAATTGGCTGAAAATATTTTTTCCCAGACCTGCGATTTCAATGAAATGCATTGTTCAGTCTCGCACCAAGACAAACATTTCTTTGTATTGTGTCTGAAAGGGCATACAGCATTGTGATGTAGCCATGTGATAATAGCTGTTGCCTCAGATGTAAATTCTATTTATTCTATTTTCAAAGCCTTGCATTTTCCGACTGTGTAGTGTGTCAAACTGCCCCCCTCCCCCACAAATTCACATCAAACTTGTCCAAAAATGGATAGCCGGAACATCTCCTCATACTGCCCATTGGTTGGTCCTCTGCCAGAAACATATTCTGTAGCTCGCATAGAAACCACTCAACACGAGTCTTGAGCAGACGTTTTGCAACGTTTTGATCACACATGGTGGCGAGCAACAAAATGCAAACCATCGAAATCCACTGCAGTTCTGCAGCTTCAGATGTGCATCAGCAATAGAGCACCGAAGTCTGATGTCATTTACACATCCTACCTGGGTCACGGTCCCCCCCCCCCCATTCTGAATTCCCATAGACGTGTTTAATATTGCGTCATATAAGAATTGTGTTTCAAAAATAAACAAATGAGCCCGGCGGTTTGACTCATATGGATATGAAGCATCAACTGACGGCGAGAAAACGCTAACGTTACCGTCGCCAAATTAGTCAAATGTTCGCCCCGAGACACTATCAAATATGAGTGACTGACTATCGTAAACGATACAGAGCCACCTCCCTGACAATAGCGCCGGAACAATTGGTTTATTTTTGGACCACAATTCTTATGAAACGATTCTAAGATGACCCAATGTTATTCTCCATGGAGAAATTATTTCCGTGACCCAGGGGATGAACAAGTGACGTCAGGACTTCGGTACTCAATACACACACACTGCATGAGTGCATGTCGGTCCAGAGAACATTATGTTTAATTATGCTACCCTACCCTACTAGCTACAGTGATCATCTTTTGCCAGATGCCTGCCTAGCAGAACAGGGGTCAATTACATTTCAGCGCAGTCAAATCAGATTTTTGCTTAGGCTCCAGAGTCATTTCTTACTTATTGTTTGAGTTGATTAATAATAATTCATTTAGGAATCTTTAAATAGGATTTAATGCAAGCATGCTGAAGAGGAAACCCATTTGATAGCTGATTTTCCATTTCCTCCCTGTTCAAAAATGGACCCCAACCTGGAGACCGGGAGCTATATTCCCAAATTGTCCCAGCATACCGTGCCTATCCAGGATTGGTCTTTAGGTCAACCTCCTATTTGTTTTTCACTCTAGAGATTAGATGTCCTCTTATCTGGATTTAGGGACATAGTCACAACAGCTGTCTGTGCATCTCTGCATTGCCTTTTTTCTTCATCGGACAACTGTGTCACTTTAAGATAATAACTGAAAAACGCTTTCAAATCACATAGCATTACATTTAAATTAAGCTTTAGACAGTGGCTAGGATTGTGCTACCTGTAGTTGCATTTTATCTTTTTGTATTTGCTAATTCAACATGCACATCTGGCCACTGAAAGTGACGATGTGTGTTTAGCTCTGAACAAAACGGGTTGCCTGCAGGCCTAAAACTTATGTCTGAACTTGAGATTTCCTTCTATTAAATGTTTCTGTCTGGATTCTGGAAAAATAATTCATGTATAGGCAGTCCCTGTACATTTTGGAATATAGTATTCTCTTAACAATACCTAGAGTATTCAATACTAAGAGTATTCTTCAGCTGTAGTGGATTATGATGTGTCCAGTAGAGTACAGCCAGTCTTCCCCATTGTACAATGGGGGAAGACCAAATTCCTCTCAGGGAATTAGGATGTGGAATTGTGTAAAATGTTGAAGATGGTGTGTAAGTGATATGTTTTGTTAAGATAAGTGTTAAATAGCTCTATATTCTGATTGTATCATTGTAATAGTATAGTGTGTCTTTTTTTCAGTAACAGGGGTCTGGCCTCCCCATCTCTCCAGCTCTTTAGTAAACAGAAAATACATGTTCAGGTCAGGATACCAATTTCAATACAATCGGGAGAGAGAACTCATACAGGATAAACAAGTGATTCTGGAAGTGATGAAACAAAGAAGTGGGTAGACAGAACACTAGTAGAACTGGAACACTAAAAATATGTGGTGTTCGAACCCTTTTACTAAATAGACGCTGTATATATCAATGATATACAGTGTACTGAATGATTACCATCTGAATATAGAGCTTTAACTTTTAAACAATAAATAAAAAAGATATGTATAGTGTTTTTTTTTAACAATAAAATATAACTTGCGCCACCTTTATGGAACCATGACTAAAACAAATTGTGCTTAACAGGGTCCCTACGCTGTATCTACTTGCATCAGTAGAGTCAAAGTGGATTAAACACATCTGTTTTAATTGAGACTGTTTCAAGGGAGACTGCATTCTTATCTTGTGTGTTTTCTCTCCTCTCTCCCTGGTTGGAAAAGACCATGAAAGCTGCTGGAGCGGTCCCATGCACATTTATTTCTACGACGTCATGTCACGTTAAACTTGGTGGAAAATGTCAGAGCTGATGAGCATTAAAGATGTAGAAAAGAATATCCTGTTTCTCCTAGCCAGAACCAAGTAAAGAAAATCAATGTATCATATAGAAATTGTATGGTTTATCTTTTTTAGCCATTGCACCACATTACACAATTTGAATTTCATAATCACAAAAAAAGAAGAAAAAAACATTCCACACTCCCATATGTCATTCTATCATATCAAGAATTTATTTTTATTATTATTTTTTTACATTGAATATTGCATTGTTATGGGTGTCATTTTTTGAATTATTTGGATGCTCTTAAGTAAAAGGCGTCATTCCCTGCTTTCAAAAGTGTATCCTTTTGCTAACAAGAGATTTGGTACTGATGATTCCTTCCAAAGCTGAGCAACATGTAGCATCCAAAAGAGACAATAAAACAGCATTCCATGTGTGTGAACGTTTTCTTTTTCTCCATGAAGATGAAATGGAATATGTTTTTTTTCTGACATGTGATTATTATTATTTGCCCCCTTCCTTTACCCCTGTCTTAGTTTTAACTGAATTACGTTTTGGCTGTGTGTCAAATCAGCAACGCGTTAAAACCCTCGGTGTTAATTCAACTCGGAGAACCAAATGAACCCTTTACAGGTCAGGCCATTTGGTTCCATTTGTACATTCTCTTGAGTTCAATTAACACACTGGATTTTAGTGTGTACTGGGAATGTTAAGTCAGGTAAAATACCCACATCTAAGCACTGTGACAACGGGGTTAAATATTGTGTGAACACTGATTGTTCAAGGAAGTAATCTGCAACTACTTTGCTGACCTGAAATATTGCTCGTTCTACCCTTATTTTGTAATGCTTTTTTTCATTATTATAATTATAATTGTGAGACG
The DNA here is from genome assembly GCF_963454915.1 of Gymnoscopelus microlampas. Taxonomy (NCBI): domain Eukaryota; kingdom Metazoa; phylum Chordata; class Actinopteri; order Myctophiformes; family Myctophidae; genus Gymnoscopelus; species Gymnoscopelus microlampas. Next base: position 44,910,928 of record NC_139949.1, on the reverse strand, counting down.
TACTCCTACATGTAACCATTGCAATTTCACTATGGGTGAATAGAAACTTCCTTGTTTGTATCCACCAATAAAAGTCCCTGCTGCCTGCTGTATCCTGTCAAATAGATAATTATTTTCAACTGTGAGATGATAATTCAGGCCTACTTGAGTGTATGGACCCCATAGTATATGCCTTGTAAGTATGGCGTTGTGGAATCAAACGTCAGCACTAAGTCAGTTAAACAGTTTCAACTTAACATGTTTATTGTCTCAGTAGCTTTCATCCATCAGATTGAGGTATCTTGTGTGCAAGTTAGAAAGTTTGGCCTAATGGTGGTGCTAGAGGAAAGGCCATGGGGTCACCAAAACCAGTATGGTGCACAACAAATTGCATGGCTGTTCAGGAAGTGGTTATTGAAATGATGTTTTTTGGGACCAAAATGTTGGACCGACTGACATACAGCTGCTACATTTATGATTACTTGCCGACAAACTGATTTACAGGCTTACAACGCGCCACATAACTTGTAAATCAGTTCTTGTGTCATGCAACAGTGTCTATTATACTTTAGGAGGTGCTAAGAGTAATGTGTTTTTAGAAGGTAACCATTTAAACAATATATACTATACTAGTATAACACTACAGTACATATATGTAGAGCCCTGGGTCCTCCACTGCTCTATACTTAGCCAGTTCCTTTTCCCCTCTGCATCAAATCTCTTTGCCGAAAATAGCAGATCTACAAACTCACAATTTGTAGATATGTTATGTTTGCCAAATATTTGCCGCAGAATAGGGACTCTAGGGTGTGTGTGGTTATTATGTTGAGCTATAACACAAAAAGTATAGGTTACTGTAGATGTCTGCAGTATGGTACTTTCCACACTAAATCACATTATTTCCTATAGGAGGGGTCATAAAAGGAGTTCAGAGAAATGCCTCTCAGAGACTGACAGATGGCCTAATTTAGCATGGGGAGAAGAAATTACTAATGTCTTTAACGTCTAGATTGATTGTGGGAACTAAACAATTTTTCTGGCCATTTGACTTGATCCTACACACGAGTTAACCATTTAAAACCCTACAGTATATACTTTGTTGACCTGTGGTTCTCAGGGCTCTGATTCTACACTTGGTCCACTCCTTAATGTAGGTTAACCACTCTTTCCTATATATTGTATGAATTGCATTCAATACAATTTGATTCACAAGCAATCAGTTAAAAATGCTTCGTTCAATTGTACTTACAGTAGAGTGGTTTGATTAATCCTAAAACAACTGCAAGCAACCATGCATTGTGATTTCTTTAACCGCAAGCAACCATGCATTGTGATTGTCCTTTTCCCTATGTAATTGCCAGTTCACAATAAGCTTGATAATGTACTGTGAAAATGACCATCTTCCAAACTTTTTCCTCATGGCTTTGTGCATTAAGTGTAGGGATTAACATGGAAAGGGGAATGTTGGCCGAAGGTGGATTAAAGTTGTCCCAGAATAGTGGGTACATTTACTAAAGTACTGCACTTAAGTACCATTTTTATGTATTTTTACTTTGCTGGAGTATTTACAATTTACAGAAAGACACTTTGACTTCTGCTCCACTACATCTCAGAGGCAAATATTGTATTTTTTACTCCACTATAATTATTTGAAAACTTTAGTTACTAGTTACTTTGCAGATTTTGAAGACATGCCACTTCACCCCTATATAATACTTTGGCTATTTGAAAATAGTCGATCTACAAGCTCAAGAGATTGTAGATCTGCTATTTTCAAAAAATGTTTTAATACATTTTAGACATACTGATAACTTGCATAATGACTACTTTTACTTTTGGTACATTAAGTATATTTTGATGTCAATACTTTTGTACTTTTAGTCAAGTAAATTTTGATTACTGGACTTTTACTTGTTTCTATTACAGTATCTTAAGTAAAAGAATTGAGTACTTTTTCCACCACTGATGTTTCCCTGTCTGTTTGGTCTCTGTGACCAACATATCTCGAAAAGTAATTGGCCAGCTTGCCATAACATGTTCTCTTCACATCCATTATGCTCCCAATGGGAAAGAAACATATTGATTTTGGTTACCCTGTGACCTTTCCTCTAGTAGTGCCACCACCAGGCCAAACTTGAACATTCAACTTAGTAATGAATGTCTCTTCACCCCTTAGTCATACAGACACAGATTTGCTGTGCACGTGCATGCTCCCAAGAGGAGGGAACTATTGATTTCGGTGACCCCATGGCCTTTCCCTCTAGCAACACCTTCACGCTAAACCTTTAAAGTAAGTTAGTAGCCTTGCCAAGCCATGGGGCAGGAGGAGCCTATCCTGTTTCTGTTGCGCGAGGCAGTTTGATGTACAAGTATACCCCCTGGACATGACACTTGTATGTCACAGGGACTTTACCCCCGATCCAACCCTTGATGCTGAGAGCCAAGTAGGGAGGCATTGGGTCCCATTGTTATAGTTTTTGGTTTATGACCCGCAGGGGAATCAAACCACAACCTCCCAATCTCAGGGCGGACACTCTAACCACTGAGCTGGTTATGCTAAATCTTTAACTACTCCTATATCCTATCTACTTCGTCCTCCAGGGGTCCGTTCTTATTCTCGGCCCCCTCCGTTTTCCCTCTACACCAAATATCTTCGCCGAAAACAGCCGATTTACAAGCTCACAACGCATCACATTGCGACGCATTGAGAGCTTGCAGATCGTCTATTTTTTGTCTATTATGAAATATAGAGACGGTAGGGTTCATGTGGTTAAATGAGCTAACTCGGGAGATCTTTAGGCCTTAGTTGGCAGAGGTCTCTACTCACGTTGTTACTACACATTTAATGAAGCTGGCTTATATTATGATACTTGCAGAATAATTGTTAGCTATTGAGTTATATGTAGGGACCCACAATATACACTGCATATCAGCTTATTATTATCAGCCAATAACACATAAATGCTTAAAAATGTGTTATTGGTGTTGAGACTTATAGCAATGCCAGATTTGTACCACATTACTGTGTAATGTTTAGTTAAAAATCAAAACAGGTACTAATAAGGCCATGTTTTTTAGACATACACCAAACAAAAATGGACAAAATAAACATGGAAATGATTGGCTATGGGATACTGTCCAAAAATGTAAATATCACGCATCTCTAGTATGAACACCTATAAGTCTTAGAATAGTGATGACATAAACAACTGAAAGCATGCAATTAGGGATAAGTCCACTTATATACTGTAGCTGACATACTGTGACGAGACACTGGAAGGCTGTGACCTACAAAAAGGGGAAAAAAGCACTGGGCATTCTTTGATCTGCTGGCCTTGTCCTGTGTAATGAAAGCAGGCAGAATGGATGGGTAGAATGAACCAAGGGAGGGGATTAGGTTCTGTTTTCTTAGTGGTTCTGACACAGCAGCCCAGTGTGCAGCCGTGACGCTTGTTGTAGTTGGAGAGACACCCAGTTGGGTCAGTTTGATAAAGTGGAAGTAAATTGAAAGAGCATCTGCAAAGCAGTGTCTCTCTGCATGCACAAAAGGAAAGGTGAGGACGAGAGAGTATATAGCTACAATACTACTATGCCATACCTGGGGTAAAGCGAAGGTCGCCAATACAATATATAGGAAAAAGAGGTTACATTTATGGAAATCTAAGAAATTTGCAGTTCCTGAATGTACATGAACAGATTTATCTCATAGTAATTTACCTTTCTTCATGTAAGTTCTGTATAATTTTATCCAATAAGCAAACAGTTGATTGTTTGACTGCTACCACAATCAATCAAATAATAATTCAATCAGTGAGTAAGTAAGTAACAATCTAAACTTTAGATAAGATGATTAGTCTGCTGATTGCTTATCTTGGTTAACAACAAATTCCAGTACAAGTTCTTCGCACACTTTTTAAATGCTGTATTCAAAGTAGACGGACGCGCCCATTGGTCGATTCATGAGATGTTGTCACTCGTCTCTCTCTCTCTCTCTCTCTCTCTCTCTCTCTCTCTCTCTCTCTCTCTCTCTCTCTCTCTCTCTCTCTCTCTCTCTCTCTCTCTATATATATATATATATATATATATATATATATATATATATATATATATATATATATATATATATATATATATATATATATATATATATACATATATATATATATATATATATATAGAGAGAGAGAGAGAGAGAGAGAGAGAGAGAGAGAGAGAGAGAGAGAGAGAGAGAGAGGGGGGGAGATATAGAGATAGATAGATAGATAGATAGACAGACAGACAGACAGACAGACAGACAGACAGTCAGTCAGTCAGTAGACTTTAGATGCTAAAACCAGAACATTCACACATAATTCACACATTTTAACTTACACAGGTGGTTCAAGTTCAACAGGAAAATACTGAATAAATAGCTCAGAATTTATTGGGGCTTTAGCCTACTGGTTTAAAACCGATTACAACTGACAAACTTCTAATTTATATCTCCCCATTGCATTATTTGAGCAATAATTAAAGCCCTCTACATTGTTTTTGTCACAAGCCTTGAACACAGCGACTGTATCATATACAGTCTGTAGTGTAGGCAGCTGATGTCAGTATGATTAAGCTAAACAGTCATTGTCTCAATGGAAATGTTTTCCACTTTGTCATTTGACATTTGACAAACCAAATGTTCGGCATTTATTTTAAGAGACAAGCCATTCAAAATGAAACTGAAACATGACATCATATTTGATGCTGCAACAGCAGCCGATGTTGCAGTACTATGCCATCGTCAGTATGATGCAATAAGTCATCTTATTGGGCAGAACCCACAGACAGACATTTGTGGAATGTATAGACAGATAGAAGGGAAGATATCATATATTTTGTGGAGGCCAGCAACATTAGATGGATACATCCAACAACATAGAATTCGACACTTTCAGATCTAATGAATGTGCTAAATCCAGTCTGAGAACTGCAGATGGGTCGCTTTGAAATGTAGTCACCATGAGTAGCTTCAATATTTATTTCTCAATTTAAGTAGGTTTTAATTCAGAGCGATTCAAGATTATTACAGTTTTGTATTTTTCCTTTGTTTTCATCTTTTAGTTTAGTTTCAGTATTTGCCTGGAGGACAAATATTGAAACTGAACATTCTGAACATCTTGTTCAGAACAAATGTTCAGAATAGGTATTTATTGTGTAATGTACACATCACTTTGACTCACAGTCAATCCCAGTTTCAGTATTATGCTCCAACAATGCCTCGTGGTTGTTTGGACAAAGTTGACCAAATGGACAAAAACGAAAACTCAAGACATTTTCTGTATATTTTTATGTTATTCTAGATAGAGTTGTCATGTGTTTAGATGTTGTGAACTATAATAAATGGAGTGGAAATGTACAGTAGACGTTAATTTCTTCACTCATGTCTGCAGGCCACCTAAAGGGGCAACGGATGGGCGCACACATGGAGAGTACTGTTTTGTTTAGATTTGGTTTCCCTCCTTTTCGTTCATAATCTCAGAGGGACAAAAGACCTAGCGGGGACTAAAGGACAAAGACAGTTTAGACATGGAGCTGATGCTGTTTCCATATATGGTCATGCCACTACAGTAACCCCCATAGTAACACCTCTCTCTCTCTCTCTCTCTCTCTCTCTCTCTCTCTCTCTCTCTCTCTCTCTCCCTCTCTCTCTGTGAAACAGATCCAACATGTATAACTTTAATCAAGACATGTTTTGTAAAAGAGAAAGTGTGGTGTTTAACACTTAAAGGAGTAGTTCACCCAAAGAATGACTTATTTTCTATCAATTACACAGCCATGAAGCCTTGAATTGAGGGAGATTGTTTTGTTTTTGTCTCATTCTTTAAGACAATAATCGCATTCCTAAGCAGGTAGACTCCTTAGACTCTGTGACGCTTGTTGTAGTTGGAGAGACAGTTTTATGAAGTGGAAGTAAATTGAAAGAGCATCTGCACAGCAGTGTCTCTGAGCATGGACAAAAGGTGAGGAGAGTATAGCTACAATACTACTATGCCATACCTGGGGTAAAGCGAAGGTCACCAAATGAAATATTTAGGAAAAATAGGTTACATTTATTGAAATGCCAAGAAATGTGCTGAATGTATGCACACATTTATCTCATTGTAATTTACTTTTCTCCATGTAAGTTTTGTATAATTGTATCCAATAAGCAAACAGTTGATTGTTGGACTGCTGCCCCAATCAATCTAATTATAATTCAATATAGATGATTGGTATGCTGATTGCTTAACTTAGTTACAGCCTCTGTTCATTCTATTCCTTGATCACTATTGTTTTCAAATTGTTCTAATCTAAACTGCTGTTTAGAAACAGTAAGTGGTCAATCTATACCATTTAGTTTCTAAACAGTAGTCAAACAATCCACTTCCTGGCAATATCAAGCACACAAACAAATCTCAAAAAGACATAACTGACAACTAAGTTTGTCCAGAAGACTTCAAATATTCAACTCTTAACAACTTGGACAGATTGAAGTTAACCTAAAACTTACAAAGGTGGTTCAAGTTCAACAGGAAATATGAATAAACAGCTCAGAATTTATTAGGGCTTTACTGGTTCAAAAACTAATATCTTCTAATATCGCCCCATTGTATTATTTGAGGAAATTGGCTATAATGAAAGCACTCTACATTGTGTTTGTCACACTGTTGGACAGCTGATGTCAGTAAAGTTAAACAGTCATTGTAGCAATAGAAATGTTTTCCACTGCCTTGTTTAGTTGTTTTTCAAGCTTCTCATTCATTTTCAAGCCATTCAAAATGAAACTAATGTATATGACACATCAGTGCCATCATCAGTATGATGCAATAAGTCATATTATTGTCCATAAACCACAGACACAGACAGAGATTTGTGGAATTTATAGACCATAGACGGGAAGATATAATATATTTTGTGGTGGCCAGCAACATTAAATGGATAAATCCAACAACATAAAGTTTAAATTAAGCACTTTCAGAACTAATTGATGCATGTATTAAATCCAGTCTGAGAACCGATGGGTCGCTTTGAAAAGTAGTCACCCATTAGTGGCTTTATCATTTAATTCACTAGCTTGTTTTTTTTCTCAATTTAAGTAGGTTTTATTTAATTCAGTTGGGGGACATACAGACAGAGCATGATTATTGCAGTTTTGTATTTTTCCTTTGTTTTTCTTTTTTACTTTGCTAGTTTTAGTTTAGTTTTTATTGTTTAAAAATGTTTAGTTAATGTTTTTGTTTAGATTTGATTAGTTTCAGTATTTGTCTGGAGCAGGGGGTTTTCAACTGATTGTGAACCAGGGACCACCACCCTGACTCAGAATCAACCTGGGGACCACCGTTGTGTTGGGAGGAGATATGGGCTAAGATTAGTTTCTCAACCAATGGTCCACGGACTACTAGTGGTCCATGGCATAATTAGGCCTGCAGGTGGTCCATGGGAAAACAAATTAAAATGTAAATAAACATAAATAAAATACCTTTGTTAAATGTAGTAAAATATGTTTAAATAATATTTCAGAAGTCCATCAAATGTCAGAAAATGTTTAATAGGCGTGCTGTGGGAGAAAACGTGGGAGAAAATGCTTGAAATGAAATAATGACTGTTAAGGGCTTGATTTCATATGTTGCATGATACTATGTGCAACAAAAAATATCAAGCCCAGCCATTATTTATCTGAAATATACGAGTGGTCCAGAGCTAAAACATGGTAATAATGATGACTCAATCAGGCAATCTGGTACAATTCCCCCTCTTGAGATTCGAACTCCCTTTTCTGTGGAATTTCTTGACCTTAGACTTCCCAGTAGTGGCATACATACTAGACGGAGATGGGGATTGACGTACGTCGGGGGTGAGGAACTGGTACGTTCTTTACGTCAGTGCAATAGGCCTATATTCATTCATACTCGAAGTAAAACTGACAATATTGACCATCATCAGGTCACCACCAGGTCACCACCAGGTAATTTAGTGCACTGTTCCGTGGAAGAAAACAGTGGAACGATGCTATTGCCTCCTCATTGTTGTTTGGACAAAGTTGACCAAATGGACAAAAACTAAAACTCAAGACATTTTCTGTTCATTTTTATGTTATGATGAATAGTGTTATCATGTTTTTAGATTTAGTTAACTATAATGACTTTGATACAGAGATACTGAATGTTATAGCTAGTGTGGACATTCACTCTAAGCTTATCACCAGAAATGACCCCCTCCCCCAACTGTTTACTGTACATATTTTTTCTCTTTTTTTATTACTATTAGTATATATGATGTTTTGTATGTTATTGTTTGTCTTTAAATGTCTCGATGAATTGAATACACAACACCACAATGGAAATAAGCCATTTTGGTTGATTGATTGAATGCTTTATTAACAGTTTGCTAAAAAAAAAAAAGCACAGAAAGTACAGTTTAATACAAATACAATGCTAAAAGGATTGAACCCAAGAAAGCACTACAGTATGGCTTGTTTCCATTGGGGTCCTGTATATTCAATTCATAGGAATTTCCCTTTGGGCTTTTTTTGTATTATCCTTTTAGCACCTTTTGTATAAATCTGTAACTCTGTACCTTTTTTGCAAACTGTTAATCAAGTATTCAATCAATCAATCAATTGTTAACTGTCTGCAGGTCCCCTAAGGGGCGATGGATGGGTGCACACATGGATAGTAGCCTACTGTTTTGTTTAGATCTGATTTCCCTCATTTTCTTCAAAATGTGAGAGAGAGACAAAAGACCTAGTGGAGACAGTTTATACATGGAGCTGACGCTGCTTCCATATATGGTCATGCCACTACAGTAACCCCCATAGGTAACACCTCTCTCTCTCTCTCTCTCTCTCTCTCTCTCTCTCTCTCTCTCTCTCTCTCTCTCTCTCTCTCTCTCTCTCTCTCTCACACACACACATAGCTCTCTCTCTCTTGAAACTTAAACCCAATGTTATACTTTTGTCTTTTCAATCCATGTTTTTTCGCCCACAAGTTCAACAATGACGATACGGAAGAAGACAGTCAGAGTGAAAGTGCTCAGTTAAAAGTAAAATCGTAACACCAATTTCCATTCATGAATGATAGGCCCCGCCCCCTTCCCAGCACTCCCTGTGGTCGCGCTGGTTTGTTTGGTTTGTTTATACACACGCGGTGACGTCACGTATGATCCCCCGCCCCTCAAGCACACATACACACACACCCCGCCCAGCGTTGCCATGTCCGCTTATTATAAGCCAATGTGGGCTTCTTTTTCTGTAAAGTTGCTTGTAAATATAGGTAGTTGCGTTTTTGTTGGGCTTGTTTTAAACTAAGGATATTTGCTTGTTTTGGACTTGTTTCCTAATGTTGATTAAACTAATGGTTCTAAAATATTGTGTTTATATATATATTAATATATATATTATTTTAATATATACAAGGACCCTTATCTGAAAATACTTTGTGCCAGGGACCCCCATACACCCACTTTGTTTTCAAAAATATATAATGTCCACTTTTTTTCCTCCAAGATTTCTTTAGTCGACGCAACTTTGGTCAGGGGTCTTCAACAGGGGGTCCGGGACCCCTAGGGGGTCCTCAGAGTTACTACAGGGGGTCTGCCAAATCTTTGGGATTTTTATATTAACCACTTCAACCAAGCATCCCTATTCTGAGGAGAACTTTAGCCAAAGAGTGAAAGTACAGAAAGTACAGAGTGAAAGGTCAGGTTTACTAAGTATTGTTTTTAGAGCATGGTTAAATGTCTGGAAATACCATAAGGTATAATAAGGGAAATACACATTAACATGAATCCAACATGATAGTGCTGTGAAACAAGTCTATGAAGCTGCCTATATGAAATCTATGAAAATAAAAAATACTTTATACAATATATTATGGGGGTCCCTGCTTTCTCTCTCTCTCTCAGCCAAAAAAAAGGTCCTTGGCCTGAAAACGTTGAAGACCCCTGGTTTAAAGTAGCTTCTTTTGGGCTTGTTTTCCTAGACCTGGTTGCTTGTTTCTCTCTCTCTCAAAACCTGGCAACGCGCACACCCCGCCCCTCTAGTAGCAGAAGTACACACGGGTTGGGGACGTTACAATATATACACACACCGGGCGGGAGAAGAGATTATTTCATCAGAACGACGCGGAAAGGAGAGACAAGAACCAGTCTCAGTCCTAAACGGTTATTGAAGAGCTGCCCTGTCTGCTGCTGCCCACATTCCAACACAACACAACCACAGGTAACTATTGTATTTATAACATAGGTTTTTATTACATAATGACATCGTGTTAAGAAGAGATAGTTTTATTTGTAAATGTAAGAAGATGTCGCGCTTCCTTCCTTCCTTCCGGTTCCAGGAGACTCTCACCTTGTATAGTAACAGACTGACGCAATACCGCCTCGTGCTGTCATATACTATACTGTACTCACTGTTTTACTGTACAACATGGTAGTGTCTCTTTAAGTCTAAATATATAGCGTTTATATGTGTTGTTAATGGTGAGACTCACCATTAACAATACATATAAATCATACATTAGAGTGAGTCTCTTCTCTTTTTAGCGGGCAACAACCAAACAGAGATGATACTTTACTTCGCGGAAGAGGTTGATTGATTACTATACTTTATTAACAATTTGCACAAAAAAAGCATAAGAGTTACATATTCATACAAAAAGGATGCTAAAATGTCTAAAAACCAAGAAAGCACTATGGCTCGTTGTTTCCACTGCGGTCCTGTCTGTCTTTGTATTCAATTCGTCGAAAAGATTATACATAGCGCCAATTAAACCCTGATTTAAAACCCCGTCGTTTAGAACCGGGATCGGGTTATTTTTTGGTTAAAAAGGCCGAGCAGTTTGTAGTGTTGTGTGAACAGGGGCGACCGTTGGCTCCATTCATTGTTATGGTTCTATCCCAACCACGTCCACCCCGGCAGCAGCTAGTAGCAACCACGGTTGCCAGATCTGATTGTTATAATTTCCCCGCAATATTTGATTTGAAAATAGCCGATCTACAAGGTCACAACGCCACGCGTTGTGAGCTTGTAGATCTGCTATTTTCAAATAGCTGATGTATATGTTAAAAGTGCTCACGTGGCCCATAGTCACTTCTTTTGGGCTGGTTTTCCTAGACCTGGTTTCTTGTTTCTCTCACATAATCTGGCAACACTGGTAGCAACAACCAACCCCATGCTACCATGTTATACTGTATATGTTGTTACAGCCAAGCCACGCGAGATCGCACTCAGCACAACCCGTGTGTTTAGCGGCCGAATCACGCGAGATTACACCGACCGGGGCCACGTATCCACACACACACAGACACGGGGTATCCACTCAGAATCAGATATTATACTAAAACTAGGATGTCGCTCGCCGAAAAATTGCAGATCTGCACGGGTCGCAACGCATTGTGAGCTTGTAGAACTGCTATTTTTGGCAAGTGACAATGGCGATTGTGTGTGTGTGTGTGTGTGTGTGTGTGTGTGTGTGTGTGTGTGTGTGTGTGTGTGTGTGTGTGTGTGTGTGTGTGTGTGTGTGTGTGTGTGTGTAGTTGCATCATCTTCAGAGTGTGTGCAGACAGACAGTAACATGATGATTATAGAGTCAGAGATGTGATGAGTGACCATGACCAACCACCTGTGTTAACCCATTAAGACCTGAGGCTTAATGGAAAATCTGAAAAACTTATGTTTCTATGGCAGTGGTGCTGAAACTTTTTCATGTCAAGGACCCCAAAAATAATATGTTTTTGGACACAGACATCTCAATATTTGAAGATTTGTGTTAAAAAAAATCTAAATTATTCAACATATTTCAAACACTTTCGAGATTTTTCGAAAATAGCAGATGTACAAGCTCGCGAGTCGCAGTGCAGCACGAAGTGACGCACTGTGAGCTTGTATATCTGCATTATTTTAATAGCCAAAGTATTAGAATAATACTCTTTTGCTAAAATACAAAATGACACAGATGCTTTCCCGGTCTTGATGGATTAAAGGTCGTTGATGACTTGTGTGTCACTTGATCCTCCTCCCCGCTCGTGTCGCGTGTGCGTGTCCTTGTTTGGGTGACATTAAACGTGAGACGCCCTACTGCCTCCCTCCAGTCCCAGGTTACTGCCCTGATCCGGTTGCTTTAATGGCATTCATTCTGACTGAGTGACTTCCTCAACAATTTATAATAGGCTGCTGGACACAAACTGCTTGTACAGTCAGTGTGTGTGATGCCTGTGTTTTAATTAACGAATACGATGATGTATCACACTCTCGTACCCTGTATTGTACTTTAGACCTGCATTTGATCTAACGTCCTTTTATGTTGTGGCAGTAATACACTGAAATGTCAACCAGTAGCACTGGGTGAGAGTAAATGTCAAAAGTATATGTATGTAATTAGTTCCGGTGTGTGTATATATATATATATCACATGGAGGTCGTGTGCATGGGTGAGATAAATGATGGTGAAGCACGTTTAGAGAAGACTGCATCATTGATGTATTTGAAACACAGCAGACGACTGACTTTTGACATTTACTTTTCACCCCGTGCTGCTGCTGGTTGACATTTCAGTGTATTTCTGCCACAACAGAAAGGACATTTGATCAAATGCAGGTCTAAGTACAACATCTTTCGAGGACTGTGTGACACATTATTTCTTGTGCCTATTTGAGCTGATTTAAGCATTAGGGGTTCCTGAGGGGGGGGGGGGGGGGCTCCTTTTTAGCCACAATCCTCCCAGCCAGTCTCCTATAGTGCAGTGCCTGCACACACAGCATCTTGTGCTCGGAACGAGGAGTGAGTGAGCAGAAATGCTGGCCCTGTGAAATGGACGTGGAGGATTGAAGGTCGGCGGGATTAATGTGCTTTATAACGCACTCATAACAGGGAGGGTGAGGATCACTATTTGTTATTAAGCAAGAAGAAACCTGACCCGGTGAAGGAGACAAATTTGTGTTTTGGCAAAAAGCATTTATGAAAAAACGCAATCTCATTATCCACTTAAACCAAATATACTTATTTGTCCGGAGTCCCCCAGGGGTCTATACTAGGCCCCCTCCTTTTTTACCGTCTTGACCAAATTTCGTAGTCAGAAATAGAATATCTACAAGCTCGCAACGCACAACAAGCTTGTAGATCTGCACATTTTGCCCACTGTTCGTGCATGGCCAGGGTTCATGTGGTTCATTTACTAGACTGGATATTTGGTATCACTCCTGGACCTGGTGTGGCCTCTGCCACAGTATCCCTGTTCTGGCTGTAGAGGAGTCGAGAGAGGCGCTTCTCCGTTCGTGGCTCACTGGGTGATGATAAGACTATGTAGTCTTAAGTGATGGTATCGGGCGGCCATGGCAGACAAAAGAAAGTTCACAGTGTGCTGTGCTGCCCGGCGCCCGCCACATTCCATTTCCCAGCGACAGAGGTTGTTGGCGGTGATGGCGCCCGTCCCGGTCGGTTTACTTAGAAGGTCGCCCAGTTCAGTCACAGCGGTCAGTCTGTCCACACGCACTCAACACGCATGCATGCACAACGCTCTGCTCAGTTCCACAAAATACACAACCACCATACGTGTGCGTGTACACACACGGATATAGAGTCTGTCCTTTTTTAAGTTAGGCGGAGAAAAAAAAACAGTGTTCCATAACTTCAAACAGCCATTGTCTCTTTGACACATGAAATGCTGTTAAGTGTGTCGAACACTACACACATCGGGGTTAGGTGAGTTCACCCCCTTCACTAGTGTTTCTTAGCATGTGAGTTTGCTGATCACAAAGATCTCTGCTGGGTTTTTCCCTTTCACCCGTGGCCCCACAGCCATGATAGCACATACTTTAGAAGGGAAATAAATGCGTGGCTTAATAATTGTTGTATTATGGCACTTTTAACATATTTATTTTGTGCTTTTTTTTAATGCACTGCAGTACACTTCACAAGCCTTAGGACACAGCGACTGTATCTTATCGCACACCTGACGTCAGTAGACACTACTGCCTTGTAGGTGGTTTCCTAGAAGTCTCTTTATCAGCTAATGGTTCCAAAGCAAAGCTTTTCATTTATTTTGAGCCATTCAAAATGAAACTGAAAAATGACATCATATTTGATGCTGCAACAGCAGCCGGCGTTGCAGTACTATGCCATCATCAATATGATATTTTTTAACATTTTTGAAAAACCTTGAAAGTATTTGAAATGAAATGTTGAATAATTTTGGATTACGAAATAGTTTGAAAACTACTGGTTTAGGAGGCATTTGTAGAATCAGCCTCAGGTCTTAATGGGTTAACTCAGCCGATGCCCCCCATACTGGACCTACCATAGTATCATCATTCAGAACGTTATGCAGAGTTGTCCGTGGGTGACCCTGAACCCGTCAGAAACGGCGAGCATGGGGAAATGTCTGCATTCTCCATGGATTTTTAAATCCTCCAAAGGGCAGTATAATACGTTTGACACTGTGGGAACCTGCTTTACAGTCTGTGGACCAACTCTGTAAGGTGAGGTTATGTAAGTGAATAGGTGAGACTCTCTTATATAAGGGCCATTGTCTTTAGTGGGTTAATGCTTGGACTAATTGGTGGCGACTAAAGTTGTCTTGTCTCTTTTTAGCGTGTCTTTTTACAGCAGGCTTTGCGTAGCGGATGGTTGATGACAAGACACTGTCTGTGTAGACATGAGACAGTGATAAGCAGAGATAAGCAGTACAAACCATGATGTTGTTTTTGACAGAAAGAACCCAAACAAAGCTGCGTGTTGTTAAGACAGATGGGGCAAGTGGCTGCTGTAACCGGCTGTAATGAGTTTAGCAGGTTTGCTAGTCCTGCTATAATCCTCTTAGAGGCTGTGGCAGCAGCCCGCCACCAAGTAACAAGGACCCCTTTGGAACAAAAATGTTACAAAAGCAACATTAGCATGCCTATAGGTCTATTGTACCAAGTACTTTGGTCAGAGTACGTTTGTGCCACAGTCACAGCCGTGAGCGGAGGTAGCTAGGTGTGGCTGTTTGCTGCCTGGGAGCCCCACAGACGATGTGTTTGAATGCCCTCATTTCCTTGCTCAAGTCCACAGAAGATGTGTTTGAAATATTTGAATGCCTTCATTTCCTTGCTTAAGTCCACAGAAGATGTGTTTGAATGCCCTCATTGCCTTGCTTAAGTCAATACAATTATGTGAGTTTCTTCAGTGCTGCTCTACAATATTGTGGTGTAGCTGAAGGAGATATCCCATTGAAAGTTGTCACTGTTTAGAGCAGTGGTTCCCAAACCTTTTAGCACGTGAACTCAAAAGATACATTTGAAGACTCTCCGGTGACCCAAACTAGTGAAAATAGCCAATCTACAAGCTCACAACGTGTTGGGGCGAATTTTGAGCTTGTGGATTTGCTGTTTTCAGTCACTACTTATCTTTCTAATTTATGACATTTATTAGATTTTCCTTTGTTTATTTTTGAAATTATTTCGCAAAATCTTTGCATATGTTGTAATTTTATGAAAACTTGGGAATTATTTTGGACATTTAAAAGAATCCTTTGAAATAACAATAATAAAAAAATGCAGGAAAACAAAAAAGTTGGAGACACTTGGTCTAGACTCTAAAGATTACATTTTGGCAAATTGTAGATTGTACTGTCGGCGCGGATGCAGTCTTGCTTCCAAATCTGTGTGTGTGTGTGTGTGTGTGTGTGTGTGTGTGTGTGTGTGTGTGTGTGTGTGTGTGTGTGTGTGTGTGTGTGTGTGTGTGTGTGTGTGTGTGTGTGTGTGTGTGTGTGTGTGTGTGTGTGTGTGTGTGTGTGTGTGTGTGTGTGTACGTAGGTGTGTGTGTGTGTGTTTGTACGTAGGTGTGTGTGTGTGTAGGTTTGCATGTAGGTGTGTGGCTGAGTGTGTGTGCAGGTTTGTACGTGGGTGTGTGGCTGAGTTTGCAGACGGTACATTTCCGTGCCAGAGTATAGACTTCATTTACAGCCATGGTGCAAATTCTGCAAAATCTGCCCTGGTTCACACATGTATATACACAGCCAGCTAGGCACCCTCGTGAAGACCACAAGGAAAGGATTAGCCTAGTAACAGGCTGAGGTGTTGGAAGCATGTACTAGAATGGCCTTTCAGTTACGCTTGCAGTGGATCTGGCATCGTTCTAATGAGACCACCCTAAAGTGAGTCTTTTCTGTGCCTGATCCAATCAAAAACGAAACCTACCGGTAGGTCATTTGTGAGATTATACGTTACATGGAAGGAAGTGGTGCATCACATCTTTTGAACTTTGAATGGGGAGTTTGTGGTTTCACATAAAAATGTGAACTATAACCGTCCGCCCAAAGAACAGCTTTTTCTTTTCCTAAGAAATTACATTTGCTATAGGTGCCCCATAACCCCATATCCCCAGGTTTGAATTAAGCACTCTTGCCCCATAACCCCTCAACCCCAGGTTTGAATTAAGCACTCTTGTCCCACTTTCTGTCGGAATATCCAATGCAGGGCCAACCCCCTGGGCAGATCAGAGTTGGCCGGGCACGGCAGTGTGGTAGGGAATGTTTATTGATATAACATTTACACCCTCAGATCGCAGTTCCTGGTAATGGGAGTGGTAAACGCCGTCGGAATGTCGTTGCCGTACCAGTTTCCCACCCGCCTTATTCACAAGGCTCCCGACGTTTATTGTTGCGGTTGTCGGGTTTTCTTTCTTTTGTTGCCGTCGTCACTTTTTCCTGATTGTTTGATGCGGTTTGTTTTTCTACCTAACACATACCCGTACAAGGCAGGATATTCTCCTTCTGATGTTGTATGAGGTCGAAGCCCCTTTGATAACGCGGGTTATGTTGTTTTAATAGTATTAATAGTACAATTCACTTACACAAAGTCTTTGGTGAGAATTTGTGTCATTGTGCTCTGTGGGTTAAGAAAGAGAATCGACAGCAGTAGCAGCAAAAAAAAAAACTCACAAAATAGCATAATAGGTTTAAAAGAGAAATTTGGTATATTGAATATTTTCAATATAAATGTATGTAGAATTCCTGGACAAAACATGTTCCAAATGATGAAATGATCTGTATTTTCTGTGACTTTGTGAATAAACTTGAATTGTCTTGTGCGGCCTGTCCAGCTTAGAGTGACCAATAGGCCTGAAATGTCCATCTGCCTCCTCAGCAAGCCATGCCGAAAGCTCAGGTGTCATTAGGCGGACGTGACATTTCCCTCGGGGACTGACCGTGGGATCAGCTGTTCAAAAGGCCCTTGCCCCGGTGCATCACGTGCTCCAACACAAGAATGTGTATTATGGGGTGATACAGCAAACAAGTGAATGGTTTATATTATATCTTTGAATGAACGGCACCACTGACTGCTGCGCCCACAACACATTTTTGCATAATCGTAACTGTGTCCTCGCAACTCCGAGGTCCATTGCTGACTAAACTGTATGCATTTCCCAGCACATCCAATGCCACTGCATTTTACCTTACAGTAATGTGATGGACCATGTGGACAAGCAGGTCAAGCATTTGACTATTGTGTTTAATGTACAAACCTAGTGTAGTATTCACTGATAAGATAAGCTTGTGTCAGTGTGCCAGCATTACGCTGCAGTAATGTTGAATCTTTGCATGTCCATAAACCTTTGCCCTCTGTTTTTAGTTTTAGTTTTTGAGGCAGTGCGTGGCGTGTTAAGTAACGTGAACGTGCGGTAATGTACAGGCCAGGGATTTGAGCAAAACAAAGCAGAAAGGGGTCATACGTAGTTAACCCTGTGTTATTGTTGGTTGTGTGTTGGAGATTGACGTCAGGTGTATTTGAGTGACCGTCCTGGAGTATAACCACCTGCACAGATTAACAATAACACCACATGTCTCCTTGTCTCGCTGTCCTCCCTCTGAGTGGCCTTGGCCCAACGTGTGTGTGTGTGTGTGTGTGTGTGTGTGTGTGTGCGTGTGTGTGTGTGTGTGTGTGTGTGTGTGTGCGTCGTGTCTGTGAGACTTAGTGCATTGTAATCAATATTATTGTTCTGCTCGTCCCAGAGTTACTGAGCATAACAACGCTGATTGGCTGCCGACGTCCTTGATGTCAGACCAGCATGTCCTTTCAGCGAGTTCTGTGGTGAAAATGCAATTGGTGTGTGCAAACTGCACATCAGTTTGCTAACTAAATTACTGGTTAGATAAGATTATGGACCCAACGTAACCCTTCTACCTGTTACAGTGAGGTGGTCACAAATTACGATACACATTGAACTTAATAAACTGTTAATGTTAAAGGCATAATATGGGTGCAAGACAAAGACATATGTGAACAACTTGCTAATTGCGGATGGATGAATTTTAATTCTGCTTTAGCAAACCGTGGTGTGACCTTTGACCTTGCAAATAAAATAAAATACATTCTGAAATAATGGACAAGAAAACATATTCATGACATTGAGTGGCATTTTTCAAAATAAAGTTACAAAGTGCTTCACAATGAAAGAACAAAAAAAGGATCAGCTAACATAACATAAAATTGAATAAATAAATAAACGGTAGATAGCAGTAGGAATGTAGCTGTACGTTGTTTTAAAAAAAAATCTAATTTCCTGCACTGTGGTCAGTGTGGTGTGGTTGCACTGAGTATGTTTACATGCACACTAATATGCCAATTTTCCCCCAGTTATCTGATATGAAATCCTTTTGATTTATGTGGATATGTCATATATCACTGCTTTGTAAGATATCTTTCAGGTTTCATAACGTGTATGTGTGACAGTGTGAATACGTAGCTGTAAGTACAAGCCTTAGAGTAAAATTTGAACCTGGGTTATTGCTGCAATTGCACTAATGCTGTGCATGCATGCAAAAGTTTCTGTCAAATTATTGCCGTAACCTGATTATTCCCAATAATCGGGATAATGGTGCACACAAGCGGTTATATGTACCCAGCATGCTCAGTACACTGAACAGCTTTCAATGATGGTGCCCGAAGCTCGCTACAATGTTGTTTTTTCGTGTGCCCTATTTTCCGGTCACTTGATAACTAGCCTTTTTTCAGGTTCTTCTGTCCGTCTTATCAATACACCGGTTATCGCCATTCTGTCTTTGTTGACTTGACTGAATTGACTGCCCTCTCTCACCTCACGACTTTCCCATGCTTCTCCCTATCGGTGTCTGCTTGCTGAAATAATAGAGCACATGCAGTGGAACGCCCAGCTCACCGTGCGGGTGTGTCGGAGAACTATGCTAGGTGTTGCCCCTCGTGTTTCTCTAGAGGCGCTTTGTCGTGTCCGCTTATAGATTTTAATGTTTGATCTTGAAACCCAGTAGGGGCAACGCTGTCAGGTAGCTCTTTTGTTTCCCGAAGGCCTCCGCATCTCTGATCACAGGGTTTTTTATTGGGTTTACAAAGAGATGGGAGAGTTCCACGAAGTTGTATAAGCAGGGGTGCGTGAGTGAGCACGTGTCTTCATTTTATCCCTCTTTCCTGCTGCTAGGTTGGCTGGCGAGCCGAGCACCTGCTAGGTTGCTCGGGGGTAGAATACATTCCAAGAATGGGTTCTCCGGTGTTAACCTGCCCTCATTGGAAACAGATGTGAGAAACATGCACTTAAACACAGCCTGTGGCAAGCCCAGGAATTAAAGATGGCAGTGCTATTATAGTGCTCTATGTGTGTTTAGACTCGAGGGTGCAAAAGCGTCTAACTTGATTTCGAGTAGTGAGGGTCTCTCTCTGATTTTGTTAATGTGGTTAAACTGACTGGATAGCTCCATGTTTCAAACTAACGGAGCTTCTCCTGTTTTGTTTTGTTTTGTCCTCCCAGGTCCTCCTCTGCTCCCTGTGTCTGCTCTCTTGTCTCCAGTGCCTGCTGCTGCTGCAAAAAAAAAACACACACAACATCCCCAGAAGACTGCAATCCACTATTGACTAGTGTCAGTCGTCTACCTGTTCAAATTATATTTGAAACACAAACCTCACATGTCAGGGGGATTTTGAGCAGCGTTGATTAAACGCTCGACGAAAGGGACACGCCCGAACGCCAAATACCCTCATTCTCTCCAACACACACAAACGGTAACATGGCTGCCAAGCTGGCCGTCCTGGGCAAGGTGCTGCTGCGTCGGCGGGCGCTCGACTGCTCCTGCGAAGAGACACGGTTCGCCCGCTGCCTGACCACCCTGGACCTCATCGCCCTGGGCGTGGGCTCCACGCTGGGTGCCGGCGTATACGTGCTGGCCGGAGAGGTGGCACGTGAGAAGGCAGGGCCCGCCATCGTCCTCTGCTTCCTCATTGCCGCTCTGTCCTCCATGCTGGCAGGGCTGTGCTACGCCGAATTTGGCGCCCGCGTGCCAAAGACGGGCTCGGCGTACCTCTACAGCTACGTGACGGTCGGAGAGATCTGGGCGTTCATCACAGGCTGGAATCTCATCCTGTCGTATGTGATCGGTGAGTTGGATTGAGCGTGCTTCACATGTGAGCTCTGTTCGTGTATAATTGTTTTGGAAGCATACATCATGCTTAGTTTTTCCCCCTTTGTGTGCACCTTGTTTTAAACATGTATTTCTCTCTCTCCTGCTTAAGGCACGGCCAGCGTGGCGAGGGCGTGGAGCTCCACCTTCGACAACCTGGTGGAGCAAAAGATCTCGGGCTTCTTCCGAGCCGCCATGGCCATGAAGGTTCCTGGGAACGTCCTCGCAGAGTACCCCGACCTCTTCGCCCTCTTACTGGTGCTGCTGCTCACTGGTGAGTTGGCATAGCTGGAAACCAACTTTTTTCCCCACCTTGGTGGAAACCTTTATAATGGAATAATCGATTAATCAATTGACAGAAAAACTAAACAAATGGCATTTAATCAAATAAATGATGCGTAGCTTGCAAGCTGGTTCAGGCAGGTACACTCGCGAGGTTTATACGCAGCACTGTGTGGGCGATGTACAGTATGTGACGTGTCAAGCAGCTGACCAAATTGGCAGTCTACTTAAGCTCACTTGATTCATTGCACTTCCTCTTGCTGTCTGTCAGGCTGCCACTGATGTCGTATGTGCTTTCTTTGCTCCCACCACCACCCCAGCACCACCAGTAGGCTCTGCCCTGGGGTTAGTTATAGATGTACAGTATATCTCCCTGCTCTTAAATGGTCTTCTGCGAATGTGCTGAGCAGGGAGTAATGTATTGCAGAGCCTGAAAACCAAGATCAAATATAACTTTCACACATTTTATAAATACATGTTCTCAATCTATTATTGGTCTCAATCTATTCGTGAATTATCTGACTGAATCAGTTTAGTAGATGTATCATGTTAACATTTCTAGTGTGCTATTTACAGCTAAAGGAAACGGATTTCGCTATTTGAAAATGTCCGTTTGATTCAGATAACTTGTGACGAGCATCATTTTGTAATTAAGTAAGTCTTTTTAACCCATTAAGCCTATACGTTGTTATACCTTTAAAACCGGGAAAGCATCTGTGTCGTTTTAGATGATGCTGTGTATATAGCAACAGGAATTTTCGTAAATGTTTTGAATAAAAAAAAACGTAGGTTAGGATTTAGAAGGCGTTTTTTTTTTAGCCTCAGGTCTAAATGGGTTAAAGACTAAATGAATCACTTAATAAATTTGCATATTTTACGAAAAGCATTATTCTCAGAAGGGAAAAGATCCTCTAGCCTAGATACTGTCATTATAACTTTATAGTATGTTTGTTATAATAAGGGCTCGTTGTTCTTCTCCTCCCAGGCCTGCTGGCGTTTGGCGTGAGTGAGTCGGCGCTGGTCAACAAAGTCTTCACGGGCATCAACCTGGTGGTTCTGGGGTTCGTCATCATCTCTGGCTTCGTCAAGGGAGACACGGCCAACTGGAACCTCACAGAGGCGAACTTTACTGACTTCATCAACTCAACCAACAACACCGTCATGACGTCAGTACCTGACACCTGTCACTGATATAGCTTTAAACATTCCTGTTCCGTTATCGATTGACACACAAACTCGTCTGGTTGTAACGCTCTCAATCTCGCTTCCTCCCCAGGGTTCAAGACAACTTTGGCGAAGGTGGATTCGCTCCATTTGGCCTGAAAGGCATTCTGTCTGGCGCCGCCACCTGCTTCTATGCCTTCGTGGGCTTCGACTGCATCGCCACAACAAGTGAGTGGCTTTAGCAGAGAAACAAGTCCATGAAAGGCTTTTGTTTGATATCCCAACCCAAGGTCGAACTAAGCACAAACTTGTATTTTCATAACATTAATATGTCTAGTTGGATGGTTGGGTAAAAATATTTTCCAGCAAAAAAGTATTTATTTGACTGATGTTTGGGTCCTCCCAAAACCGAAAATGGTACAAATTTAGGCCTCACTAAAAGGGACAGTGTCTGCCTTATCACATCTCTGTAATTAATGATCATAATGCCACCAAATGGGATGTTTTTTCTTACAATAAAGTAAAGATCTCGGCAACAACTTATTATTAAAGTCATTAAAGGACACGAGGATAAGTGCTACATGCCATCCACCTTGCCAAGAGACACACACAAGTCTGTCATCAAGTGTGATGACACCGACGTCATTGTGTTGCTCTTTTGTATGGTGCACGTTGCAGAAAGTCAGGGCACACAAAAGTGACACGTTACAGGAAGTACTTGATAAGAAGTGGCAACAAAGCTGCTCTTTTGGCTTTTGTTTGCAATTTCATAACCAGATCCGGGTGATTTTGAAGATGCGGAAGAAACCAAAACAATCCAAAATGACTGGCCGATTTGATAAGTGATCCATTAGAGGTGATCACCAGGATAGTGCCACATGCCATCCACCTCGCCAAGAGACACACACAAGTTATCAAGTGTGACGACACTGACGTCATTGTGTTGCTCTTTTCTATTAGGCAAGGCTGCGCTTACGTCCTAATTCGCAAAGGTAATATTGTAAAGTCAACAAGAGGTTTGTGCCAATAAATACAACCTGCGAAAATAGAATAGACAAATGCCTTCACAAACCTTCAGAAGCACTTGGAGAAACTGAAAGGCCTAAGTCACTTTTGGTTTGACAACAAATCTTGAGGAGTCATTGCTTGTATCCACAAGAATGAGAAAGGCATTGAGTGTACTAACTTGGATGAGTTGAGGTATGCAACACCTCAGGCATGGCCCAACTGAAGGTTGGTTGGTTTAGGCAGCATGTGCTGAACTTCTGTTTGCTGCCACAGCCATCACAATAAAACACTATATACATTAAACGTATAATGTTAACCACTTATATCTTACTTTATTAATCCCCCAGGGATCCATGTAGAACTTGTAGATCTGCCATTTTGCAGAACGTTCACAGATTATGACATGGCCAGAATAGTGATGCTCAAGTGTTTGCATATATATCCCCCCTAAAAACTATACCCATTGTTGATATATTGTGCATGGGGCAAGAGATGTCCAAGAGATGTCCCGATAGATGTATATTAATTCTAGGGCCGGGACTTTATCGCGTTAATTTCGATCAATTAATTACAAAAGAATTATCGCGTTAAAAAAATTAACGCATTTTAATCGCGCCTATTTTTTTCACCGCGGAACGTTTCTCACTGGACGAGTTTCAGACGGACCTATTATCCAGCGCACCAGGTTGTTGCGCTGGTATTATCGGTCCGCCTGAGAAGCTGTCTGAGAAGTGAGAACGACGTCGTTCTCACAACAACAGAGCAGCCACTGAATGAAGACGTGCCGCATAGCCTGCTTGATAATGTTGGCTGGGCAAATCAGAATCTGTAATGGATGCCGCCCCCCACGCGCGCGTTTGTCCCGTTTGGGGGGGGGGGTGCACGATGCGGTGCGGGTCACATGCGCGCGATTTTTTAATAATTAATTAAACGACTATAAAACAACTAACAACAACACACTCTACCAGCCTCCAATGGTGGCAAATTAGCAGATCTACAAGCTCACAATGCCTTGTGCTTGTAGATCTGCTATTTTCACATGGTTACTGTATGTTTTATAATATTAATCGAAATCTACAAAGTAACTTGTAACTAAAGTTTTGAAATAAGTTTAAAAGTTAAATATTTGCCTCTGAGATATATTGGAGTTACTGGAGTAGAAGTAAAAGTATTAAAAAATTGGAAATAGGCGTATTCGAGAGTCCTCAAAATTGTACTTAAGTACAGTTCTTGAGTACATGTACTTAAAGACGTTTACCAAAATCCATTTGAAAACAATTTTTCTCACTGATCTCAGGTCAAATATTGATGTGCGATTAAAATGCGATTAATTTAGATTAATTAATTACAAAGCCTCTAATTAATTAGATTAATTTTTTTAATCGAGTCCCAGCCCTAATTAATTCATATACTCACTGTGCATTTACATTTATAGACAACATACAGTATGTTCTCTCAGTGCATAACTGTCTAAACAAACAGTCTAAATGTGACATTCTGATCATCATCCACTTGAAAAACTGGACATATGAAAGTTATGAAAAACCATGACTGTGCTTGGTTCTACCTCGGGTAGGGGGTTATCTCAACCTTTTGGGGGCCTTTAGCTCCTCTACAATCATGCTGACCTGGTTTCCTCCCCTCAGGTGAAGAAGCCAAGAACCCCATGCGCGACATCCCCATAGGCATCGTGGCGTCACTGCTCATCTGCTTCTTTGCCTACTTTGGCGTGTCGGCGGCCCTCACGCTCATGATGCCTTACTACCAACTGAACACCCAGAGCCCCCTGCCAGAGGCCTTCAACTACGTGGGCTGGTCCCCGGCTAGATACATAGTGGCCGTGGGCTCCCTCTGTGCCCTCTCTACCAGGTAAGACCATTAGGGGTGCAACAGTTAATCCAACAAGTCGATTTAATCGATTGTAAAACATAATCGATGTTAAAAAAATGGATTAAAAAATCTAGTACGATGCATTGATTCGTTGGTATGAAAACAAAATCGCTTCTCGATTATTTGATTAATCGAAACGGTAATCAATAGAATATTCTTTAAGAAGATGATCCATAGATGCAGCCCTAAAGACAATGTTATATCATTATATAACCATTATATTTACGCATTTACCTGAAACAAATCCATTTAGTAACACATATTCACTGATCAGATTAACTTGTGAATGTGCGGAGGTGTTGGTAGATTCACTGCTGTTGGCTTTCAGTCCTTATGACTTGGGTTGGGTTTCAGAAGCATAGCCGTAGCCATAATCATTTGTAGTCATTGTGGGATTAGTAAGTTATTTTTTTAACCCATTGCTTGCGGTCATGGAAGGGAAGACGAGATGAACAGCATTCCTTACAGAGTGAATGAACATAGATGGGCAATCTGGGAAGCTCCAAGAATGTAATGGCCTTTCAGGTTTACGGACGGAAATAATTAATCAAGCCATGGGGTGATGCAGAATTATTGTAATTAATTGTGAGGCTATCCGTTATGTATCCATATGTATATGCATGTATGTATGGCACTCGGTCCGCAAATTAGTCCATCAGTTTCTTTTGCTGATAAAACCAAACTTGTTGAGATGCTAACTGACACACAAGTGAAGTCAGGAATGCATGCCCCACCCGTTTATGCAGTACCCGTTGTGCTTGTCAGAATTCCTGTTCTACCCGTTCTCAGAGTACCCAGTGCAGTACCCACTAAATATGGCGATAGGGGATCACTGCTGTCGTCAGATGCACACAGACAGACAGAGATTCTGTGAATGAATATATATACATATATAGATAGTTGTGTGAAGTGTCCACTTTAAAAGTCCTACAAAAATATTAAGTCTATTGTTATTAATATTGACGTGTCTGCCGTGCTCCAGCCTGCTGGGCTCCATGTTCCCCATGCCCAGGGTGATCTACGCCATGGCAGAGGACGGGCTGCTGTTCCGGGTTCTGTCCAGAATGAACGAACGCACCAAGACGCCTCTCATCGCTACTATTGCCTCTGGTATCGTGGCTGGTAGGTTCACACTGATTGTCCTTTTTTTTTTAAATGTTTTTTTTTGTGTATGACTGTGGGTTTTTCAGTTCAAACTCAGAGCTGGTCTTGTCATTGCTCATCACAGATTTCATGCTTGTTTTTTCTTTCTTTTTCTTTTGTCAGACAGCTCTCATTTCTAAGGCTGTCTGTCAGTCCATAATTTGTCTTCACGTCGGTTCTTTTTTTGTTTTTCTAGCTCGTCAAGGTCTCAACCCAGACTACTGCTCAGCCATTTATCTTGCTGGCTGGCTGACAGGCAGCGTCTGTTTGATCAATAACACCCCACTCTCCTAGCATTTAAAAAGAAAGTTTACTTGGGGATATTGCTGGCCTACTTTTTCAGTCCAAGCACTAATGGCAGGAAGTTTCATTCAGCATTACATGCCATAGGATAACGTACTAAGAAAGGAGAACAATAATACAGCTTTTAATTTTATTGTGTGTCTCAGGTCCAGCGTTAATTTCGTCAACTAAAACTGACGAAAAATGTTTGTTGACTCAATTTTTCACTGACGAAAACTAAATGAAAACTAAGCTATGATGACTAAGAAATGTATTGACAATTTCATCAACAAATAAAAACTAAACAAAAATGTTAGGAGGGACTAGTGGAAAAGTGATTTTATGCTTGGCTGTGCATGGGTATCACGCTCCGAAAGTAGCCGATCTACAAGCTCACACGTTGTGAGCTGATTTAGTCAACACATTTTAGTCGACTAAATCAACTGTAGATTTAGTCGACTCAAATCTTATGATATTTAGTCAACTAAAACTAGACTTAAACATTTCAGATGACTTAAATATGACTAAAACTATGTGGAATTTGCCGTCAAAATTAACACTGTTCTGGTTTCCCCTTTTCAGCCCTGATGGCCTTCCTTTTCGACCTGGCTGCTCTGGTGGACCTCATGTCCATTGGGACTCTGTTGGCCTACTCCCTGGTGGCTATCTGTGTGCTCATTCTCAGGTAGGCTGTCTATCCTGCAGTAGTAACACTGACAGGCTTACGATGTAATTGGCTTCTAATGTTGTCACCACGTGTTGGGAATAGATAGATACTTTTATTGATCCCGCAGTAAAAGTTACAGATACAGGGAATGCTACTTTAATAACACGACAGGGCAGTTACCGTATACATCTAGAGTTAAGCAATATGAACAAACCTTGAAAACATGGGTTAGGGTTAGACTGAATTACATGTAATTCAACATTATCACACTAGCAGTGACAATTTCTTTTTTTTTTTAAAGATATTTGGGGGGCATTGCTTTTAGCCTTAGCCGAAACACACGTAGCACTTCCTGCCAACATTTCTATCGGGCTCATCTCACTTTTTCTTTACCTTGCCCCCAGGTACCAGCCAGGAAGCATTAACTCATCAGCCAGCCAGTCGGAGAAACTGATGGAGATGGTCGGAGGGGAGAAGGTAGCGGGGGGCGGAGGGGATAGTGGCGACGAGTACGGCGTGGAGCCAGAGGACCGGCCGCTCCGTGAGAGCTTCACCCTCAAGCTGCTGTTCTGCCCCAGCGGGGACACACCCACAAAGACCTCCGGCAACATCGTCTACGCCACCACGGCCATTATCTGTAAGTACAACAGCCCTAGCGTTCTCTACCATAGATAGAGGTCTGTCCTCTGGATTCTGAACGAATCACTTCATCACGAAGAAGACGCACACTTACATGTTTGCATGCCCGCCACATTGCTCTACAAAGGTAACTAATCTACCGTGGTTTCTTCTCTTCACCCCAGCGGTGCTGATCACCATCCTGTGCGTGGTGCTGGCCCATAAACTCCCGGAGCTGCTGGCGGCTGAACCGGCCGTGTTGACGACGTGCGTGATCCTGGCTCTGATGTGTGCCGTCTGCGTCATCATCATCTGGAGACAGCCCCAGAGCAAAGAGGCTCTCACCTTCAAGGTATCTCCTTTTTAAATGAACCTGAGCATCGATCCCTATTATAGGCTTGTAATGATAGGTGAACATTCGGCGAAAATCTACAGGATACAAGCTCAAGGTTTGAGCTTATAGATTGGCCATTTTTGGCAAAAGATTTGGTGTAGACTAGAGGGAAGAAAGATGGGGACCAAGTGTAGACTCCTGGTGAACCCCGGTCAATGAACTATAAAGGATTAAAGTGGATAAGAGAAGGGTACCTCGGGGGAGGATCAGCAGATCAGTAAAGCACTCATGACTCATCGCACATTGAGCAATGCAAACTCGTCACCTTTTGGCAGAATTCTCTGTTTTGAATAAGAAATAGATCACCTACGTATGTGATTCGCGCAGATCCAATGAAAAAAGGAAAATGTGAGTGCGTACTGAAAGTGAAAGCTGAGCGATGTAAGCCTATACAAGAAAGTGAGTGTATGACGCATGAATAAAGGACAGTGTGACATTATGGCATCATAGATTCTCTTCCTGTGCCTGCTCAAAGCGAAAGAGTGATGCACGTTTAGAGTGATGCACGTCTGAATGAACGTCAACAAAATGATTTACTTTCAGAATGGATAATTTAGGAGAAAATGATGCTTCGGATGCAGGGAAAAAGTGCAGCTGGTGTTGGTCATGGCTGAAATTGGAGGTCGAAATTGATGTTAAAGAGCAAGAGCAAGAGCTCAAGCTGAGCATGTAGATCTGCTATTTCTGCTACTTTTGTGTGACATTGAAGTATGACAAAGTAGGGCTTTAATTTACATTGGGAAAAAAACCTTAAAAAGTGAAAATATGGAGATTTCTACCCGACAGCGACGATATGTTTCCTGTAGTCTATCGCATATATTCAAGGTAATAGATAAACATTAAACCATGGGAACAGTGTGGCTCCAATGTGGATCACTTACTGCATGACAAAGCATTGAATAAATGGTGGTCATCATAATACTCTGGTACTGACCTTCTCCTCTCTGCAGGTTCCGCTGCTGCCCTGGCTGCCTCTGTTCAGCGTGTTCGTCAACATCTACCTCATGATGCAGCTGGACATGGGCACGTGGTGCCGCTTCGCCGTCTGGATGGCCATCGGTACGTCCTCACCCTCATACCCAGTGGAGCAACCATAATGCTTAATGTAACCTATGGAGTCTATCAAATTATAGATTTCATTTGGCAGATTGTTAACCCTTACACAACAAACAAACGCACAAAAGGAATATTTATATACTTGAATGTAGGAAGGAAAATGCATAGCATTACATATACAGTATGTACATTCACAGTACATACTGTATGTACTTTACAGTACCGTATATATACAGTACGTACAGTACATATACAGTATCTACAGTACATGTACAGTTTGTACAAATATCTTTTCTGACTGCCTCTCAGCAGCCAGCCACTGACTCCTCATTTTTAACGATTTCCAGTGGCTGTTGGTTAAATACTGGATGACAATAGACTATGTTCTCTGGCTGCTGAGAACAAGAAGGGCGTTTTTAATGTAACTCCTCGTTTGCTTCATCTCCTCCTCGTGTCTGCCCCTCCAGGCTTTGCCATCTACTTCTTCTACGGTATCAAAAACAGCAGCGAGGCGGCGGCCAGCTCGTCCGGCCGCAAGTACGAGCCCGCTCTCCAGAGCAAGAGCCCCATCTACCGGGGAGCCCCCGACAGCGACATGGAAGGCGACAGCAGCCACTGATAGACCACCCGCCGCCGGACCCAACGCCCCTTAACCGCCTAAATTGAAAAGGGAGAAGAGGCTAGAAAAAGAAAAAAAGACCACACCACCACACATCTTACCTCTGACCTGGAGGCTGGCTGACGTCGACACACAGACTCATTGCGGTAGATTTGGTTGATTAAAAACCAGCGTGCCTCATGGGTCTCTGTCTGTGTTCAGCCTTAAACCCATCCTCTCCTCGGGTGTCGCACACCAAGTATAAACCAGGCACTTAGAGTCCGGAGATAGATAAACTGCCTGTAATGAACCCTTTTGCCCAGAACTGACTAACAACGAGTACTGTGATATACTTGTGAAGAATTTCCCCACCGGCATTAACAGAAAAAGAGTTATTTATCGTCTTCGCCTCCTGATTTCGTAGTGCAATGTGGCTCAGTGTGTGTGCGCGCTTGTGTTTGCGTGCGCGACTTTTGTGGCCACTAGCAGTCGACTAGTGTTTACTAAACCTGTTAGCTTGAGCCAGCAGACTGCATCAACGAGCTAGCCTTCCAACTATCCAAATGTCCCACAAGGCACCACCGATGCCGTACAAACGTTGGATATGGATGTACTCATGAAATGTGTTCCCATGTCACCTGGGCTAGCTCATTGATCCTGGGTCACACTGTATGACCTGTCTGTCTGTCTTGTCTGTCTGTCTGCTGTGTGTGTATACAGGGTAGCATTGTGGCTGTGAGGTTTACAATCGCTGGTCAGAGCCCCAGTGCGCTTAGGTCAACAGCACATGGTAGGCATGTATTGAAGTATGTATACTAACAATACACTGTGTGTGTGTGTGTGTGTGTGTGTGTGTGTGTGTGTGTGTGTGTGTGTGTGTGTGTGTGTGTGTGTGTGTGTGTGTGTGTGTGTGTGTGTGTGTGTGTGTGTGTGTGTGTGTGTGTGTGTGTCCAAGCCTCAAGTAGAAGCTTTGTAGGTGTGTTTTTTTTCTTAATGCCCAGCGCCCCGTAACACAACCTCATATCATATAGTATATTTACAGCTGAGCTGCAGAAATGAAATGGATACTGTAGCATCGTCTATTGTTTATTTGGACCCTTGTTACCAAGGGCAACCAACGTCTTTTACTTGGGTCCACTTTTACTTGGGTCCACAATGAAATAAGACCAGAAATGACTACCTGTTGTCAGTTACATCAATGATATCTATGTTTTTTTAAACAACGTACTGTTACCTTTCTTGTGGACAGGGAGGAGTTACAGCTGAGTGAAATAATATTTTCAAGTGCCAGCATTTGTTTGAACCTTCATGGAGTACCAGACTAGTGTACAGTATATATAATGTAATGAGTGAATCATGAATGTCAGGATAACACAATTGTGATTGCCCTGAATCATCTGGCACTTCAAGTCGTTTGAAACAAAAAATTGGCCAATACTATTTGACCCAGCTCTGGTTTGGATGCCGGTTTTATCCAATGAATACACTGAGGTCAGTATGGATGTTACAAAATCATCCAATGTGGTCAGCATGGCTACCAGTTTGATTTATCTGTGCATACTTGAGTCTGTCTGCTGCGAAAGCTTTTTACCTGGAGGCGCCAAGATCTCTGTGCAGACTCGACGGAAACGTGATGGAGGCGTAGTTTGAAAAAGAAAACTGTCCGACCGCGTCACCTGTAACAGCCTGACGGCTCACGTGAACGTCTCGGGTTCTGTACAAACCGGCTAAAGTTAAAGTCTCTCCATGTCTGGCCTGTTCTTCTTTTAGAGAATGTTGTACTGAGTTATGGTCAGGAAGCTGTAAGAAACGGCATACGGTTTCAGTGGGGGTCAGTTATTTCTAACTGGCAACTATCAGGTTCAGATTTCCACTCGTGGCTTTGGCCTGGGATCTCTGGAGTCGCTTTCTTTACACGGGCCTGTCAATTCATCACCACTAGTATATATCTTAGAACTATATACATAATTACATATATTTTATTTTGTTCCTTGTGGAAAAACCCTCCGGGTTTTTTCTCAAAGGTGTTTATGTTTAGTTTCCATTGAAACTTGGTCTGTTGTTGAGTTTTCGTCATGTTTTGTTTCATTATTTTATGGACTTAATTATTTTGTTAATTAGAACCTATTATATTTAAATGTGTTTTTTGAAGAAAAAAAACAAATCTCTCTGCCTTTTCGTATAATTCTCTATTAATACGCTTTTTAGATGTACTTTCTTTGTGTTTTTAAGTGTTACATGTACAGTTTTTAAGTAGCTAATGATTCTGGCCCTATATCTATGTATATTGTTTTCTTATTTCAAGTCTTCTTTTTTTATCACCAAATGTTTGACCCTGTTGGGTTATATTGATCTTTGCTCAAACAAATCAATGTGTTTTGGAAAATGACGTTTTCCATAACATGGAATGACCGCTAAAAGATGGTCTTTAAATTATGTACATTTTTACCACTTTCCATCAATGGAGGTTTTCTGCTTTTTTATTGATACTAGTGCAGTACTTTACTGTAGTTTGTACATTATTTCTGTATAACTATCATTGTATAATTCTGTAAATTATACAGATGAATTCAAAGTATCACTGAAGGGAGTTTCTTCTTTTTGTCATTATTTTTTGCCTTTTCATGCAGTAACACAAATCTCTGGAATCTAATATCTTCAAGGGAATCTTTCCCCGTTCTTGTAGATTACACAGTCTTCTTGCATTTTGCAGTAGCTAAACTTTTGTCTTTCTCTCGCCTATCTTTCAAAGTGAAATATGTACTGTAGTAGGCAACTTGAATGTTGGAAATGGGAGGTACTGGCCGGGTAGGTTTAGATCCAGCCAGTATTTGTAAAAGATGTCAATCATACAACATCTCAAAAGACAAAAAAGAAAACGGCGTCTCTGGGGCTGGTGAAACAGAGGATATGGGTCAAGACGTGTTTAAAATCATTACTAATACTGCTTTCATGGGCATGGATTAGGCATAGTCCTACACAGGTAGCCTATGGGAGTTCTGCCAGGTTATGCTGTACGTGTTCCATTGTTTATCCAGACTGTATTAATCTATAACGAGTATTTGGAAGGGAATGAGATGTGACCAACATCCCGCCCCTTGTGCCTTTTTAAACAAGTCAACTCATCTCGCAACTCTCTCACTATGCTGTCTCATTAACGCAAACAATATATTTTTGTCTCTTTTGAGTTTTATATCTTGTAAATATGGCTGTTGTGTAAAATGAGCTGTATTTTCAATGTCTTTTTTTAATTAAATGATTCATGCTTATTACAAATTGAAAGCCTGTGTGTAGATCTTCCGCTTTGACTTCCTCAGTATGAACCAAGGGATGCAAGCAGTTGGTTCTAGTATAACTATATTATGACTCACTACTCTCATTCTACTATGACTCACTGACCCGCCTTGTTAAGGTCACAACGCATCCGCAAATGGCAATGCGTTGTGAGCTTGTAGATGAGCTATTTTAACTTGTTGAGAAATGTCAAACAGGGATGCCAGTTTTAAAGTTATACTAGGATCTCCTAGAGACAAACTTAAGTTTTGTACTACCTATTACTACCTTGTCTTAATTGATCTTGACATAATTACTCCTTTAATGGCATGCGTTTAACATTTTTGTGCTATATAGTTACCATAGATAACTATAAACGTTTATTGCATCTCTGCAATTGGGGGAAAATACAAATATTTTAAAGCACTGTTGGAGTTTAAACATCTGGTTTGGAGTTTTGCACTGGCCTTGGATCTGAGGCCCTCTATACATTTAACACAATTTTCCTCTCTTAAAAGTTCAGAGATTTATAATGGAGGTCTATGGAAGATTTTGGGACCTCAAAAAAATACCTTCACCTAGAAACTCCATTCACAGTTCAAAAATTCCACCTTACTGGGCATGCATCCTTGAGATGTTTTACTTTGAAATGATTTGTAGTTTTTGAAATATTTAACTTTAAGCGCCCAATGCATTGTCAATGGCAATGGACATTTAAAGGGGGAAAAGTACAAACGTTGGCTTTTACCTTTATCTAATCTTTCATTGAAGACCACGCAAGTGAACAGATTGAGTAAGAACCACTGTGGTGCAGTGGTTTAGATACAGGGCTTGTAACCAGAAGGTTCACAGTTCAAAACCAACTAGGACATATTTTCAACTTTTACCTGACTCTTGCACCTTTATCTAATCTTTCACTGAAGAATGTGCAAGAGACCTAAACAAGTATTAATCATGGTGGAGCAGTGGTTAAGATACAGGCCTTGCACACAGATGGTCCTGAGTTCAAAAGCAGCAAGGACATCTTTCCAACTTTTACCTGGGGCTTTTACCTTTATCTAATCTTTTAGTGAATACCACACAAGTTAACAGAATAATAAGAACCTCTGTGGTGCAGTGGTTTAGATGGGCTTGCAACCAGAAGGTTCCTGGTACAAATTCCACCAGGACATTTTCCCAACTTTTATCTGACTCTTGTGGTCTGTATCTAATCTTTCAGTGAAGAGCCTGCAAGAGACTAGATGAACTATGAACCATGGTGGAGCAGTGGATAGGATACAGGCCTTGCACACAGAAGGTTCTGAGTTCAAAACCAACAAGCAATATTTTCCAACTTGTACGTGGCTGTTTCAACTTTATCTAACCTTTCAATGAAGAACATGCAAGTGAACAGAATAAGGATGAATTACAGTGGTGCAGTGATTGAGATACAGGGCTTACAACCAGAAGGTTGCTGGTTCAAATCCAACAAGGACATTTTTTGAACTTTTACCTGACTCCTGCACCTTTATCTAATCTTTTAGAAACACCACGCAAGTGAACAAAGTCAGTAAGAATCACTTTGGTGCAGTGGTTAAGATACAGGGATTACAATCGGAAGCTTCCCAGTTCAAATCCAACTTGGACATTTTTCCAACTTTTAACTGACTCTTGCACCTTCAAATCCCACACATGCTGATTTGCCATTTCCAGGATTTGATTTCCAGGATTTGAGTCTTGAGTCTCAAGACTCAAGACCCAAAAGGAGACATCAAATTTCGCGGAGACATCAAATTTCTCTTTTGGGCCTTGAGTCCCAAGACTCAAGGCCCAAAAGAGAAATTTGATGTTTCCGCGGGAGGTTCGACTCAAGACCCAAAAGAAGGTGAACTGACTGTAATGATTCAAAATGTCATATATAGAATTAAAAAAAACATTCAAACTTTAAAATGTTCATCCTAATATGGACATGTTTGCCTGAAAAGGAATCTTTGAAATGTTTAATAGTTTTAGAATTGTACTCCTTTAAAAGTTCAGAGATTTATAATGGAGGTCGATGGACGATTTTGGGACCTAAAAAAAACACTTTCACCTAGAAACTCCATTCACAGTTCAACAATTCCACCTTACTGTGGACATGCATGCTTGAGATTTTTTTCTTTGAAATCATTTGTAGTTTTGGAGATATTTAACTTTAAGCGTCCCATGCATTGTCAATGTGGCCAATGGACATTTAAAGGCAGGCTTACAACTACATACTTACGCCTAGTAACCTCAATCATACTTTAAAATGTTCATCTTACTGTGGACATGTTTGCCTGAAAAGGAATCTTTGAAATGTTTAATAGTTTTAGAATTGTACTCCTTTAAAAGTTCAGAGATTTATAATGGAGGTGGATGGACGATTTTGGGACCTCAAAAAAACACTTTCACCCAGAAACTCCATTCACAGTTCAAAAAATCCACCTTACTGTGGACATGCATGCTTGAGATTTTTTCTTTTGAAATCATTTGTAGTTTTGGAGATATTTAACTTTAAGCGCCCCATTCATTGTCGATGCGGCAATGGACATTTAAAGGCAGGCTTACAACTACATACTTACGCCTAGTAACCTCATTCATACTTTAAAATGTTCATCTTACTCTGGACATGTTTGCCTGAAAAGGAATCTTTGAAATGTTGCATAGTTTTAGAATTGTACTCCTTTAAAAGTTCAGAGATTTAGAATGGAGGTCGATGGACGAATTTGGGACCTCAAAAAAACACTTTCACCTAGAAACTCCATTCACAGTTCAAAAATTCCACCTTACTGTGGACATGCATGCTTGAGATTTTTTCTTTTGAAATCATTTGTAGTTTTGGAGATATTTAACTTTAAGCGCCCCATTCATTGTCGATGCGGCAATGGACATTTAAAGGCAGGCTTACAACTACATACTTACGCCTAGTAACCTCATTCATACTTTAAAATGTTCATCTTACTCTGGACATGTTTGCCTGAAAAGGAATCTTTGAAATGTTGCATAGTTTTAGAATTGTACTCCTTTAAAAGTTCAGAGATTTAGAATGGAGGCGGATGGAAGGTAAGGGTTAGGGTATAGGGACCTCAAAAAAACACGTTCACCTGGAAACTCCATTCACAGTTCAAAAATTCCACCTTACTGTGGACATGCATGCTTGAGATTTTTTCTTATGAAATCATTTGTAGTTTTGGAGATATTTAACTTTAAGCGCCCCATTCATTGTCGATGCGGCAATGGACATTTAAAGGCAGGCTTACAACTACATACTTACGCCTAGTAACCTCATTAATACTTTAAAATGTTCGTCTTACTCTGGACATGTTTGCCTGAAAAGGAATCTTTGAAATGTTGCATAGTTTTAGAATTGTACTCCTTTAAAAGTTCAGAGATTTAGAATGGAGGCGGATGGAAGGTTAGGGTTAGGGTATAGGGACCTCAAAAAAACACGTTCACCTAGAAACTCCATTCACAGTTCAAAAATTCCACCTTACTGTGGACATGCATGCTTGAGATTTTTTCTTATGAAATCATTTGTAGTTTTGGAGATATTTAACTTTAAGCGCCCCATTCATTGTCGATGCGGCAATGGACATTTAAAGGCAGGCTTACAACTACATACTTACGCCTAGTAACCTCATTCATACTTTAAAATGTTCGTCTTACTCTGGACATGTTTGCCTGAAAAGGAATCTTTGAAATGTTTAATAGTTTTAGAATTGTACTCCTTTAAAAGTTCAGAGATTTAGAATGGAGGTCGATGGACGAATTTGGGACCTCAAAAAAACACTTTCACCTAGAAACTCCATTCACAGTTCAAAAATTCCACCTTACTGTGGACATGCATGCTTGAGATTTTTTCTTTTGAAATCATTTGTAGTTTTGGAGATATTTAACTTTAAGCGCCCCATTCATTGTCGATGCGGCAATGGACATTTAAAGGCAGGCTTACAACTACATACTTACGCCTAGTAACCTCATTCATACTTTAAAATGTTCGTCTTACTCTGGACATGTTTGCCTGAAAAGGAATCTTTGAAATGTTGCATAGTTTTAGAATTGTACTCCTTTAAAAGTTCAGAGATTTAGAATGGAGGCGGATGGAAGGTAAGGGTTAGGGTATAGGGACCTCAAAAAAACACGTTCACCTAGAAACTCCATTCACAGTTCAAAAATTCCACCTTACTGTGGACATGCATGCTTGAGATTTTTTCTTTTGAAATCATTTGTAGTTTTGGAGATATTTAACTTTAAGCGCCCCATTCATTGTCGATGCGGCAATGGACATTTAAAGGCAGGCTTACAACTACATACTTACGCCTAGTAACCTCATTCATACTTTAAAATGTTCGTCTTACTCTGGACATGTTTGCCTGAAAAGGAATCTTTGAAATGTTTAATAGTTTTAGAATTGTACTCCTTTAAAAGTTCAGAGATTTAGAATGGAGGTCGATGGACGAATTTGGGACCTCAAAAAAACACTTTCACCTAGAAACTCCATTCACAGTTCAAAAAATCCACCTTACTGTGGACATGCATGCTTGAGATTTTTTCTTTTGAAATCATTTGTAGTTTTGGAGATATTTAACTTTAAGCGCCCCATTCATTGTCGATGCGGCAATGGACATTTAAAGGCAGGCTTATAACTACATACTTACGCCTAGTAACCTCATTCATACTTTAAAATGTTCATCTTACTCTGGACATGTTTGCCTGAAAAGGAATCTTTGAAATGTTGCATAGTTTTAGAATTGTACTCCTTTAAAAGTTCAGAGATTTAGAATGGAGGCGGGTGGAAGGTTTTGGGACCTCAAAAAAACACTTTCACCTAGAAACTCCATTCACAGTTCAAAAATTCCCCCTTACTGTGGACATGCATCCTTGAGATGTTTTACCTTTTAAAGATTTGTAGTTTTTGGAATATTTAACTTTAAGCGCCTAATGCATTGTCAATGGCAATGGATATTTAAAGGGAAAAGGGTACAAAGTTTACAAGGCTAAGTTAACAGAACAAGTCAGAACCTCTGTGGTGCAGTGGTTTAGATACAGGACCTGCAACCAGAAGGTTACCGGTTCAAATCCAACCAGGACAGGTTTCCAACAAAAACCTGACTCTTGCACCTTTATCTGATCTTTCAGTGAAGAGCGTGTAAGACACCATAGAAAGTATGTACCATGATGGAGCAGTGGTTAAGATTCAGGCCTTACACACTGAAGGTCCTGAGTTCAAATCTCGCAAGGACATCTTTCTAACTTTTACCTGGGGCTTTTACCTTTATATAATCTTTCACACAAATTCCACGCAAGTCTACAGAACATGTAAGGACCTCTGTGGTACAGTGGTTTAGATACAGGACTTGCAACCAGCAGATTCCTGGTTCAAATCCAACTGGCACACTTTTTTTTTCTTTCCCAAGACTCAAGACCCAAAAGAGACTTGAGTCGAACCAATTACTCCCGCGGAGACATCAAATTTCTCTGTTGGGCCTTGATTCCCAAGACTCAAAGCCCAAAAGAGAAATTTGATGTCTCCGCGGGAGTAATTGGTTCGACTCAAGACCCAAAAGAAGGTGAACTGACTGTAATGATTCAAAATGTCATATATAGAATAGAAACCCCATTAAAACTTTAAAATGTTCATCTTACTGTGGACATGTTTGCCTGAAAGGGAATCTTTGAAATGTTTAATAGTTTTAGAATTGTACTCCTTTAAAAGTTCAGAGATTTATAATGGAGGTCGATGGACGAATTTGGGACCTCAAAAAAACACTTTCACCTAGAAACTCCATTCACAGTTCAAAAATTCCACCTTACTGTGGACATGCATGCTTGAGATCTTTTCTTTTGAAATCATTTGTAGTTTTGGAGATATTTAACTTTAAGCGCCCCATTCATTGTTGATGCGGCAATGGACATTTAAAGGCAGGCTTACAACTACATACTTACGCCTAGTAACCTCATTCATACTTTAAAATGTTCATCTTACTCTGGACATGTTTGCCTGAAAAGGAATCTTTGAAATGTTGCATAGTTTTAGAATTGTACTCCTTTAAAAGTTCAGAGATTTAGAATGGAGGCGGATGGAAGGTAAGGGTTAGGGTATAGGGACCTCAAAAAAACACGTTCACCTAGAAACTCCATTCACAGTTCAAAAATTCCACCTTACTGTGGACATGCATGCTTGAGATTTTTTCTTATGAAATCATTTGTAGTTTTGGAGATATTTAACTTTAAGCGCTCCATTCATTGTCGATGCGGCAATGGACATTTAAAGGCAGGCTTACAACTACATACTTACGCCTAGTAACCTCATTAATACTTTAAAATGTTCGTCTTACTCTGGACATGTTTGCCTGAAAAGGAATCTTTGAAATGTTGCATAGTTTTAGAATTGTACTCCTTTAAAAGTTCAGAGATTTAGAATGGAGGCGGATGGAAGGTAAGGGTTAGGGTATAGGGACCTCAAAAAAACACGTTCACCTAGAAACTCCACTCACAGTTCAAAAATTCCACCTTACTGTGGACATGCATGCTTGAGATTTTTTCTTATGAAATCATTTGTAGTTTTGGAGATATTTAACTTTAAGCGCCCCATTCATTGTCGATGCGGCAATGGACATTTAAAGGCAGGCTTACAACTACATACTTACGCCTAGTAACCTCATTCATACTTTAAAATGTTCGTCTTACTCTGGACATGTTTGCCTGAAAAGGAATCTTTGAAATGTTTAATAGTTTTAGAATTGTACTCCTTTAAAAGTTCAGAGATTTAGAATGGAGGTCGATGGACGAATTTGGGACCTCAAAAAAACACTTTCACCTAGAAACTCCATTCACAGTTCAAAAAATCCACCTTACTGTGGACATGCATGCTTGAGATTTTTTCTTTTGAAATCATTTGTAGTTTTGGAGATATTTAACTTTAAGCGCCCCATTCATTGTTGATGCGGCAATGGACATTTAAAGGCAGGCTTACAACTACATACTTACGCCTAGTAACCTCATTCATACTTTAAAATGTTCGTCTTACTCTGGACATGTTTGCCTGAAAAGGAATCTTTGAAATGTTGCATAGTTTTAGAATTGTACTCCTTTAAAAGTTCAGAGATTTAGAATGGAGGCGGATGGAAGGTAAGGGTTAGGGTATAGGGACCTCAAAAAAACACGTTCACCTAGAAACTCCATTCACAGTTCAAAAATTCCACCTTACTGTGGACATGCATGCTTGAGATTTTTTCTTATGAAATCATTTGTAGTTTTGGAGATATTTAACTTTAAGCGCCCCATTCATTGTCGATGCGGCAATGGACATTTAAAGGCAGGCTTACAACTACATACTTACGCCTAGTAACCTCATTCATACTTTAAAATGTTCGTCTTACTCTGGACATGTTTGCCTGAAAAGGAATCTTTGAAATGTTTAATAGTTTTAGAATTGTACTCCTTTAAAAGTTCAGAGATTTAGAATGGAGGTCGATGGACGAATTTGGGACCTCAAAAAAACACTTTCACCTAGAAACTCCATTCACAGTTCAAAAATTCCACCTTACTGTGGACATGCATGCTTGAGATTTTTTCTTTTGAAATCATTTGTAGTTTTGGAGATATTTAACTTTAAGCGCCCCATTCATTGTCGATGCGGCAATGGACATTTAAAGGCAGGCTTACAACTACATACTTACGCCTAGTAACCTCATTCATACTTTAAAATGTTCGTCTTACTCTGGACATGTTTGCCTGAAAAGGAATCTTTGAAATGTTGCATAGTTTTAGAATTGTACTCCT
Organism: Gymnoscopelus microlampas; assembly: GCF_963454915.1. NCBI lineage: Eukaryota > Metazoa > Chordata > Actinopteri > Myctophiformes > Myctophidae > Gymnoscopelus > Gymnoscopelus microlampas. Next base: position 44,870,375 of record NC_139949.1, on the reverse strand, counting down.
TTAAAAGTTCAGAGATTTAGAATGGAGGCGGATGGAAGGTAAGGGTTAGGGTATAGGGACCTCAAAAAAACACGTTCACCTGGAAACTCCATTCACAGTTCAAAAATTCCACCTTACTGTGGACATGCATGCTTGAGATTTTTTCTTATGAAATCATTTGTAGTTTTGGAGATATTTAACTTTAAGCGCCCCATTCATTGTCGATGCGGCAATGGACATTTAAAGGCAGGCTTACAACTACATACTTACGCCTAGTAACCTCATTAATACTTTAAAATGTTCGTCTTACTCTGGACATGTTTGCCTGAAAAGGAATCTTTGAAATGTTGCATAGTTTTAGAATTGTACTCCTTTAAAAGTTCAGAGATTTAGAATGGAGGCGGATGGAAGGTTAGGGTTAGGGTATAGGGACCTCAAAAAAACACGTTCACCTAGAAACTCCATTCACAGTTCAAAAATTCCACCTTACTGTGGACATGCATGCTTGAGATTTTTTCTTATGAAATCATTTGTAGTTTTGGAGATATTTAACTTTAAGCGCCCCATTCATTGTCGATGCGGCAATGGACATTTAAAGGCAGGCTTACAACTACATACTTACGCCTAGTAACCTCATTCATACTTTAAAATGTTCGTCTTACTCTGGACATGTTTGCCTGAAAAGGAATCTTTGAAATGTTTAATAGTTTTAGAATTGTACTCCTTTAAAAGTTCAGAGATTTAGAATGGAGGTCGATGGACGAATTTGGGACCTCAAAAAAACACTTTCACCTAGAAACTCCATTCACAGTTCAAAAATTCCACCTTACTGTGGACATGCATGCTTGAGATTTTTTCTTTTGAAATCATTTGTAGTTTTGGAGATATTTAACTTTAAGCGCCCCATTCATTGTCGATGCGGCAATGGACATTTAAAGGCAGGCTTACAACTACATACTTACGCCTAGTAACCTCATTCATACTTTAAAATGTTCGTCTTACTCTGGACATGTTTGCCTGAAAAGGAATCTTTGAAATGTTGCATAGTTTTAGAATTGTACTCCTTTAAAAGTTCAGAGATTTAGAATGGAGGCGGATGGAAGGTAAGGGTTAGGGTATAGGGACCTCAAAAAAACACGTTCACCTAGAAACTCCATTCACAGTTCAAAAATTCCACCTTACTGTGGACATGCATGCTTGAGATTTTTTCTTTTGAAATCATTTGTAGTTTTGGAGATATTTAACTTTAAGCGCCCCATTCATTGTCGATGCGGCAATGGACATTTAAAGGCAGGCTTACAACTACATACTTACGCCTAGTAACCTCATTCATACTTTAAAATGTTCGTCTTACTCTGGACATGTTTGCCTGAAAAGGAATCTTTGAAATGTTTAATAGTTTTAGAATTGTACTCCTTTAAAAGTTCAGAGATTTAGAATGGAGGTCGATGGACGAATTTGGGACCTCAAAAAAACACTTTCACCTAGAAACTCCATTCACAGTTCAAAAAATCCACCTTACTGTGGACATGCATGCTTGAGATTTTTTCTTTTGAAATCATTTGTAGTTTTGGAGATATTTAACTTTAAGCGCCCCATTCATTGTCGATGCGGCAATGGACATTTAAAGGCAGGCTTATAACTACATACTTACGCCTAGTAACCTCATTCATACTTTAAAATGTTCATCTTACTCTGGACATGTTTGCCTGAAAAGGAATCTTTGAAATGTTGCATAGTTTTAGAATTGTACTCCTTTAAAAGTTCAGAGATTTAGAATGGAGGCGGGTGGAAGGTTTTGGGACCTCAAAAAAACACTTTCACCTAGAAACTCCATTCACAGTTCAAAAATTCCCCCTTACTGTGGACATGCATCCTTGAGATGTTTTACCTTTTAAAGATTTGTAGTTTTTGGAATATTTAACTTTAAGCGCCTAATGCATTGTCAATGGCAATGGATATTTAAAGGGAAAAGGGTACAAAGTTTACAAGGCTAAGTTAACAGAACAAGTCAGAACCTCTGTGGTGCAGTGGTTTAGATACAGGACCTGCAACCAGAAGGTTACCGGTTCAAATCCAACCAGGACAGGTTTCCAACAAAAACCTGACTCTTGCACCTTTATCTGATCTTTCAGTGAAGAGCGTGTAAGACACCATAGAAAGTATGTACCATGATGGAGCAGTGGTTAAGATTCAGGCCTTACACACTGAAGGTCCTGAGTTCAAATCTCGCAAGGACATCTTTCTAACTTTTACCTGGGGCTTTTACCTTTATATAATCTTTCACACAAATTCCACGCAAGTCTACAGAACATGTAAGGACCTCTGTGGTACAGTGGTTTAGATACAGGACTTGCAACCAGCAGATTCCTGGTTCAAATCCAACTGGCACACTTTTTTTTTCTTTCCCAAGACTCAAGACCCAAAAGAGACTTGAGTCGAACCAATTACTCCCGCGGAGACATCAAATTTCTCTGTTGGGCCTTGATTCCCAAGACTCAAAGCCCAAAAGAGAAATTTGATGTCTCCGCGGGAGTAATTGGTTCGACTCAAGACCCAAAAGAAGGTGAACTGACTGTAATGATTCAAAATGTCATATATAGAATAGAAACCCCATTAAAACTTTAAAATGTTCATCTTACTGTGGACATGTTTGCCTGAAAGGGAATCTTTGAAATGTTTAATAGTTTTAGAATTGTACTCCTTTAAAAGTTCAGAGATTTATAATGGAGGTCGATGGACGAATTTGGGACCTCAAAAAAACACTTTCACCTAGAAACTCCATTCACAGTTCAAAAATTCCACCTTACTGTGGACATGCATGCTTGAGATCTTTTCTTTTGAAATCATTTGTAGTTTTGGAGATATTTAACTTTAAGCGCCCCATTCATTGTTGATGCGGCAATGGACATTTAAAGGCAGGCTTACAACTACATACTTACGCCTAGTAACCTCATTCATACTTTAAAATGTTCATCTTACTCTGGACATGTTTGCCTGAAAAGGAATCTTTGAAATGTTGCATAGTTTTAGAATTGTACTCCTTTAAAAGTTCAGAGATTTAGAATGGAGGCGGATGGAAGGTAAGGGTTAGGGTATAGGGACCTCAAAAAAACACGTTCACCTAGAAACTCCATTCACAGTTCAAAAATTCCACCTTACTGTGGACATGCATGCTTGAGATTTTTTCTTATGAAATCATTTGTAGTTTTGGAGATATTTAACTTTAAGCGCTCCATTCATTGTCGATGCGGCAATGGACATTTAAAGGCAGGCTTACAACTACATACTTACGCCTAGTAACCTCATTAATACTTTAAAATGTTCGTCTTACTCTGGACATGTTTGCCTGAAAAGGAATCTTTGAAATGTTGCATAGTTTTAGAATTGTACTCCTTTAAAAGTTCAGAGATTTAGAATGGAGGCGGATGGAAGGTAAGGGTTAGGGTATAGGGACCTCAAAAAAACACGTTCACCTAGAAACTCCACTCACAGTTCAAAAATTCCACCTTACTGTGGACATGCATGCTTGAGATTTTTTCTTATGAAATCATTTGTAGTTTTGGAGATATTTAACTTTAAGCGCCCCATTCATTGTCGATGCGGCAATGGACATTTAAAGGCAGGCTTACAACTACATACTTACGCCTAGTAACCTCATTCATACTTTAAAATGTTCGTCTTACTCTGGACATGTTTGCCTGAAAAGGAATCTTTGAAATGTTTAATAGTTTTAGAATTGTACTCCTTTAAAAGTTCAGAGATTTAGAATGGAGGTCGATGGACGAATTTGGGACCTCAAAAAAACACTTTCACCTAGAAACTCCATTCACAGTTCAAAAAATCCACCTTACTGTGGACATGCATGCTTGAGATTTTTTCTTTTGAAATCATTTGTAGTTTTGGAGATATTTAACTTTAAGCGCCCCATTCATTGTTGATGCGGCAATGGACATTTAAAGGCAGGCTTACAACTACATACTTACGCCTAGTAACCTCATTCATACTTTAAAATGTTCGTCTTACTCTGGACATGTTTGCCTGAAAAGGAATCTTTGAAATGTTGCATAGTTTTAGAATTGTACTCCTTTAAAAGTTCAGAGATTTAGAATGGAGGCGGATGGAAGGTAAGGGTTAGGGTATAGGGACCTCAAAAAAACACGTTCACCTAGAAACTCCATTCACAGTTCAAAAATTCCACCTTACTGTGGACATGCATGCTTGAGATTTTTTCTTATGAAATCATTTGTAGTTTTGGAGATATTTAACTTTAAGCGCCCCATTCATTGTCGATGCGGCAATGGACATTTAAAGGCAGGCTTACAACTACATACTTACGCCTAGTAACCTCATTCATACTTTAAAATGTTCGTCTTACTCTGGACATGTTTGCCTGAAAAGGAATCTTTGAAATGTTTAATAGTTTTAGAATTGTACTCCTTTAAAAGTTCAGAGATTTAGAATGGAGGTCGATGGACGAATTTGGGACCTCAAAAAAACACTTTCACCTAGAAACTCCATTCACAGTTCAAAAATTCCACCTTACTGTGGACATGCATGCTTGAGATTTTTTCTTTTGAAATCATTTGTAGTTTTGGAGATATTTAACTTTAAGCGCCCCATTCATTGTCGATGCGGCAATGGACATTTAAAGGCAGGCTTACAACTACATACTTACGCCTAGTAACCTCATTCATACTTTAAAATGTTCGTCTTACTCTGGACATGTTTGCCTGAAAAGGAATCTTTGAAATGTTGCATAGTTTTAGAATTGTACTCCTTTAAAAGTTCAGAGATTTAGAATGGAGGCGGATGGAAGGTAAGGGTTAGGGTATAGGGACCTCAAAAAAACACGTTCACCTAGAAACTCCATTCACAGTTCAAAAATTCCACCTTACTGTGGACATGCATGCTTGAGATTTTTTCTTTTGAAATCATTTGTAGTTTTGGAGATATTTAACTTTAAGCGCCCCATTCATTGTCGATGCGGCAATGGACATTTAAAGGCAGGCTTACAACTACATACTTACGCCTAGTAACCTCATTCATACTTTAAAATGTTCGTCTTACTCTGGACATGTTTGCCTGAAAAGGAATCTTTGAAATGTTTAATAGTTTTAGAATTGTACTCCTTTAAAAGTTCAGAGATTTAGAATGGAGGTCGATGGACGAATTTGGGACCTCAAAAAAACACTTTCACCTAGAAACTCCATTCACAGTTCAAAAAATCCACCTTACTGTGGACATGCATGCTTGAGATTTTTTCTTTTGAAATCATTTGTAGTTTTGGAGATATTTAACTTTAAGCGCCCCATTCATTGTCGATGCGGCAATGGACATTTAAAGGCAGGCTTATAACTACATACTTACGCCTAGTAACCTCATTCATACTTTAAAATGTTCATCTTACTCTGGACATGTTTGCCTGAAAAGGAATCTTTGAAATGTTGCATAGTTTTAGAATTGTACTCCTTTAAAAGTTCAGAGATTTAGAATGGAGGCGGGTGGAAGGTTTTGGGACCTCAAAAAAACACTTTCACCTAGAAACTCCATTCACAGTTCAAAAATTCCCCCTTACTGTGGACATGCATCCTTGAGATGTTTTACCTTTTAAAGATTTGTAGTTTTTGGAATATTTAACTTTAAGCGCCTAATGCATTGTCAATGGCAATGGATATTTAAAGGGAAAAGGGTACAAAGTTTACAAGGCTAAGTTAACAGAACAAGTCAGAACCTCTGTGGTGCAGTGGTTTAGATACAGGACCTGCAACCAGAAGGTTACCGGTTCAAATCCAACCAGGACAGGTTTCCAACAAAAACCTGACTCTTGCACCTTTATCTGATCTTTCAGTGAAGAGCGTGTAAGACACCATAGAAAGTATGTACCATGATGGAGCAGTGGTTAAGATTCAGGCCTTACACACTGAAGGTCCTGAGTTCAAATCTCGCAAGGACATCTTTCTAACTTTTACCTGGGGCTTTTACCTTTATATAATCTTTCACACAAATTCCACGCAAGTCTACAGAACATGTAAGGACCTCTGTGGTACAGTGGTTTAGATACAGGACTTGCAACCAGAAGATTCCTGGTTCAAATCCAACTGGCACACTTTTTTTTTCTTTCCCAAGACTCAAGACCCAAAAGAGACTTGAGTCGAACCAATTACTCCCGCGGAGACATCAAATTTCTCTGTTGGGCCTTGATTCCCAAGACTCAAAGCCCAAAAGAGAAATTTGATGTCTCCGCGGGAGTAATTGGTTCGACTCAAGACCCAAAAGAAGGTGAACTGACTGTAATGATTCAAAATGTCATATATAGAATAGAAACCCCATTAAAACTTTAAAATGTTCATCTTACTGTGGACATGTTTGCCTGAAAGGGAATCTTTGAAATGTTTAATAGTTTTAGAATTGTACTCCTTTAAAAGTTCAGAGATTTATAATGGAGGTCGATGGACGAATTTGGGACCTCAAAAAAACACTTTCACCTAGAAACTCCATTCACAGTTCAAAAATTCCACCTTACTGTGGACATGCATGCTTGAGATCTTTTCTTTTGAAATCATTTGTAGTTTTGGAGATATTTAACTTTAAGCGCCCCATTCATTGTTGATGCGGCAATGGACATTTAAAGGCAGGCTTACAACTACATACTTACGCCTAGTAACCTCATTCATACTTTAAAATGTTCATCTTACTCTGGACATGTTTGCCTGAAAAGGAATCTTTGAAATGTTGCATAGTTTTAGAATTGTACTCCTTTAAAAGTTCAGAGATTTAGAATGGAGGCGGATGGAAGGTAAGGGTTAGGGTATAGGGACCTCAAAAAAACACGTTCACCTAGAAACTCCATTCACAGTTCAAAAATTCCACCTTACTGTGGACATGCATGCTTGAGATTTTTTCTTATGAAATCATTTGTAGTTTTGGAGATATTTAACTTTAAGCGCTCCATTCATTGTCGATGCGGCAATGGACATTTAAAGGCAGGCTTACAACTACATACTTACGCCTAGTAACCTCATTAATACTTTAAAATGTTCGTCTTACTCTGGACATGTTTGCCTGAAAAGGAATCTTTGAAATGTTGCATAGTTTTAGAATTGTACTCCTTTAAAAGTTCAGAGATTTAGAATGGAGGCGGATGGAAGGTAAGGGTTAGGGTATAGGGACCTCAAAAAAACACGTTCACCTAGAAACTCCACTCACAGTTCAAAAATTCCACCTTACTGTGGACATGCATGCTTGAGATTTTTTCTTATGAAATCATTTGTAGTTTTGGAGATATTTAACTTTAAGCGCCCCATTCATTGTCGATGCGGCAATGGACATTTAAAGGCAGGCTTACAACTACATACTTACGCCTAGTAACCTCATTCATACTTTAAAATGTTCGTCTTACTCTGGACATGTTTGCCTGAAAAGGAATCTTTGAAATGTTTAATAGTTTTAGAATTGTACTCCTTTAAAAGTTCAGAGATTTAGAATGGAGGTCGATGGACGAATTTGGGACCTCAAAAAAACACTTTCACCTAGAAACTCCATTCACAGTTCAAAAAATCCACCTTACTGTGGACATGCATGCTTGAGATTTTTTCTTTTGAAATCATTTGTAGTTTTGGAGATATTTAACTTTAAGCGCCCCATTCATTGTTGATGCGGCAATGGACATTTAAAGGCAGGCTTACAACTACATACTTACGCCTAGTAACCTCATTCATACTTTAAAATGTTCGTCTTACTCTGGACATGTTTGCCTGAAAAGGAATCTTTGAAATGTTGCATAGTTTTAGAATTGTACTCCTTTAAAAGTTCAGAGATTTAGAATGGAGGCGGATGGAAGGTAAGGGTTAGGGTATAGGGACCTCAAAAAAACACGTTCACCTAGAAACTCCATTCACAGTTCAAAAATTCCACCTTACTGTGGACATGCATGCTTGAGATTTTTTCTTATGAAATCATTTGTAGTTTTGGAGATATTTAACTTTAAGCGCCCCATTCATTGTCGATGCGGCAATGGACATTTAAAGGCAGGCTTACAACTACATACTTACGCCTAGTAACCTCATTAATACTTTAAAATGTTCGTCTTACTCTGGACATGTTTGCCTGAAAAGGAATCTTTGAAATGTTGCATAGTTTTAGAATTGTACTCCTTTAAAAGTTCAGAGATTTAGAATGGAGGCGGATGGAAGGTAAGGGTTAGGGTATAGGGACCTCAAAAAAACACGTTCACCTAGAAACTCCATTCACAGTTCAAAAATTCCACCTTACTGTGGACATGCATGCTTGAGATTTTTTCTTATGAAATCATTTGTAGTTTTGGAGATATTTAACTTTAAGCGCCCCATTCATTGTCGATGCGGCAATGGACATTTAAAGGCAGGCTTACAACTACATACTTACGCCTAGTAACCTCATTCATACTTTAAAATGTTCGTCTTACTCTGGACATGTTTGCCTGAAAAGGAATCTTTGAAATGTTTAATAGTTTTAGAATTGTACTCCTTTAAAAGTTCAGAGATTTAGAATGGAGGTCGATGGACGAATTTGGGACCTCAAAAAAACACTTTCACCTAGAAACTCCATTCACAGTTCAAAAAATCCACCTTACTGTGGACATGCATGCTTGAGATTTTTTCTTTTGAAATCATTTGTAGTTTTGGAGATATTTAACTTTAAGCGCCCCATTCATTGTCGATGCGGCAATGGACATTTAAAGGCAGGCTTATAACTACATACTTACGCCTAGTAACCTCATTCATACTTTAAAATGTTCATCTTACTCTGGACATGTTTGCCTGAAAAGGAATCTTTGAAATGTTGCATAGTTTTAGAATTGTACTCCTTTAAAAGTTCAGAGATTTAGAATGGAGGCGGGTGGAAGGTTTTGGGACCTCAAAAAAACACTTTCACCTAGAAACTCCATTCACAGTTCAAAAATTCCCCCTTACTGTGGACATGCATCCTTGAGATGTTTTACCTTTTAAAGATTTGTAGTTTTTGGAATATTTAACTTTAAGCGCCTAATGCATTGTCAATGGCAATGGATATTTAAAGGGAAAAGGGTACAAAGTTTACAAGGCTAAGTTAACAGAACAAGTCAGAACCTCTGTGGTGCAGTGGTTTAGATACAGGACCTGCAACCAGAAGGTTACCGGTTCAAATCCAACCAGGACAGGTTTCCAACAAAAACCTGACTCTTGCACCTTTATCTGATCTTTCAGTGAAGAGCGTGTAAGACACCATAGAAAGTATGTACCATGATGGAGCAGTGGTTAAGATTCAGGCCTTACACACTGAAGGTCCTGAGTTCAAATCTCGCAAGGACATCTTTCTAACTTTTACCTGGGGCTTTTACCTTTATATAATCTTTCACACAAATTCCACGCAAGTCTACAGAACATGTAAGGACCTCTGTGGTACAGTGGTTTAGATACAGGACTTGCAACCAGCAGATTCCTGGTTCAAATCCAACTGGCACACTTTTTTTTTCTTTCCCAAGACTCAAGACCCAAAAGAGACTTGAGTCGAACCAATTACTCCCGCGGAGACATCAAATTTCTCTGTTGGGCCTTGATTCCCAAGACTCAAAGCCCAAAAGAGAAATTTGATGTCTCCGCGGGAGTAATTGGTTCGACTCAAGACCCAAAAGAAGGTGAACTGACTGTAATGATTCAAAATGTCATATATAGAATAGAAACCCCATTAAAACTTTAAAATGTTCATCTTACTGTGGACATGTTTGCCTGAAAGGGAATCTTTGAAATGTTTAATAGTTTTAGAATTGTACTCCTTTAAAAGTTCAGAGATTTATAATGGAGGTCGATGGACGAATTTGGGACCTCAAAAAAACACTTTCACCTAGAAACTCCATTCACAGTTCAAAAATTCCACCTTACTGTGGACATGCATGCTTGAGATCTTTTCTTTTGAAATCATTTGTAGTTTTGGAGATATTTAACTTTAAGCGCCCCATTCATTGTTGATGCGGCAATGGACATTTAAAGGCAGGCTTACAACTACATACTTACGCCTAGTAACCTCATTCATACTTTAAAATGTTCATCTTACTCTGGACATGTTTGCCTGAAAAGGAATCTTTGAAATGTTGCATAGTTTTAGAATTGTACTCCTTTAAAAGTTCAGAGATTTAGAATGGAGGCGGATGGAAGGTAAGGGTTAGGGTATAGGGACCTCAAAAAAACACGTTCACCTAGAAACTCCATTCACAGTTCAAAAATTCCACCTTACTGTGGACATGCATGCTTGAGATTTTTTCTTATGAAATCATTTGTAGTTTTGGAGATATTTAACTTTAAGCGCTCCATTCATTGTCGATGCGGCAATGGACATTTAAAGGCAGGCTTACAACTACATACTTACGCCTAGTAACCTCATTAATACTTTAAAATGTTCGTCTTACTCTGGACATGTTTGCCTGAAAAGGAATCTTTGAAATGTTGCATAGTTTTAGAATTGTACTCCTTTAAAAGTTCAGAGATTTAGAATGGAGGCGGATGGAAGGTAAGGGTTAGGGTATAGGGACCTCAAAAAAACACGTTCACCTAGAAACTCCACTCACAGTTCAAAAATTCCACCTTACTGTGGACATGCATGCTTGAGATTTTTTCTTATGAAATCATTTGTAGTTTTGGAGATATTTAACTTTAAGCGCCCCATTCATTGTCGATGCGGCAATGGACATTTAAAGGCAGGCTTACAACTACATACTTACGCCTAGTAACCTCATTCATACTTTAAAATGTTCGTCTTACTCTGGACATGTTTGCCTGAAAAGGAATCTTTGAAATGTTTAATAGTTTTAGAATTGTACTCCTTTAAAAGTTCAGAGATTTAGAATGGAGGTCGATGGACGAATTTGGGACCTCAAAAAAACACTTTCACCTAGAAACTCCATTCACAGTTCAAAAAATCCACCTTACTGTGGACATGCATGCTTGAGATTTTTTCTTTTGAAATCATTTGTAGTTTTGGAGATATTTAACTTTAAGCGCCCCATTCATTGTTGATGCGGCAATGGACATTTAAAGGCAGGCTTACAACTACATACTTACGCCTAGTAACCTCATTCATACTTTAAAATGTTCGTCTTACTCTGGACATGTTTGCCTGAAAAGGAATCTTTGAAATGTTGCATAGTTTTAGAATTGTACTCCTTTAAAAGTTCAGAGATTTAGAATGGAGGCGGATGGAAGGTAAGGGTTAGGGTATAGGGACCTCAAAAAAACACGTTCACCTAGAAACTCCATTCACAGTTCAAAAATTCCACCTTACTGTGGACATGCATGCTTGAGATTTTTTCTTATGAAATCATTTGTAGTTTTGGAGATATTTAACTTTAAGCGCCCCATTCATTGTCGATGCGGCAATGGACATTTAAAGGCAGGCTTACAACTACATACTTACGCCTAGTAACCTCATTAATACTTTAAAATGTTCGTCTTACTCTGGACATGTTTGCCTGAAAAGGAATCTTTGAAATGTTGCATAGTTTTAGAATTGTACTCCTTTAAAAGTTCAGAGATTTAGAATGGAGGCGGATGGAAGGTAAGGGTTAGGGTATAGGGACCTCAAAAAAACACGTTCACCTAGAAACTCCATTCACAGTTCAAAAATTCCACCTTACTGTGGACATGCATGCTTGAGATTTTTTCTTATGAAATCATTTGTAGTTTTGGAGATATTTAACTTTAAGCGCCCCATTCATTGTCGATGCGGCAATGGACATTTAAAGGCAGGCTTACAACTACATACTTACGCCTAGTAACCTCATTCATACTTTAAAATGTTCGTCTTACTCTGGACATGTTTGCCTGAAAAGGAATCTTTGAAATGTTTAATAGTTTTAGAATTGTACTCCTTTAAAAGTTCAGAGATTTAGAATGGAGGTCGATGGACGAATTTGGGACCTCAAAAAAACACTTTCACCTAGAAACTCCATTCACAGTTCAAAAAATCCACCTTACTGTGGACATGCATGCTTGAGATTTTTTCTTTTGAAATCATTTGTAGTTTTGGAGATATTTAACTTTAAGCGCCCCATTCATTGTCGATGCGGCAATGGACATTTAAAGGCAGGCTTATAACTACATACTTACGCCTAGTAACCTCATTCATACTTTAAAATGTTCATCTTACTCTGGACATGTTTGCCTGAAAAGGAATCTTTGAAATGTTGCATAGTTTTAGAATTGTACTCCTTTAAAAGTTCAGAGATTTAGAATGGAGGCGGGTGGAAGGTTTTGGGACCTCAAAAAAACACTTTCACCTAGAAACTCCATTCACAGTTCAAAAATTCCCCCTTACTGTGGACATGCATCCTTGAGATGTTTTACCTTTTAAAGATTTGTAGTTTTTGGAATATTTAACTTTAAGCGCCTAATGCATTGTCAATGGCAATGGATATTTAAAGGGAAAAGGGTACAAAGTTTACAAGGCTAAGTTAACAGAACAAGTCAGAACCTCTGTGGTGCAGTGGTTTAGATACAGGACCTGCAACCAGAAGGTTACCGGTTCAAATCCAACCAGGACAGGTTTCCAACAAAAACCTGACTCTTGCACCTTTATCTGATCTTTCAGTGAAGAGCGTGTAAGACACCATAGAAAGTATGTACCATGATGGAGCAGTGGTTAAGATTCAGGCCTTACACACTGAAGGTCCTGAGTTCAAATCTCGCAAGGACATCTTTCTAACTTTTACCTGGGGCTTTTACCTTTATATAATCTTTCACACAAATTCCACGCAAGTCTACAGAACATGTAAGGACCTCTGTGGTACAGTGGTTTAGATACAGGACTTGCAACCAGCAGATTCCTGGTTCAAATCCAACTGGCACACTTTTTTTTTCTTTCCCAAGACTCAAGACCCAAAAGAGACTTGAGTCGAACCAATTACTCCCGCGGAGACATCAAATTTCTCTGTTGGGCCTTGATTCCCAAGACTCAAAGCCCAAAAGAGAAATTTGATGTCTCCGCGGGAGTAATTGGTTCGACTCAAGACCCAAAAGAAGGTGAACTGACTGTAATGATTCAAAATGTCATATATAGAATAGAAACCCCATTAAAACTTTAAAATGTTCATCTTACTGTGGACATGTTTGCCTGAAAGGGAATCTTTGAAATGTTTAATAGTTTTAGAATTGTACTCCTTTAAAAGTTCAGAGATTTATAATGGAGGTCGATGGACGAATTTGGGACCTCAAAAAAACACTTTCACCTAGAAACTCCATTCACAGTTCAAAAATTCCACCTTACTGTGGACATGCATGCTTGAGATCTTTTCTTTTGAAATCATTTGTAGTTTTGGAGATATTTAACTTTAAGCGCCCCATTCATTGTTGATGCGGCAATGGACATTTAAAGGCAGGCTTACAACTACATACTTACGCCTAGTAACCTCATTCATACTTTAAAATGTTCATCTTACTCTGGACATGTTTGCCTGAAAAGGAATCTTTGAAATGTTGCATAGTTTTAGAATTGTACTCCTTTAAAAGTTCAGAGATTTAGAATGGAGGCGGATGGAAGGTAAGGGTTAGGGTATAGGGACCTCAAAAAAACACGTTCACCTAGAAACTCCATTCACAGTTCAAAAATTCCACCTTACTGTGGACATGCATGCTTGAGATTTTTTCTTATGAAATCATTTGTAGTTTTGGAGATATTTAACTTTAAGCGCTCCATTCATTGTCGATGCGGCAATGGACATTTAAAGGCAGGCTTACAACTACATACTTACGCCTAGTAACCTCATTAATACTTTAAAATGTTCGTCTTACTCTGGACATGTTTGCCTGAAAAGGAATCTTTGAAATGTTGCATAGTTTTAGAATTGTACTCCTTTAAAAGTTCAGAGATTTAGAATGGAGGCGGATGGAAGGTAAGGGTTAGGGTATAGGGACCTCAAAAAAACACGTTCACCTAGAAACTCCACTCACAGTTCAAAAATTCCACCTTACTGTGGACATGCATGCTTGAGATTTTTTCTTATGAAATCATTTGTAGTTTTGGAGATATTTAACTTTAAGCGCCCCATTCATTGTCGATGCGGCAATGGACATTTAAAGGCAGGCTTACAACTACATACTTACGCCTAGTAACCTCATTCATACTTTAAAATGTTCGTCTTACTCTGGACATGTTTGCCTGAAAAGGAATCTTTGAAATGTTTAATAGTTTTAGAATTGTACTCCTTTAAAAGTTCAGAGATTTAGAATGGAGGTCGATGGACGAATTTGGGACCTCAAAAAAACACTTTCACCTAGAAACTCCATTCACAGTTCAAAAAATCCACCTTACTGTGGACATGCATGCTTGAGATTTTTTCTTTTGAAATCATTTGTAGTTTTGGAGATATTTAACTTTAAGCGCCCCATTCATTGTTGATGCGGCAATGGACATTTAAAGGCAGGCTTACAACTACATACTTACGCCTAGTAACCTCATTCATACTTTAAAATGTTCGTCTTACTCTGGACATGTTTGCCTGAAAAGGAATCTTTGAAATGTTGCATAGTTTTAGAATTGTACTCCTTTAAAAGTTCAGAGATTTAGAATGGAGGCGGATGGAAGGTAAGGGTTAGGGTATAGGGACCTCAAAAAAACACGTTCACCTAGAAACTCCATTCACAGTTCAAAAATTCCACCTTACTGTGGACATGCATGCTTGAGATTTTTTCTTATGAAATCATTTGTAGTTTTGGAGATATTTAACTTTAAGCGCCCCATTCATTGTCGATGCGGCAATGGACATTTAAAGGCAGGCTTACAACTACATACTTACGCCTAGTAACCTCATTAATACTTTAAAATGTTCGTCTTACTCTGGACATGTTTGCCTGAAAAGGAATCTTTGAAATGTTGCATAGTTTTAGAATTGTACTCCTTTAAAAGTTCAGAGATTTAGAATGGAGGCGGATGGAAGGTAAGGGTTAGGGTATAGGGACCTCAAAAAAACACGTTCACCTAGAAACTCCATTCACAGTTCAAAAATTCCACCTTACTGTGGACATGCATGCTTGAGATTTTTTCTTATGAAATCATTTGTAGTTTTGGAGATATTTAACTTTAAGCGCCCCATTCATTGTCGATGCGGCAATGGACATTTAAAGGCAGGCTTACAACTACATACTTACGCCTAGTAACCTCATTCATACTTTAAAATGTTCGTCTTACTCTGGACATGTTTGCCTGAAAAGGAATCTTTGAAATGTTTAATAGTTTTAGAATTGTACTCCTTTAAAAGTTCAGAGATTTAGAATGGAGGTCGATGGACGAATTTGGGACCTCAAAAAAACACTTTCACCTAGAAACTCCATTCACAGTTCAAAAAATCCACCTTACTGTGGACATGCATGCTTGAGATTTTTTCTTTTGAAATCATTTGTAGTTTTGGAGATATTTAACTTTAAGCGCCCCATTCATTGTTGATGCGGCAATGGACATTTAAAGGCAGGCTTACAACTACATACTTACGCCTAGTAACCTCATTCATACTTTAAAATGTTCGTCTTACTCTGGACATGTTTGCCTGAAAAGGAATCTTTGAAATGTTGCATAGTTTTAGAATTGTACTCCTTTAAAAGTTCAGAGATTTAGAATGGAGGCGGATGGAAGGTAAGGGTTAGGGTATAGGGACCTCAAAAAAACACGTTCACCTAGAAACTCCATTCACAGTTCAAAAATTCCACCTTACTGTGGACATGCATGCTTAAGATTTTTTCTTATGAAATCATTTGTAGTTTTGGAGATATTTAACTTTAAGCGCCCCATTCATTGTCGATGCGGCAATGGACATTTAAAGGCAGGCTTACAACTACATACTTACGCCTAGTAACCTCATTAATACTTTAAAATGTTCGTCTTACTCTGGACATGTTTGCCTGAAAAGGAATCTTTGAAATGTTGCATAGTTTTAGAATTGTACTCCTTTAAAAGTTCAGAGATTTAGAATGGAGGCGGATGGAAGGTAAGGGTTAGGGTATAGGGACCTCAAAAAAACACGTTCACCTAGAAACTCCATTCACAGTTCAAAAATTCCACCTTACTGTGGACATGCATGCTTGAGATTTTTTCTTATGAAATCATTTGTAGTTTTGGAGATATTTAACTTTAAGCGCCCCATTCATTGTCGATGCGGCAATGGACATTTAAAGGCAGGCTTACAACTACATACTTACGCCTAGTAACCTCATTCATACTTTAAAATGTTCGTCTTACTCTGGACATGTTTGCCTGAAAAGGAATCTTTGAAATGTTTAATAGTTTTAGAATTGTACTCCTTTAAAAGTTCAGAGATTTAGAATGGAGGTCGATGGACGAATTTGGGACCTCAAAAAAACACTTTCACCTAGAAACTCCATTCACAGTTCAAAAAATCCACCTTACTGTGGACATGCATGCTTGAGATTTTTTCTTTTGAAATCATTTGTAGTTTTGGAGATATTTAACTTTAAGCGCCCCATTCATTGTCGATGCGGCAATGGACATTTAAAGGCAGGCTTACAACTACATACTTACACCTAGTAACCTCATTCATACTTTAAAATGTTCGTCTTACTCTGGACATGTTTGCCTGAAAAGGAATCTTTGAAATGTTGCATAGTTTTAGAATTGTACTCCTTTAAAAGTTCAGAGATTTAGAATGGAGGCGGATGGAAGGTAAGGGTTAGGGTATAGGGACCTCAAAAAAACACGTTCACCTAGAAACTCCATTCACAGTTCAAAAATTCCACCTTACTGTGGACATGCATGCTTGAGATTTTTTCTTATGAAATCATTTGTAGTTTTGGAGATATTTAACTTTAAGCGCCCCATTCATTGTCGATGCGGCAATGGACATTTAAAGGCAGGCTTACAACTACATACTTACGCCTAGTAACCTCATTCATACTTTAAAATGTTCGTCTTACTCTGGACATGTTTGCCTGAAAAGGAATCTTTGAAATGTTGCATAGTTTTAGAATTGTACTCCTTTAAAAGTTCAGAGATTTAGAATGGAGGCGGATGGAAGGTAAGGGTTAGGGTATAGGGACCTAAAAAAAACACGTTCACCTAGAAACTCCATTCACAGTTCAAAAATTCCACCTTACTGTGGACATGCATGCTTGAGATTTTTTCTTTTGAAATCATTTGTAGTTTTGGAGATATTTAACTTTAAGCGCCCCATTCATTGTCGATGCGGCAATGGACATTTAAAGGCAGGCTTACAACTACATACTTACGCCTAGTAACCTCATTCATACTTTAAAATGTTCGTCTTACTCTGGACATGTTTGCCTGAAAAGGAATCTTTGAAATGTTTAATAGTTTTAGAATTGTACTCCTTTAAAAGTTCAGAGATTTAGAATGGAGGTCGATGGACGAATTTGGGACCTCAAAAAAACACTTTCACCTAGAAACTCCATTCACAGTTCAAAAAATCCACCTTACTGTGGACATGCATGCTTGAGATTTTTTCTTTTGAAATCATTTGTAGTTTTGGAGATATTTAACTTTAAGCGCCCCATTCATTGTCGATGCGGCAATGGACATTTAAAGGCAGGCTTATAACTACATACTTACGCCTAGTAACCTCATTCATACTTTAAAATGTTCATCTTACTCTGGACATGTTTGCCTGAAAAGGAATCTTTGAAATGTTGCATAGTTTTAGAATTGTACTCCTTTAAAAGTTCAGAGATTTAGAATGGAGGCGGGTGGAAGGTTTTGGGACCTCAAAAAAACACTTTCACCTAGAAACTCCATTCACAGTTCAAAAATTCCCCCTTACTGTGGACATGGGTCAGGGGATCTTAGTATAATCTCACATTTCAGTCCAATTCACTTTTTAAAAAAATATTTTACTGATTTTCCTTTCAGACCCCAAATTAGATATTGCTCAATTTTTCTAATATTCACTTCCAATTTGAAGCTCAGATTATACTAAGATCCCCCGGGCTTTTTGGAGTCAGGGCATCTTATGTATTATTTGTTCTTCGATTGGAATAAGCGTCTGAAAAGTATATTTTACTAATATTCGTTTCAGAACCTAAATAAAACATTGCTTAATTTTTTTAAATTTCTTGTCCACCCTAAAATCTTGAAAATGGCCCATTTTTCTGATATTCTCATTAGTATTTTTGCTTTTTTCGATTTGGAACTGACACTGTAAAAAAGCTCTTAAAAAAGTTTTTTTGTATTTTTTCATCCCAGACCAAAAATCAAATAATGGCTTTATTTTTCCAATTTTCTAGACCACCAAAAAATCAGGAAAATGCTCTAATTTTTGATATTCTGATTAGTATTTTGGCATGATTTGATTTGGGACTGACACTGAAAAAAACTCTTAAAAAAGTTTTTTGCCATTTTTTTCATCGCAGACCAAAAATCTAATAATGGCTTAATTTTTTACATTTTCGAGCCTACCAACAAATCAGGAAAATGCTCCATTTTTCTGATATTCGGCTTAGTATTTTGGCGTATTTTGATTTGGGACTGACACTGAGAAAAGCTGAAAATGTTTTTTTTCCCAATTTTTTCATCCCAGAAAAAAATCAAATAATGGCTTCATTTTTCCAATTTTCTAGCCCATCAAAAAATCAGGAAAATGCTCCATTTTTCTGATATTCTGATTAGTATTTTGGCATTTTTTTGATTTGGGACTGACAAAGGAAAACGCTCTTTATTTGTCTTTGTTTTTCTTAATTCATCTGGACTCTAAAAGCCTGAAAAGGTTATTATTCAAAATGTCAATCATCTTTTTTCATCAAAACAACGAAGCCATGTGACCATGTGTCAAAGCACATGGTCTTTGTCCTTCAAAGTAAAAGTTGTAGTCTAACATGCAAGCAATAGGATCTACAGTCATTACAGTCATTAACACCACATGTAATGAATGTATGATGTGTTTTTTAATGCATTTTCTGTCTTTTTTTTTTAGATCAAAGCTACGTCTCACAAAAGTATGTTGCAAGACTACTAAAACCTTTCTGGGACATAAAACAGTAAACTCCTTACAACTATATACTTGTGGTGTGGAAGCTCCACCAGCAGGGGTCATTCACTTTCTAGGACCTGGCTTAGATATGTATGCACTTAATTTAGGAGAGAATATCTCAACTGTTCTTGGCTAATATGACCCCAGGGAACAACTTATGAACTGTGACTAATTCTTTATCCGGGATGAAATACCCGAAAATGAAGATGCCCTTTTTAAAATGACCATAACCGGTGCACTACTTCCAACATGGCTCTATCCGCTAAACTGTTGGAGCTACAGATTTACTGAGAAGCTCAAAATGTTCACAATACTTATGTTTAGGGAAACATAGTAAAGTGTAATATTTCTAAGTTGATATTTTATGACAGAACAGCTAAAAAATGCAAAAGAAACTGCCAACATATTACAGTCCAGGGCTATAGGAATAATTTTGTGTGAATCAGTCTAGAAGCACCTAAATTGATGTTACCCAGGGCATGCTCCAATGATTGAGCAAGGGTACCTGAGCCAGCAATGCTCTGGGTCGTCATTGTGGCCAAATCGAAAATGGCCACCACCTGAAAAAGGTTTTGGCTAAAGCTTTGTAACCAGATGAGCTATAAATGAGAAAACTTGGTGTCTAAATCATGTTTCTTTTGACAATTAGAAACATGTTGGAATGCTTATTTTTATGACTGGGTGTGGATGGACCTCTATTTTGCATATTTCAAAGAAATATTAGTTTTGCAAATGTGTTTCACTTACCTTAGTGACATTTTTGGCAAACTTCGTGTCTACTTTATACTTTTTGAGCTTTAGAAACACATCGGAATGCTCATATTTATGATTGAATCCATGTAGAGCACACTAACTTGCTTATTACAAATATGGCCAAATATGACCAAACATGTTTTGTAACATAAAGTTTCATCCAGACTGAGTGTATACAGTCGTTGAAGGAATGAGTTAAGATCAAACCGGAGAAAACAATGTAATTTTATCAAAACAACATAATATGACTATAGAATCCAAAGGGTACAGAAACAACCAGTACAGTATGCACATCAATGCTCAGCATAAAGTGAATACTAACATAATAGTCAAAGAAGGTGTATGAAACTTGAACAATATGTTCAAATTATAATCAGAAAAGTGAATTGCTAAACAACAAATCGTTGCTAGGAATGTGTCGTGGTGTTACTACAACAACAGAACCGTTCTGCGATAACTGATACTGTACATACTTTATCACACACACACGCACGCACGCACACACAGTTGCATGTGTTTGATCCTTTTGAATCCTCGGGTGATGACTGTTTTTAATGTCCTAATCACACAACATCTACATATAGAGATGCAGCAGACTCCAGTTTTGCAGCATTTGCTGTGTCCACTACATGACTTTTGCAGCCACAGTGGAGGAGGATGGCGCAAGATTTACTGGCATCTGCAAGATGGGTCCAGTAAGGTTCCCAGGTTCTGATATGCTCAATCAGTGCAGCTTGGGTGGGAGGAAGGTTCTCAAGGGACCTGGTACTATTTGACCAACATCAGCCTTCCCTGACTATGGGAAAAGGAGTGCAGGTATCTCAAAGAAACTCTGGTCACCCTTACTTTGGAGCCTGAAAAGATGGATTTTCCAAAGATTGGAGTACTGTATATGGTTATCATCATCATATATTGTACGCCGGCAAGAGCCGTGGTTTCCACAGCAGAGTAGATGAATCCTGACAGTGGCTAGTGACTAGTACTGTATGATATCATACTAGTCAATGGTGTATAGAATAGTATACTATATAGTATTACACTTTATGCTGAGCATTGTTGAACATACTGTATTAGCTGTAGCTGTATGCCTATCATCATAGGAATTAGTTCTACTGTTAAATCATTCTTGTTTCAATAAAATTACATCGTAAGATACATTGGTTGTTTCATAACATAGTAGCCATATTTGTGATAATCAAATTAGTGTCCTCTAGATAGATTAAATCATAAAAATAAGCATTCAAACATGTTTCTAATTGTCAAAAAACAGGATTTAGACACCAAGTTTGCATTCATAGCTCAAAATGTGGTTCAAACGTATAGTGCACCGGTTATGGTCATTTAAAAAGAGGGCGAGGTCATTTTCGGGTATTTCATCCCGGATAGAGAATTAGTCACAGTTCCTAAGTTGTTCCCAGGGGTCATATTAGCCAAGAACAGTTGAGATATTCTCTCATAAATTAAGTGCATACAATTAAGAATACATCACATGGATGCACCTGGGATGTATCATCAGTGTTGTAGCCTGGGGTCATAGGGTGTTTCGGGTCTCGCAACATACACCCTCGCCCAGGTGACCCAGCCGGGGTTGATCAAGCCCCAACTTACATCCCAGGTAGCTACCCACGGTCAGTCCTATAGGTAAAGACAGGGCCACTCAGTCCGCTTCTCCGGAACTACTCTGCCTGAACACGGGGAGGCTCTGGCACGTGGAGGGACTAGGCTCTGTGGGTGGCCTCCTGGCCGGGCTCCTCCTTCATCTCACCAGGTCCATGACCTGAGAGTCATAGGGGCTGAAACCTGGTCCAGTCGGGCAAATGACCATCACCAAGTCATCGAAGACAAGAACTTTAGAAGGATGAATTAGGTATGTAAATATGTACTACTGTTTTAGTACTACTGTACTCTAAAATGATAAACACTAACAAATATTATTATTGTGATATTGAAATTATAATGTCCCAATGTTATTACATGTTGAGTTATTAAGTATAAAACATGTGGAGTATACCAACTAGTGTCACTCATCTGTGTTACAGAATGACACTCTACAGTACAAGGCTCTTGCTGGACCTCTCCATGACCTTTCGGTGCTCAAGGTTGAAGAGGCATACAAGAACTTTGACCCCCCTGTCCAGGCCATTAGTCTGCACCATGGGAATGTCTGCATAAACCCTTGGTTGACTCCCGCTTTGGACCTGTCCAGGCTGGAAGTGTTCTGTCCTACCAAAAGCCCCCAGTGAAAGCACTGCACATACAGTACTGCATCACAAAGATGCTCCACCGTTCCCTCCACTCCCCCTGGATGATTACAGACTTGACTAGACCAGACCATACTTTGCCCTAAGTGAACAGGGCAAACTTCACATTAAGTCTCTTCAGGTCACATTTTCTACAGCTCAGAACATTTAAGAAGATACAACAGAGTGTCAGTTATGGTTGGAAATCGAATGTTTATTCAACATTTCAAACACCTAGCACTTTCTATTTAGCCCTCCGGATTCGAATCCTGCTGTGGAGAATTTATTTTTCTCTGATGAAACGCACATTTTTGTGAGGTTAGCTGAACACAGGGTTAGGCAACCTTAGGCACGGGTGCCAACATTGGCACAGGGGAGGCCAGGGTGATCACCGCTGGCACACTGGCATAAGTGTGACAGAGAGGTTTTTCTTTTAAAATAAAAAAGATGTTTAGTCTGTTAAATTAAAGGACAACTTTGTTTTTTTACAACCAAGGTTTATATTTTAGCTTGTAATTAAAGTAAATAAATGATGAGTGTAATTTTTTTTTCATTTACTGCTTTCTATATTTTTAGCATTTTTTGCAATATTTTTTACAGTGGGCGGGGGCATTCTGTCCGGTGGCTAAATATGCCTTTTTTACACAATAAAAAAGGTCCGGCTGTCTGAGATGGCCAGATGTGAGTTATTGGGGGCTAGAAGAGCTACTGTAAATAATAATAAAGAAAACGCCGGGTTAATGTGTTAAAAAAATACATATTTAGCCACCGGACAGAATGCCCCCGCCCACTGTAAAAACACTGTAAAAAAGATTGTGAAAATTGCTAAAACTATAGAAAGCAGTAAATTTGAAATTTTTAACACTCATCTTTTATTTACTTTAATTACAATCTAAAACATAAACATTGGTTGTAAAAAAACAAAGTTGTCATTTAAGTTCCCTCACATATACAAATGACATCCTGACATCAGTCCCGACTTTAGTGACCTATTCGATCACAGCCTTCCCAAATGGAGATACCCATAGATGGAGACAACAAAAAGTCTGACATCTGATGGCAAACGATATCCTTTTAAAGCTTTAGTTATTACTAGTTTGTATTATAATAAGAATATGCGATTGCTTGAATTACTATTGTTTAATTGCTGTCCTAATGAAAAAATCAAAACTGTCAGATGGGCCGGCAGTTGGAGTGATGAGAGGTCATCTGTCTGTAAATGTGTTTGCATTTGTGGTTTCTGTTCATTATGTCCTTCCCTAATCTTAGAAAGATGCAGGTTGGAGAGAAATGCCCCCCCCCCCCCCCCCCCCCCACATTGTTTGAAGAGAAATGCTGAGTCAGGTGGCGAAGGGCAGACGAAGGAGGTGTCTCTACCAACCTGAAGACCATCACACATTTCAGTATATAGGGGCTCTAGTGACAGATAGGAGGGCTCAGACTTTGTGAGGTGATCTCGATGCAATTTGTTGATGATAAGGAAAGCTAGTGTGAGCCCAGAGATCTCTGTTAAGTACATTTCTCTAACTTTTAACTTAATGCTTGATTAATAAATACATTTAATTTGAACTTGTCTTGTCTGCTCTTAATTTCACCGACACACGACAAATTATTTCATTGCACAATTTGTCTGTTGTTTAAATAACTTAGATGTCAGGGCCGCTTTGCGGCCCTCACATCTAGTTTAACAAATAAAAAATCACACCCAGTGTGAAGTGGGCGGTGTGGTCACAGTGGTCATCACAGTGATGGAAGTGATTCACTTAAAAAAAAACATAAAAGTGTTTTTTTTAAGTCCATACTGCTATTCATAGGGCTGCACATGCGTCATGTGTTTCGCTATCCAATCACAGTCCTGAATTTGCAAAGTCAGCCAAACACATTACAGCTAGTGGTGATGACACAAGATGTAATGTGATTGGCTAACTTTGCAAAAGTATTGATTTGCATTGACTGTGGAAGGGTTAGGGTTGTAGACTGCATTGTAGACTATTGGCCAATCACGGTGCAGGATTGGTCAGTGTCCAAACCTCACTTATAGGGGGCGGTTACACCGCCCCAAAAACACACCATTACGAAACAAAATAATAATAACTAGAAAAAGTGCTCCCCGGAGCACAACTCTCCGCCAGAAGACTTGTGTTGGTTCGAAGGTCGCGAAGGTCGCTATCCCTCTATATGTAAGTGTCCTATCCATCCTGTCTGGGTAAGTGTCCTCTTCCGTTCATTCTGTGTAAGTGTCCTATCCCTCCTGTCCTATCCGTCCTGTCTATGTAAGTGTCATATCCCTCCTGTCTATATAAGTGTCCTATCTGTCCTATCTGTCCAATAAGACAGATAGGAACAATTGGACCGCGACTACTTGACTACTTCCGGTTCGAAGGTCTGGGAGTGAGCTAGTGGCCGGATTTTCGGTATTGGAATCTGGCTTATCACAGTGACACATGTATTTATAGGTCGCTATCCCTCTTGTATATGTAAGTGTCCTATCCAACCTGTCTGGGTAAGTGTCCTCTTCCGTTCTGTCTGTGTGAGTGTCCTATCCCTCCTGTCTGTATAAGTGTCCTATGTCATATCCCTCCTGTCTATATAAATGTCCTATCTGTCCTATCTGCCAATTATGTATCAGCCATGCAGCCATTTCATGGTTCCCGTCTTACCTCACTCTGACAGTGTCCATGTATATATAGGCCCGGTGGCGTCACTAGCCAATCAGATCACAGTATTTCACGTGTCACGTGAGGCTTGACCAATCGGTGTGTCATGTTTAGAAAGTGAAAACGCAGTGATAACAATACTCTCCTGGCGGAGAGTAATAATAACTAGAAAAAGTGCTCCTCGGAGCACAAGTCTCCGCCAGCAGACTTGTGTTGGGAATGTTGGGAATGTTCTAATTCTTATGTTCTAATTCTTTCAAAAAAATAGAACATGTTACTGTGTCAAAGTAACATGACACAAGTGTCCTATCCGTCTGTATAACTGTCCTATCCGTCCTGTCTGTATAAGTGTCCTGTCTGTATAAGTGTCCTATCCGTCCTGTCTGTATAAGTGTCCTATCCGTCCTGTCTATGTAAGTGTTCTA
This sequence comes from Gymnoscopelus microlampas, assembly GCF_963454915.1. NCBI lineage: Eukaryota > Metazoa > Chordata > Actinopteri > Myctophiformes > Myctophidae > Gymnoscopelus > Gymnoscopelus microlampas. The sequence goes on along the minus strand of NC_139949.1, from coordinate 44,845,321 downwards.
TCCGTCCTGTCTGTGTAAGTGTCCTGTCTGTATAAGTGTCTTATCCGTCCTGTCTGTATAAGTGTCCTATCTGTCCTGTCTGTGTAAGTGTCCTATCCAATTGTTACAGTATCCGCCATTTCGTGATTATTCCTGTCTTACCTCACTTTGAAAGAGGCTAAGACTCTTTCAAAGTGACACATGTATTTATAGGCCGCTATACGTCACTAGCCAATCAGATCACACTATTTCACCGTATTGTCACGTGTCACGTGAGGCTTGACCAATGTTAGCTTGACATGTGGAAATTGACGGCTAATTATAGCTCTGCACACACGTCATGCGAAGTCCGTCTCCCCGCTTTGCTTTGCTTTGCGGCCCTAACCTCTAGCCATGTCTGCACACACGTCAGACCTGGCCTATATGGCCTATGACCCCCTAGATCCGAGGTCCAAAACTCATCAGATGTCAGGGCCGCTTCAAACTCTCCAAACATTTCCTCTGTCATCCCTTCTAAATAGTCAATTTCCTCCTCAACCTTCAATGGTGTGGCTAACAGTCTGATACAATCATCATAGGCCTAATATATAGGCCAGGTCTGCACACACGTCATGCGAAGTCCGGCTTCTCTGGCCTCCCCTCTCCTCCCGGCTCCTCTCCTCCCCTCTCCTCCCTCCCCGATTTGCTTTGCGGCCATAGCCTCTAGTCACATCCTCCCAACCTCCCAACCTCGGTCATGTTATAAAGAGGTCAGACTTCCTGTATCTGGTTGCTATGGCAACCTGCCAGATCAGGCTGAGGGTCTGATAGGCAAATCAGATAATCAATCAAACCGAGAGTCCAATCATAGATCGAGGTAGGGTAAGTTGCCTAAAACATAGCCATAGCTCTGATCAACAGTCTGTGGCAAATCTCGGGGCAAATGGAGTGATCCTGTGCTTGCTTACCCCGCACAAACTTTCGGAGCTTTTGTCAATTATATAGTATATATAGTAAGATGAAGACAGGTTGAAAATTGGTGAACTCGTCAATCCTGATGTGAAAGAAAAATATTAGTATAGAAGAACAAAAAGATTGTTTGGTTGACAGCACCTCAGTAAAACTATGAAGGTGCTGTGAAGTTGGGAGGCACAAGGGGAAAATGAATGACCCCTGCTGGTGGAGCTTCCTCACCACAAGTATATAATTCTAAGGGGTTTACGGTTTTATGTCCCACAAAGGTTTGATAGTCTTGCAACATACTTTTGTGAGCCGTAGCTTTGATCTAAAAATAAAATAAAAAGAAAAGGCATTAAAAACAACATCGTACAGTCATTACATGTGGTGTTAATGACTGTCTGTAGATCCTATTGCTTACATGTTAGACTACAACTTTTACTTTGAAGGACAAAGACCATGTGATTTAACACATAGTCACGTGACTTCTTTGTTTTGATGAAAAATGTAGATTTAAAGATGACTGACATTTTGAAAAACAAAGACAAAAAAGCATGTTTTCCTTTGTCAGTCCCAAATCAAAATACGCCAAAATACTAATCAGAATATTAGAAAAATGGAGCATTTTCCTGATTTTTGGGTAGGCGACAAATTTGGAAAAATGAAGCCATTCTTTGATTTTTGTTCTGGGATAAAAAAAATGTCAAAACCCGTTTTTAAGAGCTTTTTTCAGTGTCAGTCCCAAATCAAAAGATGCCAAAAGACTAATCAGAATATCAGAAAAATGGAGCATTTTCCTGATTTTTGGGTAGGCTAGAAATTTGGAAAATTGAAGCCATTCTTTGATTTTTGTTCTGGGATGAAAAAATGGCAAAAGCCGTTTTTAAGAGATTTTTTCAGTGTCAGTCCCAAATCAAAAGAAGCCAAAATACTAAGCAGAATATCAGAAAAATGGAGCATTTTCCTGAATTTTGGGTAGGCTAGAAAATTGGAAAAATGAAGACATTCTTTGATTTTTATTCTGGGATGAAAGATTTGAAAAAAAAACTATTTTGAGCTTTTCTCAGTGTCAGTCCCAAATCAAAACAAGACAAAATACTAAGCAGAATATCAGAAAAATGGAGCATTTTCCTGATTTTTTGGTGGGATAGAAAATTGAAAAAATGAAGCAATGTTTTATCTAGGTTCTGAAACGAAAATCAGTAAAATAGACTTGAGAAGTGAATTCGAATTGAATCTCAGATTATACTAAGATTCCTTCACTGGCTTATGGGATTTTAGTATAATCTGAGCTTCAAATTGGAAGTGAATATTTGAAAATGGCGCAATATCTAATTTGGGGTATGAAAGGAAAATCAGTAAAATATTTTTCTAAAAAGTGAATTGGACTGAAATGTGCGATTATACTAAGATCCCCTGACCGACATGCATCCTTGAGATGTTTTACCTTTTAAAGATTTGTAGTTTTTGGAATATTTAACTTTAAGCGCCTAATGCATTGTCAATGGCAATGGATATTTAAAGGGAAAAGGGTACAAAGTTTACAAGGCTAAGTTAACAGAACAAGTCAGAACCTCTGTGGTGCAGTGGTTTAGATACAGGACCTGCAACCAGAAGGTTACCGGTTCAAATCCAACCAGGACAGGTTTCCAACAAAAACCTGACTCTTGCACCTTTATCTGATCTTTCAGTGAAGAGCGTGTAAGACACCATAGAAAGTATGTACCATGATGGAGCAGTGGTTAAGATTCAGGCCTTACACACTGAAGGTCCTGAGTTCAAATCTCGCAAGGACATCTTTCTAACTTTTACCTGGGGCTTTTACCTTTATATAATCTTTCACACAAATTCCACGCAAGTCTACAGAACATGTAAGGACCTCTGTGGTACAGTGGTTTAGATACAGGACTTGCAACCAGAAGATTCCTGGTTCAAATCCAACTGGCACACTTTTTTTTTCTTTCCCAAGACTCAAGACCCAAAAGAGACTTGAGTCGAACCAATTACTCCCGCGGAGACATCAAATTTCTCTGTTGGGCCTTGATTCCCAAGACTCAAAGCCCAAAAGAGAAATTTGATGTCTCCGCGGGAGTAATTGGTTCGACTCAAGACCCAAAAGAAGGTGAACTGACTGTAATGATTCAAAATGTCATATATAGAATAGAAACCCCATTAAAACTTTAAAATGTTCATCTTACTGTGGACATGTTTGCCTGAAAGGGAATCTTTGAAATGTTTAATAGTTTTAGAATTGTACTCCTTTAAAAGTTCAGAGATTTATAATGGAGGTCGATGGACGAATTTGGGACCTCAAAAAAACACTTTCACCTAGAAACTCCATTCACAGTTCAAAAATTCCACCTTACTGTGGACATGCATGCTTGAGATCTTTTCTTTTGAAATCATTTGTAGTTTTGGAGATATTTAACTTTAAGCGCCCCATTCATTGTTGATGCGGCAATGGACATTTAAAGGCAGGCTTACAACTACATACTTACGCCTAGTAACCTCATTCATACTTTAAAATGTTCATCTTACTCTGGACATGTTTGCCTGAAAAGGAATCTTTGAAATGTTGCATAGTTTTAGAATTGTACTCCTTTAAAAGTTCAGAGATTTAGAATGGAGGCGGATGGAAGGTAAGGGTTAGGGTATAGGGACCTCAAAAAAACACGTTCACCTAGAAACTCCATTCACAGTTCAAAAATTCCACCTTACTGTGGACATGCATGCTTGAGATTTTTTCTTATGAAATCATTTGTAGTTTTGGAGATATTTAACTTTAAGCGCTCCATTCATTGTCGATGCGGCAATGGACATTTAAAGGCAGGCTTACAACTACATACTTACGCCTAGTAACCTCATTAATACTTTAAAATGTTCGTCTTACTCTGGACATGTTTGCCTGAAAAGGAATCTTTGAAATGTTGCATAGTTTTAGAATTGTACTCCTTTAAAAGTTCAGAGATTTAGAATGGAGGCGGATGGAAGGTAAGGGTTAGGGTATAGGGACCTCAAAAAAACACGTTCACCTAGAAACTCCATTCACAGTTCAAAAATTCCACCTTACTGTGGACATGCATGCTTGAGATTTTTTCTTATGAAATCATTTGTAGTTTTGGAGATATTTAACTTTAAGCGCCCCATTCATTGTCGATGCGGCAATGGACATTTAAAGGCAGGCTTACAACTACATACTTACGCCTAGTAACCTCATTCATACTTTAAAATGTTCGTCTTACTCTGGACATGTTTGCCTGAAAAGGAATCTTTGAAATGTTGCATAGTTTTAGAATTGTACTCCTTTAAAAGTTCAGAGATTTAGAATGGAGGTCGATGGAAGAATTTGGGACATCAAAAAAACACTTTCACCTAGAAACTCCATTCACAGTTCAAAAAATCCACCTTACTGTGGACATGCATGCTTGAGATTATTTTTTTGGAAATCATTTGTAGTTGTGGAGATATTTAACTTTAAGCGACCCATGCATTGTCGATGCGGCAATGGATACTTAAAGGGAAATGAGTACAGGCTACTAATCCTACATACTTACTGCTAGTAACCCCATTCCATACTTTAAAATGTTCATCTTACTGTGGACATGTTTGCCTGAAAAGGGATCTTTGAAATGTTTCATTGTTTTAGAATAGTACTCCTTTAAAGTTGTTCTTTGTCTATGACCGTGTTAATGTACAATTGTACATGTCACAACCCACAATGATTGGGTTCAGAGAACTTCAGACACATTGGTTGAGAAACGAAGATTAATACTATAATTAGAGAGATTATGGGACCACTCCTGTTACCACAACTGATGCAATAATGTGCATAAGCATGGCTGTCCTATGGGATGGACCTAAATTGTCTTACCTGCTCCACTTCACAGTGATGCTGCTCTCTTGTGGTTGCATGTAACATTGCAATGAACTCTTCATACATAGAAAAGGAACATGAATCAGTATTTTTAATGGTAAAGAGCACCGTGCTACCAGCCTTTACAACTCAGTGCATCTTTATTAATCTTTTTTATTATTGATGGCTCTTGTGCTAAATTATCCCAAAGACCCAGGCAAAACCATAATTCTTACCCAGATGTTTGTTTCCAAATGAGTCAGTAGCTATATGTCTGGCCATCTTGGCACCCTAGGCGAGACCCCCCCCCCCCCCCCCCCTTCCCCTTCAATTATGTTATTACATTGACAATACAAATAAGCAGGTGTGCAACCCTTTTTCAGTCAGTATTATGTCAATACCATGGTCAGTGTCATAATCAGTATCAGTCAATGTCATGGTCAGTATCATGTCAGTATCATGGTCAGTATCATGTCAGTAAAATGTGATTATCATGTCAGTATCATGGTCAGTACCTCGTCAGTATCGTGTCAGTGTCATGTTCAGCCTAGGTTGCCTATGCCTACAAACGCCCCTGGGCATCTCATAATATTCAGCTCATCAAAGCCACTTCCAGGAGTCAGGACACACATTTGTATTTTCAAGGAACCTGTGGTGAAATTTCATTCACTCTGCTGTTTTTACAGACAGAATATCATTTGAAATTTTCACTTCAGTATCAACATTACAGTATACACAAATATATTTTCTTTCTTTGGAAACAACAATGGTAAATATGGCATTGCTCGATATTAACACATTGTCTGCCAGAGTTTATTCATAATGTACTCACCCACTGCCAGCCATTTATATCATTTTTTATAGAATAAATGTGAATTACTTGTCCGTTTATTTTTTAACATTGAAGTGAATGGGTTTTTTTTTTTTAATTATTTTATATCTCCTAATTCGTTGTGAATAACAAAAAGAAATTAATACAGAAAAATTAGAGAAACATTTTAGAAAAAAAAAAAAAAAAAAAGAGGAAAAAAAAGGGGAGAATTCTCCCCTTTGGCGGTTAACACCATTGACTGAAAAGGGGAGAATTCTCCCCTTTGGCAGTAAACCTGTGAGAGGGACATGGTTGATTATGGATCATTGAAGTGCAAGGGAACAATGCAACTTTTACATGTCTTGTGTCTCCACTTAAACAGAGAAAAAAATGGATTTTCGATTTACAAGCTCACAAGCTTGTACATCTGCTATTTTTTTGGGGGGGGATCTTGAAAGTGTGAGAACTACAGATTCAAAAGCCATTTGTAGAATTGGCCTCAGTTCTTAATGTATTAATATCAAAGGCTGTATCTGTAGGACTTAAGCACAGGTTTATAATATCAATACCCATTGAACTTTAAAGCTAGGGTGCAAACACTGCAACGTATATCAACACAGGGAAACACAGGTACTCCTGCAAATCACCTGTGCAGGGGTCCTCCAGCTATTGGTAAGAACCAAATGGACCCTTATAACTGTGATTATAATACAATATAAATGATTATAATGTATTACAACTGTGATAATTATAATACACTACAATGAATTATAACTGTGATTATAATACAATATAAAGTATTATAATGTATATTAATGTTACAACTATGATCCTGGTCTAAATATAAAAAGTCAGTGAGTGATCAGTCATTATGAAGTGTTTGCTCAGAGTGGTGCCAAAATAGGCACGCATTTCAGACCCCTTTGACACCACTAAGCCCAGGTCCTTGTCGTGGAAACGGCGGCACAAGTAGTCGGTGTGGTGTGGTGTGGGGCCAGTGGAAACCTAGCATAATATAGTGGTTAGACAGGCTGACCTTTTAATCTACCTTTCCCTCATTCCATACTCAGATAATCCCGTGTTTCCCATCATTCAAAAATGCCTTTGAGCAAGACAATATATCCACAACTGGCGCTGCAGCTAATCTGTGGAAAGTAAAAGTAAACTCCCTTAGGTATCAACAAAATGCAAAACAAAAGCAGAAAACACCAATGCAATGTGAGGCAGGTTCACAGCGTGCACACATTCTCAACTCCTTCTCAACATGAGAAATTCAAGCTTTGGTTCAATTTGTGAGTGACATTACAAGAACACTTTGCTGTTCTCTCTCCTAAGCTGTCCTTTTTGCCATCTACAGTGGTGGAAAGTAAATAATTATACATTTACTAAAATGTTTAGGTACTTTTACTTTATTGGAGTATTTCCAATTTTCAGTGCTTTTGCTTCTACTCCACTACATCTCAGAGGAAGATATTGTACTTTTACTCCACTACAATTATTTGAAAACTTTAGTTACTTTGTAGATTTTGACCGGTATATTACAAAACATACTATAACCACTTCAGCCCTATATACATTTCGGTCATTTGAAATGGGACATTCTGCATAATGCCTATTCTCTACTTTTGGAACTTTAAGAACATTTTGATACCAACACTTTTACACTTTAACTCAATGAAATTTTGAATTCCGGACGTTTACTTGTAACAGACTATTTCTACATTGCAGTATTGATACTTTTACTTAAGTAAAAAAATGTGAGTACTTTTTCCACCACTGTCTGTGACATTACAAGAACACCTTGCTGCTCTCTCTCCTAGGCTATCTTTTTTTTTTGCCATCTGGCTACATTTTCAGCCTGTTGAAGCCCTCTAAAGGCCTTTATTTATCAAGTCACTAGGAAATATAAGCATTAACCTACAATCATTGATGAGGTACCCTTGGCCTGGCCATCTCAGTAATCAATGCATATACAAGTGATATGGTACTGTAAGCAATGAGACATCGTGTCTAAGCAGCATCGGTCAGTGATGTTGCCTCAAATTGGTTTTAAACCAACTCATTTTGAATATGATGCACAGTTTCATAAGACACTGTTTCACACTATACTGCTCAATACAGCACATATGCATGGATCCTTATACTACAATGACAGTACAGATTTATTAACATCTTCAATGGCCAGTATATACTGTAATTATACAGGTGGTGGTGCTGCTAGCAGAGAGGGATTTTGGGCATCAGTTATATGACGGCTAGCATTAGTGTCAAAACGTCTTAGTTTGGGAGCAATTTACAGTCTTCTGTTGTGGAATCTCTGGCAGGTTTGTTACAGTCTGTTACATGCCAGCGAAAACAAACAAAAAACTACAACAGTCCGTGTTAGGGAGAGGGTCACTCTTATAAGGACCCTCAAAGCTCAATTTCTGCTGGCTGACTCTGCCTTGTGCTTCTGGCCCTGTGATTCCCATTCAAACTCTAACTAGACAATTCAGGGACTTCCCAGATCACGGCAGGATCTGGCACTACAGAATATAGCACAAAAGATGTTCGGTTTCACGCGTGGATTGTGGCTGTGTGGCGTTATGAGGGAGCCCTCCTAATTCTCCCATCGAAAGACAGTCCCCACTAAAAACATGGCCATCTGCGATCATGGCCCCTCCTGATTGCGGTGCTCCCTGCACCCACCCAACCAATCAGCAGAGGCATCGGCGGTCACCTTTGGTGACCTCCTCAGAGGAATGGACGGTGTTGGGGACCAAGCCACTCTTGACGCCCTCCCAGCCGTCCTGGACCTGGATGTCACCACTGTGCACCAGCTCAAAGATGTCCCTCGTCAGGTCTACAAATGCCTGAAAACACATTCAGAAATGCAGGCAAAAGTGGAACAAATGTCAGTAAAATGAAGAATAAAATATATGTATGATATATATTCAGAATGATATATATCATTCTGAGCACACGATATTAGTGCATCGCTGTTACCTTATAAGCTAATTATTAGCTGATAAGGTAACAGTGATGCGCTAATAATGTCTTTGCATTCTAAACATAGTAGATAACATTTACCCATTGAGAAATACATGCCATATGATCTTAAGTTACACTCTGTGCGTTGTACGTCTCTCCCGTAAAGAAGTTATTGCAACTATGTCCAAACTACAATAACGAAGGTAGTGTATCTGGTGTCCAATCTGTTTCAATAAACCTTACTGACATTGTCAAGCAGTAGGAGGTGGTTCTCAACCTGTGGGTCGGCAGCTTGCAGAGATTACGTGGGAAGATTGGGGATTTATTACAAATTATCTCCGAAACACAAGAAAATATCCCAAGTCATTTCTAAGCTGTCATGTGTGCGCAGTACCTACTTCCCGCCAGCAGGTGTCATCAGGTGTCACTTTAAAAGAGGTCACAATCATGCATGTCAAAAACCAATGCATCCATGGTCAAATCTGCACTCAAATCAACTAGCGCAGGGGTTCTCAACATGGTGTCTGCGGACCCCCAGGGGGTCCTTGAGGAGTTACGGGTCTATGACTCGAATGTAATTGTAATTTTACAGTGTAGATTGGGGTCCCAGAGATAAAAATATCAAATGGGGTTCCGTGGCCTAATGCAGTGGTTTTCAACCTTTTTCATGCCAGGGACCCCTAAATTGATATACATTTGGCCACGGACCACCATCTGAAAATATTTTGTGCCAGGCACCCCCAGAAGCAAAGATTTGAGTTAAAAATGTTCTCTTTGAAAAATTAATATATTCAAGATTTGCACACATTTTCAAGATTTTTCAAAAATAGCAGATATACAAGCTCATAGCGCGGCACCGAGTGCCGCGCTATGAGCTTGTATATCTGCTATTTTTGAATAGCCAAAGCTAAGTGGTTAAAATGATTCTGAGGCTATGTTAACTAATTTAGCTGGGGACACCCTGGTAGCCCCCCAAGGACCACTGGTGGTCCCGGACCACTGGTTGAAAACCACTGGCCTAATGCATATCAAACTGGGGCCGCTTGAAATGGAAAAAAGGTGTAGATTCACTGAACTATAGCACAAGCAAACATAGATAAACAGCTCAAATATCCATCCGCTGTCATTCTGGATTCAAGTTCAGGGGAGTGTGACGAGAAAAGTGACAAAGAAGCCAAGCCAAAACACTGTCAGTTCAGTGAAAAATACATTTCATATGGATTCATTGGTACGTCTACACAGAATGATCCACAGCAACCACAATGTTTTCTTTGTGGCTAACACAGTGGTGTAAAGTAACTAAGTACATTTACTCAAATACTGTGCTTCAATACAATTTTGAGGTACTTTTACTTGCATGCATTGTTAGCTTTTTGTTCATTTTTGTACATTTCATACATTTGAAACTTGTGAAATGGGACATTCTGCATAATGAGTACTTTCTACTTTTGGTACTATAAGTACATTTTGATAGCAAAACTTTCGCACTTTTACTCAAGTAAATATTGAATTCCGGACTTTTACAGAGTACTTTCTACATTGCAGTATTGATACTTTTACCAAAGTAAAAAAACTTGAGTACTTTTTCCACCACTGTTCATCGGTATGTCTACAGAATGATCCATTGCAATCACAATGTTTTCTTTGTGGCTAATAAAAATAAAATGCTGCATTCTTGGGTCAAAAAATCTCATCCTCCCTGCAGCAACAGTTTTGGCTGAAACTGCACTGACAAGAAAGCATCCAACGCACTCAAGACAGTTCCATTTTCAAACAACACAGTGTCCACTAATATTGTTGGACAGTAATCGAAAGATTGAGGAGAATCGTGGAAACGCATGAGTGAGGAGTTACCATACATCGGCAATTCGGCATGGCAAATCAGCTCAAGGTCTACATAAGACAAAAACGGTTGGGAACTACACTGCCTTTTTTATTTTTTGAGTATATACAGCCAATCATTTTTTACCCCTTTTTCTCCCCAATTTAGTTTAGGAGCCCCCACCAGGAGGACGCAGACAGAACCTTCGTTCTTCTCCTCCCGCCCCAACATTCCCCGCTGACAGGTGCCGCCCCAGCCCGTAGGAGAACGTGCAATGACCGATATCACCATCCCCGCCCGACTTCTCTCCCCCAAACACGGGCCAATTGTGTTCGTGTAGACACTCGACAAAGCCGGATGCACGGCGATGGATTCAGACCCACAACCTCTGGGGTGGTGGGAAGTTATTTTTACCACTGCGCCACCTGAGCACGACAAAGATCCTTTTTTTTTAATACATGTTGTTTATTAATATTGTGGGGTCCAACCTTAAGTGTTGACACAAGATTAGGGACGAGGAGACGAGATATAACTTGACAAATTCTGATCAATAGAATTGGCTTCTGCCTCATACTATTACCATTTCTCCTTACCATGCACCCTATGTATGCATGTATCTTACTCTACTCATATCAGGAATATCTGAACTGTTTTCCTTTTCCTTTCTTTCTATCTCTATTCTTCCCTTTTTGAAAATAGCAGATCTACAAGCCCACATTGTGAGCTTGTAGATCTGCTATTTTCAAATAGCCTATGTATAAAATAGGGCTAATGTGGTTATATATGTTTTATAATGTAATAATTTATACATGCAAAGTAACTAGTAACTAAAGTTTTCAAATAATTATAGTGGAGTAAAAGTACAATATTTGCCTCTGAGATGTAGTGGAGTAGAAGTAAAACTATTGAAAAATGGAAATACTCCAGTTAAGTAAATGGTAAAATGGTAAATGGTGCATTTATATAGCGCTTCTATCCGAAGCGCTTTACATTGATTGTGCCATTAACCCATTCACACACACATTCATACACCGATGGCAGAGGAAACCATGCAAGGCACCAACCTGCCCATCGGGAGCAATTAGGGGTTCAGCGTCTTCCTCAAGGACACTTCGACACTAACCCTGGGGGAGCGCCCCAGCCTGGGATCGAACTGGGAACCTTGCGATTTCCCAGTTCACTCTACCCAGCCTCTCAACCCCTGAGCCACTGCCGCCCCCAGTAAAGGTACCTCAAAATTATACTTAAGTGCAGCACTTGAGTAAATGTAGTTAGTTACTTTACACCACTGCAATCCTTGACCCGTATCAACAAGCACAAGGTAAAGCCACGAACATTTTACACCTCAAACAAAAAGCGGGGCACCTTCTCCACGTTGGTGGCGTCCCGCGCCGACGCCTCCACGTAGCGCATGCCGTGCGCGCCCGCCAGCTTCTCCGCCTCCTGCCGGGTGACCTGCCGCTGGGCCTCCAGGTCGCACTTGTGGCCGACCAGGGTGAAGACCATGCTGTGCGGCTGCACCTGGCTCTGGGCCTCCTCCAGCCACTCGTGGACGTTCTGGAAGGAGCGGCGGTTGGTGATGTCGAAGAGCAACAGCCCCCCCACCGAGTTCCGGTAGTAGGCTCTGGTGATGGACCTGGAGAGAGAGAGAGGACAGGATGGAGTTGACCACTTAAAAAACCCAGTGGTGGGAAAAAGTACTCACATTTCTTACTTAAGTAAAAAGTATCAATACTGCAATGTAGAAATCTCTCTCTGCTACAAGCAAAAGTCCGGAATTCAAAATGTGCTTGAGTAAAAGTACAAAAGTATTGGCATCAAAATGTACTTAAAGTACCAAAAGTAGAACGTACTTCTAATTGTAAAGAATGTCCCGTTTCACAAGTTTTCAAATGTATAAAATGTATACAAATCTTTTGAAAATAGTCTAAATGTATATAGGGCTGAAGTGGTTAATGTATGTTTTGTGGTAATAAACAAAATCTACAAAGTAATTAGTAACTAAAGTTTTCAAATAATTGTAGTGGAGTAAAAGTACAAGCCTCTGAGAAGTAGAAGTAAAAATACTGAAAATTGGAAATACTCCAGTAAAGTAAAAAAAAAAAAACTCAAAATTGTACTAAAGTACAGTACTTGAGTAAATGTACTTAGTTACTTTACACCACTGCTTAAACCCTACAGTATATACTTTGTTGACCGGGGTCCCGCAGGGGTCTATACTAGGTCCCATCCTTTTTCCCCCTCTACACCAAGGGGAATAATGTAACAATAATAACACATTTGTTGAAACACTGGATCAGACTGCTTCAGATGTCCAGTAGGTACTACAGTAAGCTCTGTTTCTGGACCTGGTGCATGTGGGCATGTATGTTAGCCTAGGATAGGCGATAGATAGAGGAAGACAAGAGGGACATAAGTGTACAGGAAGGAAAGCTGACAGAGAGGAAAGAAGGCAGGTGTCCCTGGTGATTAACCTTAGAGAGAGAGAGAGAGAGAGAGAGAGAGAGAGAGAGAGAGAGAGAGAGAGAGAGAGAGAGAGAGAGAGAGAGAGAGAGAGAGAGAGATTGTGACAGGACAGTGTTTGCGACAGGACATTCGAGCCAAGAGACAGGGTCATCGGTGAGGAAAAAGATGCCGTGAGACAAGAGATGATGACGTTTTGATATGTTACAAAAACATTGAGAGAATGGCACTGAGTTTTGGAAGAAACAAAATGTGGATGAATTAAGATGGCGATGGAGGTGGAGCTATATGAATGGACCAACCTAGGTCAGAATGAATCTTACTGAAACATTGTGCTTGATATTAAGCCTAATGTAGGCCTACTCTAGAACAAGGGATCCCAAACTTTTGACCAACCAAAAGAATCATATTTGAACTGGAGACCCCCCGCCCCACCCTGACAAGCACTTGGAATTGTAGGCATTCCATTTAGTTTGACTCGGTTCCACAGATAAACATTGTGAAAATAGCCGAACTACAAGCCTCGCACTGCAAGGTGTTGTGAGCTTGTAGATTGGCTATTTTGATTTTTTTGGAGGGTCCCCAGATGACAGTGAAATTACAATTTAAGGACTTTTAAGACACTTTTAAAACCTAAAAAAAAAAGACCATTACTGCATCAAGTAATCAGCAAACTATACTATAAGGCATAAAATGTGAAAATAGCTGATCTACAAGCTCACAACGCCTCGTATTGCGAGGTGTTGTGAGCTTGTAGATTATTTACACCATATTTATCTGTGGAAGTGAGTCAAATAAAATGCAATGCCTCAACTCCGACAATTCCAAGTGCTTGTCGGGGTGGGGGGTCCGTCCGCAGTTCAAATATGATTATTTTGGGGGGCCGCGGCCTGAAACGGTTGAAAGAACCCTTGCTTTAGAACAAGAAACAAAGCACATACAATATAATAAAAGCCTACCTGAACCTCTCCTGACCCGCGGTGTCCCAGATCTGCAGCTTGACCCGTTTCCCCGGCTCGATCTCCAGCAGCCGGGAGAAGAAGTCCACCCCCACGGTGGGGTCCGACGCGTGGGCGAAGCGGTCCTCCGTGAACCGCCGGATCAGACACGACTTGCCCACCGTGGAGTCTCCGATGACGATCAGGCGAAACTGGTACAACCAGATGGTCTCCATGCCCCACCCCACAGAGTCTGGGAACAACAGCACACAGACAAATCTCTTAATTGTTTCTGTAAGTTACTGTAAGACCTGATGCCGATTCTACAAATGTCTTCTAAATCAGTAGTTCTCAAACTTTCAAGACTTTTCGAAGATGTAAAAAAAATTGCAGATGTTTGTGCTCGCAGCGCGGCATGAAGTGACGCGCTGTGAGCTTGTAGATCTGCTACTTTTTAATAGCCAACGCAAAAATCTAAAATGACACAGATGCTTTCCCGGTTTTAATGTGTTAAAAGTGTTAACATGAACACTAGCTTCCCTATTCTGGGGAACAAACATGCTTTGAAAAAAGCAGGTCTACAAGCTCACAATGCGTCGCAATGTGATATGTTGTAGAACATGATGATCTTGTAGAACAGCTATTTTTGGGGAAGAAACAGAGCCCTGGGGGGGACCCCGGTCAACAAAGTGTTTGAGTGTTTTTTCTGTTGATGGAAAAAGTCAGATCTGAAGCTCAGAATGTCTAGCCACTACTGTTCTGTTGATTTGTTACTTTTTAAAGGTATTTTTTCAAGTAAAAATCTAACAAAAAGTAAGTCAGCAAGGCAGTTTCTCTTTTGTATTATGTTTAATATCTATATGCATATCATTTTTGGAGGATTATGTATGAGAGTCTACTTTCTCTTTGCTTTGTCTTGTTAGTACAAAGGGATAAATTAAGTGATAAATTAAAGCTGCAATCAGTAACCTCTACGTCTTAAAAGGGGATCCGAGCCTGCATCTTCCGCATAAGAGACTAAAGGGCCCAAGAGTCACATGGGCCCCGTCCGAAATCACATACTAACATCCTATATATAGTATGCCAAATTAAGTATGTCCGAAAGCTTAGTAACTACTAAATAGTATGTGAGATGCATACTACATTCTGGCTATTTTGTAGTATTCAACACTGCTTAGTATATTTAAAAAAAAATAGCTTAGCCTACTGTGTTGGATGTATAGCACGTTAGTATGTGGTTTCGGACACAACCATGGTCTTCTTGCACAATATACAAAATGGCTCCTTGAATGGTGGTTGCACCACTTTGACAATTCAGTTAGTTAGTTGACTTGACTGACATTATTCCTCAAATTAATGATTATATTTTGAGTTTTTGTGATCCATTCCTTTCGTTGAATATTAAATAGTTCTAATGTAAGTAGTTGATATGGTGTTTTATTGTCACCTTTTTAGCAATTATTTGGTCGTTTTTTGGTCTTTGTCATCATTCCTCCAAATATGCTATAAATATTGAATACAACCAGACAGGACACAAAAAAATGAGTGTCATGCCATTGACCCATCTATATGTGTGATTTTAGTCAGTGTTCATGTCAAGGAACCCAGGAAACGGACCCCCATCTGAAAAAGATTTTGTGCCAGGAACCCCCAGAAGAAAGGATTTGTATTAGGGTTAGAATTGTTTTGTTTTCTAAATTATTCCAATTTAGGATTTAGGATGTACATCTACTTCCTGAATTGGCTCCAACGTTGGAGCCACTAGAGCAGGCGCACTAGCGTTTCAGACGATAGAAGCATGCGCAGTAGCGTCCAAAATGCGGAAGTCCTGTAATACCAGGTTTAGCCACCAGGCTTCTCTCCGCGGTTGTGGGGGCTTGGTTGACACAACGCATAACTCACCATCTAACGGCTAATGTAAACAAATAAACATGATAGCAGTTGGATCACATCAGCCAGGCCTACTGTGTTGTAGTAGGCTATTATGTTTAATATGATAGCCTACAACAGAACAACGAAGTCTACACTTGTGGAAAAATAAACAAATAGCCTATATATCAATATACCTATAAATAAATACATTAAAAGTAAGAAAAATAATAATACATAGCCTAGATGCCTATAAATAAATACATTAAAAGGAAGAAAAAATAAATAAATAGCCTATATGCCTATAAATAAATACATAAAAAGGAAGAAAAATAAATAAATAGCCTATATGCCTATAAATAAATACATAAAAAGGAAGAAAAATTAATAAATAGCCTATATGCCTATAAATAAATACATAAAAAGGAAGAAAAAACAAATAAATAGCCTATTTTGCCTATAAATAAATACATACAAAGGAAGTAAACATAAATAAATAGCCTATATGCCTATAAATAAATGCATAAAAAGGAAGAAAAAACAAATAAATAGCCTATTTTGCCTATAAATAAATACATACAAAGGAAGTAAACATAAATAAATAGCCTATATGCCTATAAATAAATGCATAAAAAGGAAGAAAGACATAGCCTAAAAAAGTCAAGACCTACCTTCGCTTGCAGGCTAAGCTTCTCAATGCCTGGAAAAAACAAACTCCATGGTGATGATGACAAACAATGTCTGTTTAGGTTTTGTTCACGGGAATAATCGGCTAATAGGCCTCCCTCATCCAAACCAAACTATTGTTGTCCAACTCTTTGATCTGCATCTAAACCGTGCAACTATAGCCTGTTAGACGCATAGGATAGATTACATGTAGTAGGCTATGATTTGATGTGTGGTGATATTGATCAGGTGATCGGCAGTTGAAATGGCAGCAGGCAGCATCACATCATAGCATCACGTTAACTGTCAATGTTGCCAGATTTTGCGAGAGAAACAAGCAACCGGGTCTATGAAAACAAGCCCAAAAGAAGCGAGCCCTTCGCCCTCTCTAAACTACATTGGCTGTTTGAAAATAGCCAATCTACAAGCTCACAACGCGTCGCAATGCGTGTGAGCTTGTAGATCTTTAAGAAAAAAAAATTAACAACACAAATCTATCCCACTCCCTGGCATGAAATGTTTTCAGATGGGGGTCCGCAGACGAAAAAATATGGGGGTCCTTGACATGATTTTTGAGAAACACTGGTTTAAATAACACAAGCAACTTAATAAGCGGACATGGCAACACTGTTCACTGTCTCCTGAGTCCTGACCCGTCCTCCCTCATCAGTACCAGACGGTCACAGTAGCCTACCGTAATCACCCGTCTAGCAGCGCAACACTAGCTTTTTACAGGGGTTACCAAACATAGGGTCGTGACCCAATTTCGAGTCGCATTTCTACCATTTTTTATGGGTCGCAAGTAAATACTTTAGTTTGTTTAGTTATAGTTAGTTTTTTGAAGGGGAAGAAATCCCACCATTTTCTTTTCTAAAGTAGTAAAAATAGCCCATTGCTCTGCACAGCTCTGCTTGGACAGTATCATGGTCAGTACCATGTCAGTGAAGAAAGGAAGAGGCCGCACTACTCGTAGCCACAATGCACACATATTTTAATATAGAGCCAACGTTTCGACCTGATATAAGTCTTCTTCAGGGCATCATCATGTCAGTATCATGGTCAGTATCACAGTATCATCATGTCAGTATGATAGTATCATGGTCAGTATCATGATGTCAGTATCATGGACAGTATCATGGTCAGTATCATGATGTCAGTATCATGATAGTATCATGGTCAGTATCATGGACAGTGTCATGATGTCAGTATCATGATAGTATCATGGTCAGTATCATGATGTCAGTATCATGGACAGTATCATGGACAGTATCATGGACAGTATCATGGTCAGTATCATGATGTCAGTATCATGGACAGTATAATGGTCAGTATCATGTCAGTATCATGATGTCAGTATCATGGTCAGTATCATGGTGTCAGTATCATGGTCAGTATCATGTCAGTATCATGGTCAGTATCATGGTGTCAGTATCATGGTCAGCCTATTTTCACAAATATTGTAATCAGGCTTAAGTGATTAATCACATGTTTGAGTCCCGGGGAGACACCAAATGTCTATTTTGGGTGTCAGGCTGAAAAAGCTTGGGAACCCCTGCACATACTGTATCAGCATGAGTTCACACAGAGTGGAGCTCCACAGATGCATGGGTGCTGCTGCTGTAAATTGATTAGCCTAGATATCTGTAGTGGGTTGTGGCTTCTTCAATTCAGCCTCGGATCGTAACAATTTGTCTCAGATAGGCTAGTTGATTGGAAGGACATACTGTATAAGAAGCGTTTGGTATGTCACTCATGGAAAAGTTTGCTGGTACAAGGCTCTCGAGTCGCTTCTGTAGTCTCAACTTGACAGAGAAGTCGTCAGCACTTGTGAAAAGTACAGAGCACAGTAGAGTGTTCGCATGGGTGTGCCGGTTTCCACCGTCATGCAACAGGAGCATTTGTTCAAGGTTCTAGTCATAGGGGACTTGGGAGTCGGTAAAACGTCCATCATCAAGCGGTACGTTCATCAGATCTACTCCCAGCACTACCGCGCCACCATCGGAGTGGACTTCGCACTGAAGGTGCTTCACTGGGACAATGACGAAGTGGTCCGCCTGCAGTTGTGGGACATAGCTGGTTTGTCAAAAATTATTCCTATATCTTTTTACAACAAAGAAAGAGGGGAATGGCTTAATAAGAACTATGACAAATGTGTGTGTTACTACTATATTTATTAATTAGCCTAAATACTTTTTAAATGCTTTCCTATGCTGAATCATTGACCCTGAACCCTGAAAAAGTTATTGTTGAGCGTACTGTTTAATTAAAAGTTCTTAATCATTTCACTAAATGGACATATAGCCTACCTAATAGGCTATATGACTGATATATTTCCATTGTGGGATGTATGCACATGTCTACACTCTGTCATTTGATTTCTAAAGCAGTGATTCTCAACATTGGGTCTGGGGGCCCTAGGGGTCCTTTAGAGGGTCCACAGCTATATTAACTGTAGTTTATGTATTACACATATAATTAGAGAGGTAAAATGGTGATTTTGTTGACCAGATCATATCTAACAATGTAAAAAAGACAAACACATGACCAAGACGGGTCATCGGATCCTATATGCTCGTTATATTAGTCACATGAAGACGCCTGCTGCTTGTCCCTGTCCTTGCTCCTAATAATACTCTGCTTTGTGAATATCTCAATGATACGGACTTGAACATCCATGTAAAAAGAAGACACACCCAAGTTGGTCCGTAGTCACGCAGCGATGTTTGCGTCGGGCCTGTGTCTATGACGGATGGCCGATTTGTCTCTCTGTTCTCATGTCCGTCCGTCCGTTCTGTCTGTCTCTCAGGGCAGGAGCGCTATGGGAACATGACCCGTGTGTACTATCGGGAGGCGGTCGGAGCTCTGGTGGTGTTTGACGTGACCAGGGGCTCCACGTTCGAGGCCGTGCTCAAGTGGAAGGACGACCTGGACACCAAGGTCAGTCTGCGACCGTGAAGTCAGGGGCCCAATAAGGTTGATGATAACAATGGCCGTCTTTGTCCATGACCATGTCCGAACATCACACAACATAATGTGGGTCATGGCCCTCTGGTTGGGAAACACTGGTGTAGCATGCATACTGTAGTTATTAACATTCACAGCCAGAGCATGCTGTGTGTGTATGAGCTGTGCAACGCCTCTATTCTCTGTCCTAAGGTGACATTGCCCCATGGGATACCCGTCCCGGCCGTGCTGCTGGCCAACAAGTCTGACCAGATGGTAGCCCAGATGCCCAAACTGGACACCTTCTGCAAGGACAATGGCTTTGCTGGCTGCTTCGAGACTTCAGCCAAGGTACAGTAATCTGGTTGTCAGATTGTTTTTTAAGCACTTGAACTCTAACCCCGGCCTCTATTCCGAGGGGAACGTTCGCCAGATCTACAAGCTTGGTGAAAAGGTACACAGTAAAGGTACTGTGTGAAAAGGTACACAGTAAAGGTACACAGTAAAGGTACACAGTAAAGGTACTGTGTGAAAAGGTACACAGTAACTCTTCGGCATAATTTGACACTGATGGTGTAGTTTGCCAAAAATCAACAAGCTCGCGACAACATGCGTTGTGAGCTTGTAGATCGGCTATTTTTGGGTCCACAAATGTAACCACTTAAAGTTTAAACCCTATAAACTGGTCGGGGTCCATCGGGGATCTATACTACGCTGCTTCTTTTTTCCCCTATTCCCTATATAAAATGGGGGTCCGTCCATGCATGTCAAACTACGAGTCCTTGAAATTAAAGGGCTTGAGAATCACTGGGTTAGGATACATGGATTGCTGTGCTTTCTGGACACTGCCAGGCCAGGGAATGTCTGCAGTCTGGTGTGACATAGTCCAACGTAGCTGTGCTCCCTTGACTCAACCTCACTGACTATCTAATGAGTTACACACTGAGGCGTGAGTTGGTTATGGAATAAATAGGTGGACCCAGTCAGCAAACAGGACAATTACTAATACAATTACTGAGTCTTTCACAAAAGCTATTGACGTCATGAATTCTCTTCATTAAGTATAGCAGGGCTAAACTGGAGAGGGAAATTAAATCAAAGGGTTAGAGATATGATCTGCGGAATAGTGGAAGCCCATGGTAGTGTTGAATCATCACAAAATAATACCTTTGAGTAGCTCCAAAATATAAACGTTGGATTGGAACAGATGTGCCTTATCATAGCTGCTGTATTAGTTTGCATAGGAAACTATTGGACAGAGTTAACATGTAAACAATGTCAACCTAGAGGTGTGCATAGTTGAGCCGTGTGGCTCACCGCCAAATGACGTGATGCCCTAATTGTTTTTGAAAAGCTTTCAAATGCAATCAGACAGTCTCATACTGTGACCATGAATGGTTCAGAAATTAGTATGCCAATGAATTAATCCATAATTGACCTTCTTGACTTTTGTCAACCAAATTGCACCATGCTGTCAGATATTCAGTTAGAAATCTAATATATGAAGTTTCATGGCCTTGTGTTAAGATGATACAGTGTATTGAGTCATTGCAGACAGAGGGACACGCACGCACGCACGCGCACACACACACACACACACACACACACACACACACACACACACACACACACACACACACACACACACACACACACACACACACACACACACACACACACACACACACACACACACACACACACACACACACACACACACACACGGACACTCAACTAATTAGTGACTTTACACTTTGATTATGTCCTTTTTGGCATGAAAAATGAATCAGCATGTGATGCATTTTTTCTGCAATTTATGTTTCATTCAAGACATACAACATGCAGCAAATATGCAAGTTTCACATTTTCACTCTATACAGTTTCAGTTCACAGTGGTGGAAAGTAACATTTAATCAAGTACAATTTTGAGGTACTTTTACTTTACTTGAGTATTTCCATTATTCAATACTTTATACTTCTACCCCATTACATCTCAGAGGCAAATATTGTACTTTTTACTCCACTACAATTATTTGAAAACGTTAGTTACTTTGCAGATTTAGATTATAGTTATTACAAAACATACTTCAACCACTTACCTATTTTATACTTTGGCTATTTAAAAAATAGACGATCTACAAGCTCACAACACGATGCAAAGTGTTGTTAACCTGTAGATCGGCTTTTTTTTAAGGATTTTGTGAAATGTGACATCCTGCATGAGTACTGTAAGTACTACTAGACTTTTACTTGTAACGGCATTTCTACATTGTGGAATTGGTACTTTTATTTAAGTAAAAAAAAAATATATATCTTCTTCCAATTCTTCCACCTCTCACAGGAGAACACTAACATAGAGGAGGCAGTGAGGTGCTTGGTGGGACACATTCTAGCCAATGAGGAGCATGCAGTGACGCAGGCTGAAGCTGCTGGATCACTGGTCCTTTCGTCACACAACAGCACCACCAACAAGCAGCGCTCAGGCTGCACGCCTTGTGCCAAATCCTGACCTATCGTGGGACCATCGGGAAGTGGAAAGCCACTGGTCAGGGAGAGAAGTGGACTTAGGGGACTTCTGATTATAGGGCAGCATTCCCTCATTCACTATCCTAATCAGAAACATTAGTGAGAAAACTGCAAAACAACTCACAATCAACACTTATTATATGACCTCTCCCCCCCTGGCCCTTTAAAATGTAAACAAGGCCCTTTTTGCTGTTAAGTTCAAAGAAAATAATTCAATATCAGAACAGTTTTTATTGCCAAGTATGTTTGAACATACGAGTGCAGAATCTTAATACATCTGAAATATTTTGAGTGTATCCTTGGTAATGACTGCATAGACTTTCTGAGTACTGGCACACCACTATAGTACATTTAGCTCCATTGTACACTGTGCAGGACCCCTTCATTCTGTGTCGTTTATCTCAAGAGCCCAGTCCACACGTATCTCATTGCTCTCTGCCTGGAATAAACAGGTCACTAATTTCTCCATTTCTTTTGCACTTTCCTTTAACCTATGACGAATAGCGAAAATACACGATGTACAAGCTCACAACGTGTGGCATCGTGCAGTAATTTCGATTTTTTTTTTAAAACCTTTTGAAATATTTTGAAATTGAAAAAATAAATAAAAAATGAATTAGCCACAGCATTTCATTTTTTTCTGCATCTATTATTTATAGAATCATGAGGAATAAATGTAAATATTAGAATAGAATAGAATAGAAAGACTTTTGTTGTCATTGTACTGTGCATACAACAAAATTAAAAGTTCCATTCCTGATTCTAAATGAAAGGTTATTATGATAGACTTGTTTGTTAAAAACAAAGATGTTGGAGCCATTAACCATGAAGTAGACTCGCCTAGGGAGTCCTGTTGTGGTTCACATTGTCTCTGTTCTCTTGAACGTTGTGAAGACATTGGTTTCGCTTTAAAGGGCATGCAACCTTGCAACTTGCGGGGGAGTCCATGTGGAGGCTCTGTTCTCTCCAGAGTTCTATAATTATTACGCAAAATGACATTAATGCCATTTAACACACCCAACTGAAATCTGTCGCTGTCCTGAGAGAGAGAGAGAAATAAATGTAGCTGTCACAGGCCGGGGAGTTGGGGACAGTCAGAATTAGTGACTGTGAATAAAGGTGTTCATTCATACTTCAGGAGAGATGGAGACCCTGGTCGTCATGAGAGACCACTCCTTGTTTAGGGTCAGCATTACTTTTGTGACTCCAAAACACTTATAATACATGGCACCAGGGTTCAATTTGCTGGGGGGGGATTCCTGCCTCTGCTTTTGATATCCCCCGGTCATTCATATTTATGACCGGTGGGGATATGTTTTAACCCTAATTATTTTCAGACTGAATTTAATACATGCATTTTCTTTTGGGAACTGTAGACTATCTGATATGTTTGTTTCACTGCATGTTTGAAATAATTTCACAATGTAACAATGTATTTAAAAATGTATGTTAACCACATTAAACCAATTAAACATTTGTGACGATTTGTCTAAATGTGTCAAAATGTGCCTTTTATTTTTGCAAAAATAGCAAATCTACAAGATCACATCTTGTGAGCTTGTAGTTCTACTATTTTTGCTATTTAGCATAATTATAATATAATTCATAATTCACAAAACAAAAAACAGAGGGCAGGACTATATGTTTTGTACAAATCAAACCCTGCAGTAAAGGAAGGAAATGTAGCAAGTGATGAATTTCTGATCGGTACCAATAGGTGCCGATCACCATGATGATCAAAACTGATAGAAACTAAAATCATGAGTTTATATATTTTTCATAAATTGATGTGGTTACAATTTTGGTGCAGCACATTCAACATTGCATCATTACCTTAGTTAAGATTGATCTAAATACAGCATATCAATTGAGAACATTGAGAACTTTTCTTTTTGAGAAAATGTGAGAATCATGGCAAAAAACCTAAAAACCTTTTGAAGCAGAAATAAAATTTGCAAATGTATAAACTTTAATAATCCATAACTTGCACACTGGAGGATCTCAGCGACGCCTTTTTGTAACTTTGAACCTGTAGTTTCATAACCCCTCTCTTGAAATATATACATCCCCACAGGACCCTTGTCATTTTCCCTATGTTCCTTCCTGCCTACATGGAGCCACAGTCACATCCATAATGTGTGAAGTTGTATTTCTTTGAGTTGTTATTCTAGTCTGCAGACAGGGATTGAGAGGTCTTAGGTGGGCTGATAAGAAGTTTCATGGCCTTGTGTTATGATGATACAGTGTATTGAGTAATTACGTGCAGAGTGACATACACATTGACAGCCTCATTACAATAGTTGTGCAATCACTTCGCAGCTCAACTAAAAACAGTGACTTTACACTTTGAATATCCTTGCTAGACAATGAAAATAAAAATAAACCAGCATGTGATGCACAGCGTGGCTCTGTAGGAGTCTAGCCGTCTATGGTGCGTCCTATGGTGCTTCCCTGTCTTCCATGGTGCTTCCTATGGTGCTTCCTATGGTGCTTCCCTGTCTTCCATGGTGCTTCCTATGGTGCTTCCCTGTCTTTATATGGGTGGCCGGTGCTCCCCTGTCATCTATGGTAATTCCTGTAGTGTTTCCCTGTCTTCTATGGTGCTTCCCTGTCTTTATATGGTGTGTCCTATGGTGCTCCCCTGTCATATGGTGCTTCCTGTAGTGTTCCCTGTCTTCTATGGTGCTTCCTATGGTGCTTCCCTGTCTTCTATGGTGCTTCCTATGGTGCTTCCAGCTGTCTTCTATGGTGTTTCCTATGGTGCGGGTGACAATAATTCTGGAGGTGACGGTACGACAGCGTTCTATGACTGTTATCATTTCATTCTGTTCAAAAGCTCACTACTTCCTTAATATAGAAAAAAACCCTGAACAGGGTCTTAAACCATGCACAGATTAGGCCTACAAGGCTACTGTTCTGTTGTCTGAACTATCCAGGCTCTAATCAAGGTTTCACGGAGCCATACATTAATGAATTAATAATAACAATATTATAATAATAATAGTATTATTTTAGATCAATATTATAGGCTATATCCTTTATCTATTTATTATTTTATTCCCTGTTTTTTTTATTTTTATGTTTTCTTTTTTTTACTTACCTATTATCATTCTTTACTATCAATGTCTTATACCTTAAGAATATTGCTGGCTGGGAGAATGTTTAATGAAAAAATAGGAGACACAGGGACGGTATATGGAGCATGTCATCTCCTGTCATCCAACATGCCTCATCTCACCCTTTACGTCACCCTTGACCTTGATGTGGCCTATCAAGTAACATAAGAGGACAGCAACATTCAGCCCGTAAAGCACCCTATAACTGGCTCTATTATTCAGCAGAATAATGATCAGAAAACATTAAACGTGGTATTAGCCTATATGCATTGATCACATTGTAATAGACCTTATTCATGGATTTTATTGGACAGCATAATTGGACATTATTTTATACTTTGGCTATTCAAAAATAGCAGATATACAAGCTTATAAGAGCCACAAGCTTGTCGATCTGCTATTTTTTTTTTAAATCGTGAAAATGTGTGCAAATCTTTGAGTATTACATTTTTTTAACATTTAACATTTAACATTTTTAACTAAAATCTTTGCTTCTGGGGGGTACCTGGAACAACATATTTTGTCGGCGGCCAAATACATATAATTTAGGGGGTCCTTGACATGGATTATGCGTTGATCACATTGTAATAGACCTTTATGCATGGATTTTCCTACCCACATGTGTCTGTGTTTTATTGGACAGCAGGCAATTAGAGAGACTTTGAATGTGAGGCTGCCTCCATCAAACAGCACAGTGGTTCTCAACCAGTGGTCCGGAGACCACCAGTGGTCCTTGAGGAGGTTCCAGGTGGTCCCCAGCTAAATGATGGAAGGGTTGGTAACCAAATGGACCCTTATAGATCTTTAACTCTTGAGAGTGTAAAATGAAACCAAATGGACCCTTATTAGGTAGATATTTAACTCTTGAGAGGGTACAATGAAACGAAATGGACCCTTATAGATCTTTAACTCTCGAGAGCGTGAAATTAAACCAAATGGACCCTTATAGATCTTTAACTCTTGAGGGTAAAATGAAACTAAATGGACCCTTATAGATCTTTAACTCTTGAGAGCATAACATGAAACTAAATGGACCCTTATTAGGTAGAGCTTTAACTCTTGAGAGCATAAAATGAAACCAAATGGATCTTATAGGCCTATTAGGTAGATATTTAACTCTCAAGGGTTAAATAATTGTTAAACATCTGCATTACTTCATTTACAAGTCCACACAATTAGAGAATGTAGAAGAATTTGTATTTTGTTTTAATCAACATTTTGCCTGTTATCTCTCCTATAGCACCACATCAATGCAGCATGGAATTGTGGACAAAATCGTATCCAACGACAACAAAATATTCCAAGTCTTGAGTCTGAGAGTCTAAATCTCATCAAACGGTGGTCCGTGGCTCAAATGTCGAATTAAATAATGGACCTTGATATGAAAAGGGTTGAGAAAACCCACTGAAGTAACAGCAGCATTCTGCTTTAAGATGCCCTCCCCGGACCCATGAAGGAATGGCCCAATCGCCCTCCTCTCCTAGTCACCTGATTCATGCACTGCCATTTTACGCACAAGTTTGAGTGACAAATTTCGGATCGGTCTTGTCGGGCAACCTTAACAAATATAGCGTTTTTTTACGTACGAAGATTAATAGACGTTGGCGATCGAACCGGGCAACTATATCATATATGATCCCATGGATCATCGAGGTGTTTGCAGTTTGATCGCTGCATCATAGCATCCACAGGATCGAGGGGGGAAATCGGGTGCAAAAAGGGGAATCGTTATTTTGTAGCCTATCGTCTTTTGGGGGGGAAAAACACACTTGACTTCAGTTATAATCGAGTGAATGTCGCATAGAGACGGTAATAATAATAATCACGGACGGAGGAGCGGCTTATAGAGAGAGTGACTGATCATCACCCTCATCATCATCATCATCATCATCGTATAGCAGCAGCATCATCCCTTCTCCTCTGCTCCAGCCGGCGTCTCTCTCTCTCTCTCTCTCTCTCTCTCTCTCTCTCTCTCTCTCTCCCCCTCTCTCTCTCTCATCCTCGGCAGAGCTATTTCAGGGATACATTATTACATTCTTACTACTGTACATTGTAACACTGTAGCAGCACCAAGACCCTCCGGCTGTAGTAGCGATCATCATACTGAGGGGGTTTTAAAGGTGATCGTATTCTTCTCCCTCTCTAATCTATCTCTATCGCATCTCGGTTTGCCGGTCATTCGGATGCCTTCTTCAGCCGACTATTAAAACGGATTTCAAACGCGTTTCCCCCTGGATGTAAATCATCAGCGGTGGGGTTTTTATTTTATTTTATATGAATTCTCTCATCGGATTCGGATCGTCAGTGTACGTTCGTGCGATCTGTTTAGAGGGCACCCTCCTCCTCCTCCTCCTCCTCCTCCTCCTCCCCATCATCTCCTCCTCCTTCTCCAGCAGCTCCATAGACATTTTGATTCTATAACCGTTGGAATAACACAGGACTATAGTAATGTCGGGAGGACAGTCTCTGACGGACCGGATCGCAGCCGCCCAGCACAGCATGACCGGCTCTGCCATCAGCAAGGCCGTCTGCAAGGCCACGACGCACGAAGTCAGCGGACCCAAGAAGAAGCACCTTGACTGTAGGTTAAACACATCCACCGTTTCACAGCCTTATACCCCACTGCAGCACCCATCTACATGATAGGACCCCCCAACCCCCCCCCCCCCCAGCAACAAAAGCTTTCCTCACAAACACATTGGGTTACACAAACAAGGCAATGCGTTTTTATTTATGATCTTTTACATCCATCAACGAAAACGGGCCTGGATGGGCTGTGTATAGTAGTGTATATATAGCCTCCTAATTGCAGCTCATTTGCCGATAACATTCCCTCAGATTACAATTAGATTTACATGTGTGTGTGCGCGTGCGTGTGTGTGTGTGTGTGTGTGTGTGTGTGTGTGTGTGTGTGTGTGTGTGTGTGTGTGTGTGTGTGTGTGTGTGTGTGTGTGTGTGTGTGTGTGTGTGTGGTTGTGTGTGTTCACTGTGGCAGTCAGCACAATAACTCGGACGTATATGTCAAGGTATATTGTTAGGATAAGAGACACAAATTATCCGTTATCTGTGGCATGTCATTCGGGGGAAATAGGCCACTCAGGTATATAAGGCTAATCATATCACAAGCAGCGGTTGAGGGCCTGCTGTATGTATCCCATTATTATCATCAGCATCAGCATCACCCCTGAGAGACCCAGACATCACTGACTGTACGGAATGTACATTTACTACTGACTGGTTTGTTGGCAGCTTCATTTACATATTTTAATGGTGTCATGTGTGTGTACGGCTCTGTCCAGAGCTGCTCAGTAGCAGCCATCCACCACCACTACTAATTTGACTAATTTAACTTACGTCAATTATGACGGTGTGTTGCATTGTTGTCATTTTAATTTGTCAGTGCCGTTGTTTGTGAGGTGCCAAATGACTGAATCATCAGTACCTTTGTGTGTGTGTGTGTGTGTGTGTGTGTGTGTGTGTGTGTGTGTGTGTGTGTGTGTGTGTGTGTGTGTGTGTGTGTGTGTGTGTGTGTGTCGAGGCTTACATGGGGACATGGGGGGGGGGGTGATTTGGGTACCACAGTATTGGTCTTGTGTCAATACAGGTTCTTTATCTCAACATTCGACTAATTACCTGTTTGCGGAAACACGAAGCTGCAGTAATTATCTATGGAAAAGAGAGAGGTTGAATTCCTCCCCATGCAGATTTGACTAGTGATTATTAGGTTAAGGTGGCTTTCCTGCCTCACTATAATGACTTGACACGATCGATGGAGAGCACAGGTAATCAATGAGGCTGTCAGTCAGGCGGAGGGGGGAGAGTCACTCAAGCGGTTAGGATGAACAGAAAGCATTCTAGGGCAGCTAATCGGGTAGGACAGTCTTCCAGAAACAACCAGGCCTTCGGCCAACCCGCCATTCAGTCGTCCCAGCCGGTCAGGTAGACAGTCATGCCGGATTTATAATATTTGGTTACGTGCCAGTGTCACGCACTGAAAATAGCTGAGCTTGTAGATCGTCTATTTTCGGGCTTCAGTCTCTCTCCCCCCCCTCCCCAACGCTGTGTAGGCCTGCTATATGTCTATTGCATCCCACAGGGGCATCTGAGGTAGCTCACACTCACACACACACACACACACACACACACACACACACACACACACACACACAGACACACACACACACACACACACACACACACACACACACACACACACACACGCGCGCGCGCGCACGCACCTCCTACGATTTACTTTCCTCACAGTAAATAAGCTGTTATTGACTGATATATGACTGACTCTCCGACACGGCAATCTACTTATGGCTGTTTTGATTTGATACAAGGCTCCCTCGGTCATGAATGGCGGTCACCATCTGCACGGCTGTTCAGTGTGCCGGGCTCCCTTACAGCAGCGGTTCTCTAACATTTGTATTTGGCCACGGACCAGCATCTGAAAAGGTTTTGTGCCTGCAGGGACCCGGAGGATTTGTGTAGAAGGAAAAAATGATTCTAAATTATTCAAAATTCTTCACAATTTTAGATTAGATTACAAAATTGTAAGTATGAGATCTAGCTCACAACGTATATGATTCAGTTTTCAGCTTCACCTGGCTGATGGCTACCCAGATGGTTATGAGCAGCCATCAGATGGTCATGAGGAGCCCCCACCCTCCAGGCAGTTAGAGGTTAAGTGTCTTGCTCAGAGACACTTCGACACATAGACCGGGGCAGGGAGGCAAACCGGTGACCTTCTGATTGCCAGACGGCCTGGATTACCCACTAAACTATGGCTGCCCCACAATTATTAGCTATTCTTCCTCTCAATTGAATTATTAGCAATAGCCTACTTTGTCATATGACAAATAGCAAACATGGCCAATCCACCAATTCGCCGATCTGCTATTTTCCCTATTTTTGAAATTGTTAAATTGCTTTGGAAAATTTGCCCGAAATAGGGACGGACACCAGGGTTAATGTGGTTAAAAAAAAACATTTACTTTCTTGCCACAATTTTAGCATATTATATAGTGTGATTCATTGCAAAAAGAAACAGCTTGGACAGTCTTGTGCTTTTAATGCAGGACGGTTTCATAGTGCAGGTGATAGGGAACAATAGGTACCACTGTGGACATAATTCACCTCAACTAGCTCTTCCAATGGCTCCTATTGACTGTCACTTCACAACAGCGAATTTGCATTTGCTCTGCCCCACAGATGATTCCATGTTGCAATTATAGTCAATACCTCTATTCTCTCTCTCTGAGCTACAGTATATCATGAGACTTGTTTTGTGGCACGTCAGTAGCCTCAAGGGTTGAGAAATTGTGCTCAAGGCCATGCCGTCACCAGTTTGAATAGCTACTCGCACTGGCTGAGAGAATACAGGCAGGGAAGCTGAATTGGAATTGGAAGCTTTCCACTTTCTCAGCAATCATGGTCAAAGTCCCCTTTAGCAAGTTACTGAATCCTTGACTGCTCTAAGGGAGCTGTTCAGTGGCCAGCAGTAGGTGATGGGTGTGAATAGGCTGTATAACCCTGCCACTTGTGTCCTGACACTGCCGTAAATAATAATATGTTCTTAGTCAACTTGGGTTTAAAAGTTCAAAAGGAAAGTACTGCTACTGCTACACAAGCAACTTGTTAATGTAATGGAAGTGGGTGTAATTGCTTTCAGCGGAGGAATACAGGGAAAACTGCCAAATAGCACAAAATGTATTTTATGTATAACAAAAATCGTCGGCTTAAAAGGAACAAAAAGGTGTTAAGGAACAATAATTGTTGCCAAAATGGTTGCATCTCAAA
>NC_139949.1:44709627-44812127 GCF_963454915.1 Gymnoscopelus microlampas | reverse complement strand
ATTACAGATAATACCATTTCAATATATTGGTGGGTGGAGATAGAGGGGTAATTAAGAACAATCGCTGTAGGAAAGCCCTGACGGTCCTCAGTAAAAAATATGCATGTTAAAATTCTGGAGCTGAAGCAATTTTTTAATGTAGTTCAGTCTCAAAAGATGCCGTTAATTAGCTGTGTTGAATAATAATAATGAGAGTGTAAAAATGGCTTATTCTCAGAAACAATATGTTTCACGTTATCATCATAGTAGGAATTTAATGTTAGTAAAACAAACGACCCATAGAGTTACGTCAGAAGAATGCTGCTATTGAAAGATTGTGCAGTTACCGTTTGCAGGTTCTGCTAGGTCAATGGTTCTCAAAGTGGGGTCCCGGGACCCTCAGGGGCCCTTGAGGAGATTCCAGGGGGTCCTCAGGAGGCTATGTGATTGATAGCTAGGAACCAAATGGACCCTTACAGATCTACAAGAAGTACAAGCTCATATCACATTGCAATGGCCTGGTCAACAAAGTATACTGTATGTTAACACAGGAAAATGGTTGTAATGTTTCCATGCTTCATAATTGGTTGATGTCTCCTTTTGGGACAAAACACTTCGAAACCCGCACACTAATAACACACACACACACACACACACACACACACACACACACACACACACACACACACGCACACGCACACGCACACGCACACGCACACGCACGGCAAGATCATGTTTTTTAATGAATTATTTGTAGTCTGTACAATAATCCAGTTGAACGGATTAAATTCACGCTACAGTCATGTCAAATAAAGTCCATGTCTTGCTTTGCATTAGAATACGGCAGCATTCTCTCAATGGAGGGCCTGTTAATGGTTCTGCAGAGTTTAAAACCTGCTCTTAGTGTTAATTCTTTTGAGATTATCCAGGCATCATGCATACTTCACATTTCAATCTTTAGCCATACAGAAAATCCTTAAAGACACAGTTGAGGGGCATTCCTTCCTTTTGAGCCACTGTTTCTCAACATGGAACATTTGGTTCCATTTGGAGATTTTGCAGTGTCGTTTTATTGAGGTCTCAGAGATGAAAAAGAATGGCATCAAATGGTGTAACGCATTGGTTCTCAAGGTGGGGTCCGAGGACCCCCAGGGGTCCTTGGAGGGGGTTCCAGGGGGTCCCCAGCAAAATGTGTTAATATATCATCACAATAATTTTTACCTTTTAGACTTTGGCTATTCAAAAATAGCAGATGTACAAGCTCATATGAGCTTGTAGATCTGCTATTTTCATAGCTCATATTATGAGCTATGAGCTTGTAGATCTGCTATTTTTGAAAAATCGTGAACATTCTTTTTGTGCAAACCTTTGAATATATATATTTTTTAGCTTGTAGGTTAGCTATTTTATTGCCTGTTTCTTATATTATCTGAAAATTTGACCTATGTTTGACCAGTTTTTAGAGTATAGTTTGTTGATTACTTTTGATGCTGTAATTGTCTTTAAAAATAAATAAAAGTGTAATTTTCTTTTCGATATTTCGGTATTATAAGTTCTTAAAAGTCCTACATTGTCACTTTACTGTCATCTGGGGACCCCCCCCCCCCCCGAAAAAAATCATGTGAGGATCCCCCTGGGGGTCCCACCCCACAGGTTGAGAACCACTGCTCTAAGCTGTCCCCCATTAGAAGCTCAGTCTGGACCAACACATTCTCCATTGTCTACTAGTCTATAGTGTCTGTCACCCAGTGTCTGTGGGACCTAAAAGTAGGTCACAGACAAAGGTATTTAACCACTTAAACCCTATAGTAGTTAGTTGATCGTATGACCAAGGGCTCTATAATAGGCCCCGTCTAATTATTGTAGCCAAATGATAGCCCCAGAGTATATGGATGCTAGGGTTCAAGTGGTTAATACTGGAATATTTTCATATGCACTGGCTACACGGTAAAAGCATAATTTGAGGGGTTAATCGCTTCAGCCCCATACTGTATATGCTTAGTTGTACGATGAATAGTGAAAATGGTCATTCTACTGTATAAGCTTGTAGATGTGCAATTGTTGCAATTGTTTTTTACATTTAACATTTTTTACTTTATTTGACATTTTCCCCTTCAATGATATGCCCAAAATAGGGACGCCAGTGTTAAAGTTGTTAAAGTGACTGACTTTAGACATATTGGACTGTGAAACAAGCCTGACCGTATTTCACTCATGAAACACAAACCAAATGCGCACACGCATGCATGTTGACACTCAATTACACTTGCACGTGCAGTCGTGCACAGTTGAATGTCTGTCACCCTGCTAACGTTTGTCAACACTGAGCTACTTCACATTAAAATTGATGTCATGAATTTGCAATAGCGAGCCAATTTTTCTTTCTACGTTATGTGAGTGAGTTGAGGGCAGACGCTGGCTCGGGTCAATTCACATCAAGGACTGGCCATTCATTTCACTGATGTTTGTGAATTATCCCCCTAAGGTGTACTATATAGGAATATCGACTTTTGACTGGACCTGCCGTCTTCCGAGTTGATACTTAATTGACAGTCTTGCAGTCAATATCCTCTGTTGAGTTTAGTCATAACATGACATTGAGATGTAGTAGCCCACGTTGTTTTTCAATACCAACCCACCTGTGTATAGAGGATTGGTTCTCAACCTTTTCAAGCCGCAACCCCTCAAAATAATCATATTTGAACTGGGGACCCCCCCAAAATATTCATATTTGAACTGGGGACCCTCCACCCTGACAAGCACTTGGAATTGCAGGAGTTGATGCATTACATTTTGTTTGACTCCACAGGCTCCACAGGCAAATATTGTGAAAATAGCCGATCTGCAAGCTCACAACGCCTCGCTTTTGATGGTTTTCCAGCCCGGATGCATGCAGTGCACAGTTAATTTTTTCTTTAAGTAATGAATTAATTAAGAAAATAATTCACTATAAGCTGAGTTCTCCTGTTCGCCAGTCTGAATGCAACACTACGGCTGTAACTATCAGTTATTGTCTTAGAGATTATTCTATCAAGTAGCTTTTTTTTATTAATCGAATAACAGAGAAGCCCTTTTTTTAGATAGCCCTTTTTCTAGCTTTGATTCAACGAATCAAAGCAAAACAATTATAATAGATTTTTGATAATTGATTAAATTGATTAATCTTATTAACCATTTAAACCATATAAGCCATATTTTATACTTCATCGTACAATTGTGTTGCACAACAAAAATAGCCAATCTACAGTACGTTGCATTGTGACGCATTATGAGCTCGTAGAACTGACATAACCCACCCCCCCCCTCTCCCAAAACGTATTTTATCTACAGATTTTTGTTTTTTTTATGATCAATTAAATTGATTAGTTCAATTAACTGTTCAACCCTACAATACACCAGTTGACTCTGCATTCATTCATTCATTCATTCCTGCATTGCTGTTTATGCCAGTGAACTTGACTGATACATTGATTGATTGATTGATTGATTGATGGCCTATTTTCCTGGTGTGCTGTACAGACCTGATCCACTGCACCAATGAGCTGAACGTCAGCGTGCCCCACCTGGCGGACACCCTGCTGGAGCGGACCGCCAGCAACAGCTGGGTGGTGGTCTTCAAAGCTCTCGTCACCACGCACCACCTCATGATGTATGGCAATGAGGTGAGTACGCACGCACGGACACGCGTACGTGCACACACACACACACACACACACACACACACACACACACACACACACACACACACACACACACACACACACACACAAACAAACAGATGTCTTCGCTGAAAATAGCTGTATAACAACGTGTCTGTTCAGTTGTACATGTAGATCACCTATTTTTGTCAAATGTTCACCTATTTTAGCCCAATGTCATATTCCAGGGCGGTCACGCACACACACACGCACACGCACACGCACAAGCACACGCACACGCACACGCACACGCACACGCACACGCACACACCTGACGTCAATCTCCAACACAAATTCCAATAGAACCAACAAGACCACAGGGTTACTGGTTTGACCCCTTGTTGCTTTGTTTTGCTCACATCCCTGCACATTACTGTATACATCCACGTAACCAAACGTGCCACGCAAAGTTCAAAACAGAGGGCAAAGTTCATGCAAATATTCAATACGGTTCAACTTTACTGCAGTGTAATGCTGGCACGCTGACACAAGCTTATCTTGTCAGCAAATACTACTCTAGGTTTTTATAGTAAACACAATAGTGAAGTGTTTGACCTGCTTGTCACATGGTCCATTAGTGTTTCGTTGCTGTCGGGGCAGAAGCCTTGTAATCTCCATATTTCACCTTTTTATGTTTTTGTCGTAAAATTATGCCAGTTTATGACACTCGTACCAGAGAGTCGCACTTAAGTAGCAAAAATAGCCGATCTAGAAGCTCACACCATTGTAAGTTTGCAATGTGTTGTGAGCTTGTAAGACAGCTAGTTTTGCTATTTTTTTAAATTTTTTGAGAGTTAAAATGAATGGGGATTTCATAAATATTGAACCAATGAAAAGTATTAACAAGAGCTTATGACTAAGTAATAACTACATTGGATCCATTAGAACACAGGTTCTTCTTTTTCTTTTTCTTTCTTCACATTTCCTGAAAAGTAACGGTTTTGGAGTGGTCATAGATTTCATAGTAAAGGCAACGGCAGTGGTTGTTGGGCTGGCAAATACATACAAACTCACACATACGCGTACGTCACTGCACTGCAAAAGTGACGTCCATGTGACGTCCAACAATCAGATAATGAACTCTCCCTGTCTTTGTTCTGTTGTGTCCTGCTCTTTTCTTCCCTTTCAGAGATTGATGCAGTACCTAGCCTCCAGAAACACACTCTTCAACCTCAACAACTTCTTAGATAAGGCTGCACTACAAGGTAATTCGAGGCCAGCCTGCGATTTGAATAGTCAGCAGCGCTGTACGTCAAACGGAACGACTTTCTGTCCCAGTCTCCCTGTCTCTGTAACACTACCAGTGAGTCTGCTTTGGACTTCAATTACTGTGTTCCAGACAAAAGAAGTCACGATCCATAACTGAACACTGTGTTCAAATG
Source organism: Gymnoscopelus microlampas (assembly GCF_963454915.1). Taxonomy (NCBI): domain Eukaryota; kingdom Metazoa; phylum Chordata; class Actinopteri; order Myctophiformes; family Myctophidae; genus Gymnoscopelus; species Gymnoscopelus microlampas. The sequence goes on along the minus strand of NC_139949.1, from coordinate 44,807,068 downwards.
GAGGTTCATGGCTGGATGGAGAGTATCTTTAACTACTACTGGCTCAACATGAGTTTCATGGACTTCATTTTGTGTTTATTCTTTCCATGGCCTAATGGCTATACCCTGAAATTGTGTAAATCGGTAGTTCTGAAACTTTTTTAATTTCATGGACCACCATAACTCACCATAAGAGAGTGTATGGATCCATTTGGTTCCAATTGTACAATTGGACCTGTAAGGGTCCATTTGGAACCCCCTCAAGCAATTTAGCTGAGAATGAGATAGCATAGTCATTATTGTTTAAATGATGCAACCTCTTCATAAGCCCTGTTTTATACTTCGACAATAAAAAAAATAGCCAATCTACCAGCTCACAACACGTCATCTTTGTGAGCTTGTTGATCTGCTATTTGTTTTAATATTTGGGGGAAAACAAGAAAAAAAAGTAGTTTGTTTCAAACTTAATGACATGCCCAAAGGGTGCCGCAAGGGTGAAAGTGGTTGAAGATTTTATCGGTACAATGAACAACGTTTTAAGTGGTAATGAAGGTTAAACTGCCACTTGACACTGTCCTGTATTCTGTACACCGGAGCTCACACGCAGCTTAACCCTACGTGTGGTTTTCAAGTAAGGTCAAGGTGAGACTGTCTCTAACAACGGTGCGCCCTGCATGTCCTCCAGGGTACGACATGTCAACCTTCATCCGACGTTACAGTCGCTACCTGAATGAGAAGGCCATGTCCTATAGACTAGTGGCGGTGGACTTCACCAAGATGAAGAGAGGGTAATGCACACCACAAATACACACGTGTGTGACTTGTGAGGACGTCAACATTTTAGGATTTTAGGATTTCATAAATGGCATTAAAACATGTTTGTACACTAACTATACCCTGTTTACAGTATAGTTGGGTGCCAGTGTCGCACACCAAAAATGATTGTCCTCACAAGTGTCTATTTCTTTGAGATCCTACTCTACTTTTAGCCCTCACAGTACAAAGTACAAACACACACACACAGAGGCATGCAGAATTGTCTACTGTATATACTGTACCATTTTGATGTACATCCTCTCCTTTACGTGTGCGTGCGTGCGTGTGTGTGTGTGTGTGTGTGCGTGTGCGTGTTGTGAGCAGAGCCGAAGGTGTGATGCGTACCATGACCACAGAGAAGCTGATCAAAACGCTGCCCATCATTCAGAACCAGCTGGATGCACTGCTGGACTTCCAGGTACACATTTAGGTTCAGCCAGAAGCACACTTCATGTTCAGAAGGTTGCCAGTCCAAATGATACTGACAATGATACTGTCATGATACTGTCATGATACTGACCATGATACTGACATGATACTGACCATGATACTGACATGATACTGACAATGATACTGTCATGATACTGTCATGATACTGACCATGATACTGACATGATACTGTCCATGATACTGTCATGATACTGACCATGATACTGACATGATACTGACCATGATACTGTCATGATACTGACCATGATACTGACATGATACTGACCATGATACTGTCATGATACTGTCCATGATACTGTCATGATACTGACCATGATACTGACATGATGCTGACCATGATACTGACCATGATACTGACATGATACTGTCCATGATACTGTCATGATACTGACCATGATACTGACATGATGCTGACCATGATACTGACCATGATACTGACCATGATACTGACCATGATACTCACATGATACTGACCATAACTGACCATGACACTGACCATGATACTAACATGATACCGAATACCGACCATGATGCCTTTTTTTTTCTAATAAACTACTCAACCACCTCCCTCTCTCTCCGTCTCTCTCTGTCTCTCTCTCTATGTGTGTGTGTGTCTGTCTCTCTCTCTCTCTCTCTCTCTCTCTCTCTCTCTCTCTCTCTCTCTCTCTCTCTCTCTCTCTCTCTTTTTCTATATTCCTTCTTGTTTGTCTCCCCCTCTTTCATCTTTCTGCCTCCAGCCCAACTCTAACGAGTTAACCAATGGTGTGATCAACGCAGCTTTCATGTTGCTGTTCAAAGACTCCATACGGTTGTTTGCTGCCTACAATGAAGGGGTCATCAATATGCTAGGTAAGACACTCTCCCAGGCACAAATACCAGCTAGGCCACTTTCCAAAAAAACATATTAAGTCTGAGAGAATGCACGCACAACAGGTGCTGTAAAAAAAATCATTTCGGGAGCACACTATAGCAGTGTGCGGATATCCTCTCCCTTCTCAGTTACAAAAGTGTGCTTTCGCCAAGGACTGTCTGATTTTAAATGTTTTTTGTTTTTTTTGTGGTATGGAAAGCTGGGTTTTGCAACGCTTTTGAGGCACCTCTCGTCCTTTGTGGATGTTCTGTTTTTAGAAAGGTGAATGAACGTGTTCACAGACAACGTGTCCTTGTGGACCACATCTGTGTCAAGCTACAGAGCATGTGAACCAGCTCCATAAACCTGCAAGATTGAACACACACGCTTCGACCTAGGCACCCGTCTGTCTGTCTGTCCGTCCATCAGTCTGTCCGTCTGTCTGTCTGTCTGTCCGTCCGTCTGTACGTCCCAACCTTGTGAACGTTATATCTCAGGAACGCCTTAGCACAAAAATGGTTTAGCTGGAGACTCAGTAACTGAACTCAATCTAACACAATCTCTAGCCCCATGCACCCTTAAAAGGAACTTTCTATTGTTATATCTGTCCTGTGGGATCTATTTTGCTGTCTAGATATTTCTCTCCTCTCCCTGTCAAAGTCTCCTTGAGAGATTCTACAAACCAGCATATTTCACATCAAACTATTAATTTGGTGATGCCTCATTCATATAGGTTGGTGATTTTATTTTTGTTGCTTTATCGCTGGGTTATATTATTCGCATGCTGTGTGGATGTATTCATAACATGATGAAATATAAATGAGATGTTGCCTTCTCGCTATTTGAGAAAGATTGTAACAAATATATCCCAAAATAGGGATGCCAGGTTGAAAGTGATTAAAGGTCAAATAAGTTAACCATGAGAAGAATCCTCAGTTGCCGCGTGGCCGCATGGCTGCCATGAACAAGCCAACATCCTAGTTCAGTAGTACTCACTGTGCGAACAGCAATACTGGGCCGAAAATGTGGGATCACAAGTAAGACCAGGTGGGAACCAATTATATGCTGTTCTTCTGATTCGCCCTGCACTTCACTCTGCAGAGAAATACTTCGACATGAAGAAGAACCAGTGTAAAGACGCCCTGGAGATCTACAGGACCTTCCTCAACAGGATGACCAGACTGTCTGAGTTCCTCAAAGTGGCAGAGGTAATGTCTGTTTGTCTCACCTGTCCTCCCCCGAGGATGCGTTGAGCAAGACACCCCTGGGCGGTCTGGAGTGCATCTCGTAGGGTTAAAAAACGTAAAACGGTCTCTACTCCTCTCCTCTGCTCTCTTTTCTCTCCTCCTCTCGTCTCTTCTCGTTTCTTCTTTTCTCTTCTCTTCTGTGAATTGACATGAATAGGACAGAGCAGGCATGAAATGGGACCATTGCTTGTCCAGTGATAGAAGAACGTTGTTGACAACTTTAACCTATTGAGATGCAGCCTGGATCGCCCCAGTGGAATGTTTTTGTTCACTTTACCCCCTGTGTGACCTGATTTAGGATCAGCATTTCCTAACCTCAACCTCAGAGGGAGGAAGGCACTCAGAGGATCACAGCTGATCGTAGATCAGAGTCTGGGGGGATTAGGGTACTACTTCTCGTTTGCCTTCAATTTCTCTCCTCTCTCTCCTGTCCTTCTTTTGGCCTTTGCCAAAATCGTGATCTACTTACAGGCAGTGTCGTAGCCAATCAGAGAGCTACTCCATACACAGCTTCCTGTCCAAAGACCCCTCGCGTGCTGCCTGTTCACATGCCTGCACTGCATGCCCCGGCAAGCTTTTTTTCTGTCTATATTTCCCCCCCTCTCTTTCTCTCTCTCCTTCTCTCCTCCTTTCTTGTTTAATTTCCTCCTTCCTTCCTCTTTTTAAAAATATTTTGCTATGGCTGTTATCAAATTCAGAGTGCCAGTACTTGTTATTGATAAAGCTTTACATTAAAAAAAAAAAAACTCTCATTGTCAAAAGGCTTCTCTCACATGCTTGGTTCGGTTCTTATTTCAAAAAAGTAAAAAAAAAAAGAAGAAATAAAGGGGGATGCAACAGCTCAATCGAGAAAAAGAAAACAACTAACGTTGACTTTAAAGACCCATTCATTTACCTGTCTAACAAAAATGTCTGTCTTGTTTGTTTTGTGTCATTTGTGCCCTACACCCCCCTCCCCTCCCCTCCGTTCCTCTTTGCGTTCAAAGTCAACATTAGTCAAAGCGTCCTCTTCCCTTTTTGGATGTTCCACACTTCCACCCCGCAGTCACTGTGACCTGCTGTCTGCCTCTAACCTGTGTTCTCACACCATTCATTTCAAACCAGCTCTCCAGATGTCAGTGTGCGTGCCCGCACAGGCGCGCGTGTGCGTGTGTACTACTGTATGTGTGTGTGTATGTAAATATATATATACATATATATATATATACATATATATGTATATATATATATATATATATATATATATATATATATATATATATATATATATATATATATATATATATATACTGTACATATATATATTATATACACATACAGAAATATGGTATATAGGTGTGTGTATGCGTGTGCACGCGCCCCACCCCTTCCCCCTCCCCCCTCCTCTGTTGTCTTTGGTTTGTTTACTTTCTGAGCCGCTGCATGAAGTAACGAATGCTTCGGTTTTGATTCTTCTTTCTTCCTCCTCTTATCCTCTTCCTCCTTCACGTGCCCCTTCTCCCTCTTTTTTTTTATTATTACGTAAACTTTTTGTTCAATTCTGTGGTTCGTTTTTTTTGGAGGGTTTGGTTTCAATTCTTTGTTTTCCTTTACATTTTGGTTTTGTTTCTTTTGTTTTGTTGTTGTTGTTGTTGTTTGCCTCCCTCCTCCCCCCCCCCCCAACCCCACCCCCCCTTTCCCTCTCTTCCCTCCCTTTTTTTGTGACACAGCGAGTTGGGATAGATCAGGGCGACAGCCCCGATCTCACACAGGTCAGTCCACATCTCATCTCAATCAATCAATCAATCAATCAATCAGTCAATCAAATCAAATCAAATCGATCAGTCAATCACTCCACCAATCAGCCAATCAATCGATAAATCAATCGATAAATCAATCAATCAATCAATTAGTCGACTTAGCTGGACCATGTTACTTCATTCTTAAAACACTCTCATTCCCTACTCACCCTACAGACCCAGCTGCCATCTTCTCTCCTCCACCCTTCCTCCCTCTCTCGCCATTTGCATTTTATTTATTTTATTTTATAGTGATTAGTACATACTATCTTTATCTACACTTTAGGCATTTAGCAGACGCTAAATGATCTAGGCTACTCTCAATTACTCAGAATCTGTGCAAAACAAATATCTGACTGAGTTTTATGACAGTATCAGGATAGCCACATTTAGCATTTTGATCAGCATTAAGTTGATAAACATTTGGCATAGCTTTCCATTCCAGATGTCTGTAATGGGGCATAGTGTATGTGTCTTTAACCACTTAAGCCCGATATACTAAACGGATATAGCTATACAAGTTCACAACATGCTGCAATGTGACTCATTGTGAGCTTGTAGGTCTGCTATCTTAGCTGAAAAAAAAGCAATCCTGAATTTTTGGGAATATTTTCTTTTTGCATTTTCGCATTTGACATGCCCAAAGTACGACAGGGTTCATGTGGTTAAACGGCAATTGCTTTCAATTCAGTCTCCTCAAACATCCTTGCAGTCTTTTCCTGACATTTTCTCAGTGCAAATATCAAGCCTTATTCTCCCTTGATTCGATTGCTTATCGTAGAAATAAAAATGTAGTTAGTCAAGCTTGGTTGATTATCTAAACATTTATTTCCAAGTTCAGTCAAGCGCAGCATACAGTAGTTTTATAAAAAATACAAATAAAGTTCCTCACTCAAATGATCACTGTTCAAACCTTGTCCTGAAAAGATTGTCCCTGTGCACTAGCTGTGGGGAGAGCAGCGAATGGTTTTCTACTAAATAGGTTCTTGCTAAATATTACTTGGATAGGCGTGCAAAATGCCATCATAAGTGCTCCATGTCACATTATAGATATCATATGTATTACATAAACATTTGAATAAGCACACAATTGAACATTGTCAAATCACGAATTAAATTAAGTGTGGTTGACCTTTGTAGATGCTCGTAGTGCTTATGAGGGCATTCTATGCCCCTATTCAACACAAAGTGATCCATGCCTCTACTGAGCTGTAGACTTGTGTCTGTTTTCCTTTCAAATTGTTTTGTAGCACATTCTAGATTTCTCTTAAGAAGGATATCCAGAATTCGCATTTCTCTCTCTTTCCCCTATAAAAAAATAAGTATATGAGAAATCTTTTCTGTTCTTCTCTTGGGCTTGTTGTTGTTTTTAGATCTTGTCGTTCTCTGAGGCTGAAACACAAAGCTCCGGCTGAAAACCTGGGTATCGCATGTGTCGTCGTCTCTGTCGGGTGGAAACCTCATATGTCCAAAACTGTTACTTTTCAGGATTCAAATCCCCAAATAGCAAAAGTAGCAGATCGACAAGCTCAAAAGGCGTCACTTCACACCGCGTTTCGAGCTTCTAGATCTGCTACTTTTGATGCTTTTTGTGCGACACTGTAGTGATCAAGTAGGGCTTTAATGTCCCCCCACAAATATGGAGATATGAGGTTTCTGCCCAACAGAGATGACATGTAACGTCCCAAAACAAACCCATCCATTCCTTTTGTTTCCAGTGGTGGAAAGTAACTCAGTACATTTACTCAAGTACCGTATTTAAGTACAATTTTGAGGCTAGTTAATCCTCTTTGTTCCCTGTGGAACATAAGGCTGCGACTGTTTGCTTCCATCTGGTCCTATCCTGTGCAGCATGTTGTGCCTCGCCCCATGTTAGGTTTGCCGTCTTCATTTCTGATGTCACAGCTCTCCGCCAGGTTGTTTTTTTGGCCTCTTTCCAGTTGGGAAATGCTACTTTAGGAATGATGCGGTCCTGGTCCATTCCAAGGACATGCCCGAGCCATTTGAGTCGTCCATGTTTAATTTCCAGCACCACATTTAGACAGTTTGTCTTTTTGTACAGGTCCACGTTCGAGAGCTTTTCTGGCCAAAAGATGGACAAATATCTTCCGGAGACACAAATTGTGGAATGCATTTATCTTTTTTAAATTTTTCGTTTTTTTTAATTATTATTTTGAGGTAGGCCTACCTTTACTTTACCTGAGCATTCCCATCTTTCAATACTTTTTACTTATGCTCTCATCTCAGAGGCAAATATTGTACTTTCTGCTCCACTACAAAAACCTTGGTTACTATAGGCCTAGTTACTTTTAGATTTAGATGATTATTATAAAACATTACATTAACCACTTAAGCCCTATTTTATACTTCCAATGTTTTGTATATTAAGTACAAAAAAGTATGAATAGAGGCTTTTTACTTTACAAAGTAGTAGAATTGTGGTATTGCTACTTTTACTTAACAAAGCACAAGTTACAACAGGTCTAAATGGGTAAAGAATCTGAGAACTTCTTCCACCACTGTTTGTTTCACTTTGGAAGTGATATATGCTCAACGTGCATATACCTCGTTTTCACCGGACAATTTGTCTTTCAGCGAGTTAACTTCCCTGGCTTCCAAGGCCTTGCTTGTCGCTGGAAACGCAATTTGTGACAAACCCGAGGCTCTCAGCTTACCCAACCACTGGCTCTGAAACCTCTAAAAACAATTCAACGTGCAGTATTTGGATTTGAACTGACACATGAAGTGGAATCCATGGGTTAACTCTTTTGTCGAAGGACTGCGATTTTTCCTTTCCTGTGTGTGTGTGCGTTGTTGTTGTGGGTGGACGAGCGTGTTTATGCAAGAAGAACGTCTTGTGCACTCTTGTGCATGGGCTTATAGTAGATGGTTAGGTGTGTGTGTGTGTGTGTGCGCGTGTGTGCGTGTGTGCGTGCGTGTGTGCGTGTGCGTGTGTGTGTGTGTGTGTGTGCGTGCGTGCGTCTTTCGGTCTGTCTGTGTGTCCTGTAACTCTGTTACTTCTGCAGGAGTGATGCAATGTTCTGTCCTGTCCTGAGCTGTCGCCTCTGCTGTGGACTTGCTTGCATGATCCAGCAATGACCTGTGCATGCATGTCCAATCAAACCTGATGAAATACCCACTGACTGCCCCCCCATGCAAACGCAAAGAGCTGTTCTAACCTAGAATCTAGAGATGAGTGGACATGAATTAAAGGATAATTTCCTCTGTATGTGTGTGTGTGTATGAAAGAGAGAGAGAGAGAGAGTGAGTGAGAGTGAGAGAGAGAGAGGATAGCAAGTGTCTTCCCTTACTTGCCCGCACTGTTCTCTCTTGGTAACGTTTTGCCCCCTTGCCCCGTCCGTCCCTCCCCCAGGCCCCTAGCTCTCTCCTGGAGGCTCTGGAGCAGCACCTAGCCTCGCTGGAGGGCAGGAAAATCAAGGAGTTCTGCAACGCTAGCCGGTAAGCCGGTAACACAAACACACACTGTAGTAATGATGACGTGACATTTTACTGAGAGCAGACGTGGGAAAAGTACTCAAATAATTTACTTAAGTAAAAGTATCAATACTGCAATGTAGAAATACTCCGTTACAAGTAAAAGTCCAGAATTAAAAATGTACTTGAGTAAAAGTACACAAGTATTGGTATCAAAATGTACTTAAAGTACCAAAAGTAGAAAGTACTCATTATGCAGAACGTCCTATTTCACAAGTTTTTAAATGTATAAAAATCTTTTGAAAATAGCAGATCTACAAGCTCACAACCCTTCGCTTTGCGACGCGTTGTGAGCTATGTAGATCGGCTATTTTCAAAGTATATGTAGGGTTGCAGTGGTTAATGTATGTTTTGTACTGTAATAATACTCAAAATCTTCAAAGTAACGAGTAACTAAAGGTACCAAACAATTGTAGTGGAGTAAAAGTACAATATTTGTCTCTGAGGTGTAGTGGAGTAGAAGTAAAAGTACTGAAAATTGGAAATACTCAAGTAAAGTACAAATACCTTGAAAATTACAGTACTTAAGTCAATGTACTTACAGTAGTTACTTTCCACCACTGACTGAGAGCCTCTTCTTTTTTTGCTTTTCAAAACATGGGTCACACAGAGAAGATCATTGAACAAACCACAGGAGCTCTAATGGTTTCACCAAAAAAACATTGTCTGTGTAACTTTCAGGTCCAGCACTCTGTCCAGTGCAGTCTCCTCTCTGTCTAGCACCGGTATCTCTCTCAGCCACATCGACGACAAGACAGATGACAACAGACAACCACAGCAACACAAGGTCAGGCGGTTTTGACAAGTTCGAATTCCTTAACCTTCATGAACCCCAATGTCTCTATTCTGGGTGCGAACATTCGGGCAAAGATAGCCAATCTACAGTCTCATAACGTGGCACGCTGTGAGCTTGTAGATTGGCTATTTTCGGAAAAAGAGATTTGATGTAAGAGGGACAAAAGGAGAGAGCCAAGGATAGAGCCCTGGGGGACCCTGGTAAATGAAGTATATAGGGGCAAATAAAAACAACTGAATGCTGTCTATTTATTACTGTGCAATTTGCACCTCATTCGTTAATGTTCCTCCTCCCTAAGGGCTGTCCGTCAATAATGTCAACCTGTAGGATTTAGCGGTCAGAGCAGAGGTCTAAAAGTGTCTATGAGTGTGTGTGTGTGTGTGTGTGTGTGTGTGTGTGTGTGTGTGTGTGTGTGTGTGTGTGTGTGTGTGTGTGTGTGTGTAAGAGAGAGAGAGTGCACTTGCAGAGCAGAGGATTTGAATGTGTCTGATTTGCGGTGATAATAATAAATTGTGGTGGTTTTTTTTTATGACCAGGATGTCCGGAGGGAATTATATTATTCTGGTCTTTGTCATTAAAAAAAAACGGCAAAAACGGTAATTACCGGCCAAACGCAACCTTTGATTTATGTTTGATGTTTTAGATATTCATCAATAGGAAACGGAAGGAAATGCATGTAATCTGCATTGGTTTTGGCATCGAGTGAAGAAAGCCACTGACTGATCAGGTTGAAAAATCATGTGCTTTGTGGAAAAACCTTCAGAAATGGACCTTTATGGGGTTGTAACTCCAAATGTAACTCTAACGGGTCCATTTGGTTACAGTTGTACACTCTTTGGAGTTAAAGGTGCAATCGGAACTTATTTTAATGTATAACCTATTTTTTTTTACCAATCTATATGGTACAATAAAATGTAACTATCCCATCTGAGGTGGTCTCCCTCCCTTGTTTAGACCCTGGTGGCGGGTAGGACACCTACTGATTGACAACTAGTACTGCCTGAAGCTCATAGCACAATGTCTCCCCTGACCAAGTGGGGATGTCTGTTAGAGGAATCAAACTACCAGCTGCCAATCCGTCTTGGGTTTAGAACAACCATTTACTAGGCATTCCCCCTATCTTTGTGATGTTATGTGATTTGTAGCAAACAGTACTCCTTAGCAAAAAACACCACTGTTTCTGTGTGCCGCTGGGTGATACGATGCTATCATGCTTGTCCATCTGCTTGTTGTTCTTTCCCCCCCCCCCCTCTCCTGAGTCCTGCACAGAACACTATAATTAATGCATACGTTGTTCTGTGTGCTTTCGCTTCCATTTGAGCAGAAAAACCTATTAGATGTTCGTGTAGCGAAATAATTACATAGCTTGTTTGAGGTCGTGCGTGCGCCAATCTGGAAAGCGTTAGGCATTGGCATTCTTTTCTGCTATGCACATCTTTGTTGATGTGTTGTCAAAGAACATTGGCTGCTGCATTGATCTAGCGCTGAACTCCCAATGACTAACAGCACTGCACAGAAAATAGAACAGGGATTCTGCACAGTCCAAGTATGTATGTCCTGTCAGGCTGTGGTAGGGTTTTGTTGGAGAAAGGAAAACCCCAAAAAAGAGAGGGGGGGGGGGGGCGTTATTAAAACCATTAAGACCGGGAACGCATCTGTGTAATTCATTTTATTTCTTTGGCTATTCAAAAATAGCAGATATACCGGTGTCGAATATTAGCCAGGCTCATAGCGCGGCACTGAGTGCTGCTCTATGAGCTTGTAGATCTGCTATTTTTGGGGAAAAAATCACGCAAATGTGTGCAAATATTTGAATATATCTTTTTTTCAAGCATTTTTTTTAACTCAGATCTTTGCTTCTCAGGTCCCTGGAACAAAATATTTTACAAATGTTTAAAATATATATTTTCAAAGATTTGCACAAATGTTCACGATTTTTCAAAAATAGCCAAAGAAATCTAAAATGACAGAGATGCGTTCTCGGATTGAATGGGTTAAATGAGTCCAAATTAATTAGAAAATGCACGGTGTGTGAGGTAACAAATTCACTAAAAAGCATCGAGCAAACATTCGTTGAAGGCGACGGAAAAGAGGAGAGAGAGAGACAATTTTCACCACGGGTGCTGAAGTTATCTGAGGCAAAGGAATTAATAGCATTTCAGCGCCGCATAAAAGTATTCCATGCATCCCCTCTGCAAATCATGCGTTATATATACAGTATGCTTACTGCAAGGCTCTTTACCAACACCCCCCCCCCCCCCCCCTCACTCTCTCTCTCTCTCTGTGTCTCGCCCCTTCTCGTCCAGGAGGATGGTACCAAGGTGAATGACATCCAGACGCCCAACGTGTCCCCCAGCCCCCAGTCAGTGGGCAGTGCCAACAGCAGTGGTGGAGCCACTGATCTCTTCTCCAACTCACCCATTGTACCCATCAGCAACCAGTAAGACAGCAACACTTATGCCTCTCACATATTCTGCTCTGTTCCTTTCTAATCCAAATAATGATTATAAAATGAAACAGGGTTAAAGTGATTAAACAGATTTTGATGGTATACAGTATATATATTAAGGGATAGTTCACCCCCAAAATGACTTTTTTTCCTATCGATTAGTCACCCCATGGAGACTTTAATTCATAGATATTTCTTTGTTGTTGTCGCATTCCTAAGCCAATACTTTGATGACCGGCAGCAGTTCCGGTAGGAGACACGAAAGAGTCCCCTTTGTGTCTCCTACCGGAACCGCTGCCTACCCGTCCGCTGGTCATCAAATTATTGGCTTGGGAATGCAACAAAAACAAATAAATATCCATGAATTCAAGGCTCCATGGGGTGACTAATCGATAGAAAAAAAAAGTCATTTTGGGGGTGAACTATCCCTTTAAAAGATTTTTCTGGGGACCCGTTTTAACCCCCTCAAGGACACCAGGGGGTCCCCGGACCCCACTTTGAGAACCGCTGCTTTATGCTATCGCTTTATCCTCCTTTCTTCAATACCAGCCTTCGATATGAAGGAATCCACTTAAATGTAATAGCGCCAGGGATAATTAAGTGTACTACTTAATGTTAGCTCAATCTCAGTGTAGTGATGTAGCAGGAAATGAAGGTCAGTTAAGGTAGTGCTTAAATCTGTGTCGTAATGTGCAGCGCTCATCATAATGGTGAGTTGTGTGTGCTTTCAGCTGGGAACTAACCGGTGCGTCTTCACCCTCTCCTTCGTCTTCTCTCCTCCTCTTCAGTGTGCCAAATCTGACCAGTGAGCTGTTCACCCTCCAGCCTAGCTTCACCCCTATCCAGACCACACACACTGTGCCCAACAATAACAATGCCTGGGGAGGTACAAACACACAGACACACACACACACACACGCACAAACACACGTTTTACTATACTTGTGAGGACCTCAACATTTTAGGACTGTTAAATGGCATTAAGAATGCCATTTATTTTTTGCCACTTTCAACCATAAGCCTAAAGCAGAAAAATAGCCGCTCTACAAGCTTACATAGAGCTTGTAGTTCTGCTATTTTCGTTGCACGCTCCCCAGTGTGCAACTTAATTATAAATCTGGCATACCTCTAACCCCAATCCCTAAACCTAACCTCTAACTACCTAATCCTAACCCTGACCCCAACCTGAAACTCCCCAAATCTGTTTCAACCATAAAACAACAATTTCTCTTGTGAGGACCATTTCTCACCAACTTCTACTATTCAAGCGCATGCATGCACGCACGTGCACTAGGGGTGTGCCGATACACTAATTTCACCAAACGATACAATACGATATTTGGCTCACAACTTCCTCACAACTTCGATACGATACGATACGCACTTTTTTATTATGAAAATATATGGGGGAGAATAAAAGCAAATGTGAAAACAAATAATTCTGTTTTTGCATTATTCAGACATTATTGTTATTGTAAAAAAAAAAAAAATATATCAAAACGATATATTTTTTCCCAAAACGATACATATCGTCACGAAAACGTATCGCGATATATCGTGGGACGATATATCGGCACACCCCTAACGTGCACACACACACACACACACACACACACACACACACACACACACACACACACACACACACACACACACACACACACACACACACACACACACACACACACACACACACACACACACACACACACACACACAGATTCATACAGTGACAGTGAAATGTGATTGGCTCATCCTGTCTCCTCTACTCGCCTCTCTCCTTTCATGTCACCGTGGTAACCTGTTTGACGGACAGGTGATCTGCTGAAGCCGGCCATGCAGACTCATCAGATTCACAGCCCCGCAGCCCCGTTGCACTCTGGGAAAATGCTGCCCAACGATCTGGACTCCTCCTTAGCCAACCTAGTCGGCAGTGAGTGTCTCCCCATGCATTATAGTACAGTGGTTCCCAAATGTTTTAGCTCGAGACCCAAATTTGATGTCGCCCCGGGACCCAAACTAGTGAAAATAGCCGATCTACGTACAAGCAGACAATGCGTCGACGCGCTGTCGGCTATTTTCACTACTTCTTAAAAGTTTTAACATTTCTGGAATTTCTTTGATTAAAAAATATATATTTATGAAATTATTTTGAACAATGTTTTATTTTTATTTGATGGATTTTTTTATAAAAAAAGATATGATTAAATTAAGAAAAGATTTATATTTACTCACGACTGATGAAAATGCATCCACGACCCACAAATGGGATCCCGACCCACTGTTTGGGAAACACTGTTCCAGAAAATGTGTCTTTGTCTCTAAAGTTGCCTAATTACTGTCTTTGTCCGTCTCATACATTGTGTCTCCTTCTTTGCTCAGACCTGCAATTCGGGGGGACGCCAGCCAAAAAGTGAGTGGACTTTTTGAATCTTAATCATGACTCTTCTGTCTACCACAATCTGTCTTTTCGCTGTCATCCGATTGAAAGCCACAATCTTTAAGTTATATATCTGTTGCCTTTCCCGATGGAGAATGGTAAATTGCAATGGTGTCCGAATCATAGACTGTTCAAAAATATTGACGGCACCCATTAGTTTCTACAGACCCGTTTTGAAGCCACTTGTTCAGTGAAAAATGGCTGCGAGTGCAACCGCAACCAGAGTGCTATTGGTGGTGAGTAGGGAGCAAGGGGTCAGTCACAAGCCCCGAAAGCATAACCTGCTTTATCATAAATGTTTTAATTACTGGGACCATAATTTACAAAAACACATATCATGCCGTGTGAAAGAAGACGTGTAACTAGCGATTGAAAACATAAAGTCTTCATGAAAAGGTTTACTAACTAAGGTAATAAAACCATGTGTAAAGTTGCGTCAAGTCCCCATTGACTTCAATGGAATTAAAATGATTTTGCAGCTGGAGGAGGCGAATCAGCGCCAGCTGCTGGGCCATTAATGAGAACTGCAGTGTTTTTATTACTTCCGTATTGGCTTCATTTCCAAGAACGAACCTTTGCCGCCTGGTCCGAACTACAATAAAGATGGCGGCACATCTAGTGTCCAATAGGGCATAGCAGTGGCGGCCATGGATATAAACCCCATTCAGTTTTCCCATAGAGATTTAAGAAAAAGATTTATATAAATCATTTTAATTAAGCCTGGATGGAAAATGGGTTTTCCTATCTGTGGCACCACAAAATGGCCACCACTGCTATGCCCTATCCTATCCCATGCACTGTCTGCATCAAATAGCTGTATTTTAAGCGTCTACATTTCTCAATGGAAGAGTAGGGAGGCTACCTCCTACCACTGCAGATGTAATAGTTATATCGTATTAACATACTCTATCATACAGACTCGATTATTCATTAAAATAAGGTCCCGGATTGTATTTTTAACACACGACTGTGTCCTCTCCCTGGCTCTCTCTCTCTCTCTTTTTTCGGCCTCTGCCTGCACATGGGCACATCTGCACCTGTGCGTATGTATGTGCTGCCATGTGCGTATACCAGACCAGAGCTCCAGTGGAGCCAGCTTGTGGAGAAAAAGCCAACAGGCAGTAATGGCTGGCAATCCAAGACCATGTGTACCAGCACTAACTGGACTCACGCCACCCACCAAATGGCACCTGCACCCATGCCCGTCCCACAGATGGTAAAGCGCACGCACGCACGTACACACACACACACACACACACACACACACACACACACACACACACACACACACACACTGTGTCTCTCTCTCTCTCTCTCTCTCTCTCTCTCTCACCAACAAAAACTGTTGACCTTGGTCGGTCAGACCCAAATATTTTGACTGCAAGTGGTAAAGTAACAAATTCATTGCCAGGTAAATAAGAAAGAAGGTAAGGAGACAAATAGTGTTTTTATGATAACGAGAGAGATAAGAGCAGGGGCGGCGGGGCAAAAATGATAAAGAACGTCAACCTACATTGAACCTAAACATCAAAGAGCAACAGCCTGTCATAGATAAAGTGAAAAATCACCATATACAGTACAAGTATGTGTTTTTGGTCAAGTATTAGCAGAGTCACTTCGGGACACTCAGTGAAGGTTCCTTACGTTCTGCTGCGGTCAGGTATATTGGAAGGAGCTTGCTACAATAATGTTTGTCACGCTCACTTATACTCACCTCCAGTTAGTTAGTTAGTCACTCCCCTCTCTATATATTTATACAGCCATCTCCATCTGTCTTCCTCTCTTAACCCATTAAGACCTGAGGCCCATTCTGAGTACTTTCTAAATCAGTAGTTTCCTTTTCGTGCCAAGGGCCTCAAAAACTCCTTTTCCCCTCTATACACTAAACCTCTTTGCCAAAAATAGCCGATCTACAAGCTCACAACGCCTCGCAGTTCGAGTCGTTGTGAGCTTGTAGATCTGCTATTTTTGGCTAATGTTCCCCTCAGAAAAGGAATTCTAGGGTTCAAGTGTAAAAAAAAAAATCCCTTCACACAAAGATTTGGCGGACCCCCTATAGTAGCTCTGAGGACCCCTTAGGGGACCCGGACCCCCTGTTGAAGACCCCTGGAATAAATCATACGACTGTGTAAAAGCTACAAATTGATGGACATGAAAAGTTCTCTTTGTGATGAAAAACGGATCTCACTAAACATTTTCAAAATTGCATAATGGTATTTGAATATTGTTATGTAACGTATTTTTGGTTCAGAAGCTAGCTAGATTAGCTTAGCTTGACAAGACGATCCAATGCGAGCTGACGAGAACACACCCGAGACACACAACCCAGGACGGGGTGGTCCCCCAGGTGGAACACCCAGTTTTTAGCAAGTCCCTTGGACAAACTGCTGTCAAAAGGCATGTTATGTACCAGAAATGTAGTGATGTCGTTTTTGCCAAGTTACCCAGCTACATGGTGAATTGGGTCATTTTCATATCTACTCTGCCTTTTATGTACTGTACACCACAGTTGTTAAGTTGCTTGATAAAATATTTAGATACTTGATATTCATTTGCTCGACTCACCACCTTCCTATATAATTCAAACTCCTTGTACTTCTTGTGACTTTTGCATAAAACATCACACACTATTTATTTATTTTCAATCATATTAAGGCATAAGAGCAGGGGTCATCAATGTGTCCGCAAACAGCCAAATGTGTCCGTGGCAAGACTTGTCCGTGTCCGCTGCAAAGCTTTGATTTAAATAAAGAAATTACTAGAGTCAGTATACAGTGGCTGACTTGTCTCCAGGTTTTCTTCAGAATAGATAGGACACATATTTAATTAATGCAGAAATACCAGTGGTGCAAATTAACAAAGTACAAGTACTTTGTTACAATACTTTATTTGAGTTTGTAGCCTATTCATCACAACTTTCACTTTTACTTCAATAAATTTAGAATATGACAATTATTCTTAAAGTGCTTACACTGATTTTGATGCTATTAAGAAGTTTTGCTGGGGACCCTCTGGAGCCCCCTCAAGGACCCCTGGGGGTCCCCAGGCTCCACTTTGAGAACCACTGGCATAGGGTGCCAGTACACCCAGATACGCCATTCCAAAAAAATGTCTTCCATGCCAATGAATGACCTGATTTTAACTTAGTTAAACAGGATAAGAGCTGGGTTTCCGAAATGTCCTTTGACATTAACACTCTAATAAAGACACTGCCAGGCGGACAGGTATTCAAACCTTGTTAAACCAGGCCCCTAATGACTGGGCCTGTCTTTTTTAAGCTTAGATATTATAATGACCGGTGGATGATGTTATTGACAATTC
Organism: Gymnoscopelus microlampas; assembly: GCF_963454915.1. Lineage (NCBI taxonomy): Eukaryota > Metazoa > Chordata > Actinopteri > Myctophiformes > Myctophidae > Gymnoscopelus > Gymnoscopelus microlampas. Next base: position 44,789,447 of record NC_139949.1, on the reverse strand, counting down.
TTGCTGTCTCTGATTGTCTTTAATGCTTAGAAAGGTTCAAAGCCATCAGTTCAATTTAGAAAGAAGAAGAAAGTGAAGCAGACATAAGTACAGAGATGGCCATGGAAATAATAGTAATTAACTTTACTTTTGAAGCAATATTTTAAAATGGGTTACATATTGCTCCATCTACGCCTTCCCTCTCAGCTTTCCTACTTAATATCTTAATAAAATAAACTACTAGGGATGAGGACTAACCACTCTCCCTCTTTAAAAACAGAGCATGTGTTGGTATACATTTAGGGCTGTGTTTCTGGTAATATTATTGACCACTCATTTTGTATGTATGTCGGGAAAAAAAATAGCTTGAGGAAAAAGTCCATCACAAGCCGGCATGTTGATGACCCCTGCATAAGAGGTAAACCCGGTATACTGTTGCTAAAAGAATGCTTTGTTGAAAAGGAAGGTCTTGTAGTCCTGTCTTAAACACACCAACCGACTGTGGTGCTCTCAAGTGGTCAGGGAGGGCGCTCCACAGTCGAGGAGCAGCTGAGCAGAAGGCCATGTTAAATGAATGGGGAGACCTTCATTTTTTGATTAGTTCTTTCATTATGTTAGTATTTTCTGTAATGTAATCAACCTTGCATCAAGGAGTTGCATGAAATCCTTGAATGCATGAAATATATATATATATTTTAAATGTAGGTCAATGAAGGGCAATATCAATCAGAAATTGAATCAGGGTCACATGTTTTCAATTGAGGTTTACATGGAGCTTGAAGTCAAATTGTCTTTTATAGAAGTCTGATCAAATTCATATTAAAATACTTAAATATTGAATCAGCAACATAAAAATTGACTTGGGTGTACAAGAAAGTCTGAGTAGACATTAAAATGATTCCAGAAGTGTTTTAAAGTGAAATTCCCCTTTAACCATTTAAACCCTTGCGTCCTTAATTGTCTGGCTAAATTAGCCGCTAACATTCAGTGAAAGTAGCAGATCTATAAACTAATCTACAAATTGATCTACAAGCTTGCAGATCAAGCTTGTAGATATTTAGCATAGAGCGAAAAACAGGAGGGGGCCTAGTATAGAGCCCTTGGGAATCAAGTCAACTACGACTACTACTATTAAGTATATGGTTTTAAGCTAGTATCTTAGTTACTTATAGCTAAACTACTGCCCAACACTGCTGATAATACATACTGTATTTCTGTATATATATATATATATATATATATATATACACAAGCCTTTCCTTTATGTACCAAGGTGACAGTCCCCTTTCACGAAACCAAACAGCATGACAGCACATATTTCGAGTAGGTATACTGAGAAGAGACTCTACAGAGGTGTAGATTCTGAGTGGTATGGTCAAGGTTGTCTTCTCTACCCAAGAGTAACACAGGCATTGTGAATGGGTACACTATAAGCTGTTTTTAGAGTGCTATTTCATTCAATGGGCTTTAGTTTACCTCCAATGCTACAGTAAAATATAAACTGTAATATAAAGTATAATAACAAAAACTAAAGAAGATTTTCTTTTTCCCCCAATTGTATCTTTACAGAATGGGATGATCTATACTGGCTATGTAAGTACTGCATAGTTCTTCACTCCCCTAACCTCATGCTTCCTGATTTGCCTTGCAAATTAAATATTTATTTTAAGTCTTTTATCTTCACCAAATCCCATTTCTTGCAAGTGTCTCAGGCTGTTGTTGCATGTACACAAACTGTTATTCGCTTATTTTACTGTCTTGGCACCGTTGTTTTATACCCGCTGTGGTCCTTATCCAAATGAAAACATTATTCTACTGCTGCACTTATTGTAGGTTGCTCTGGATAACAGCAACTTGTAAAATGTAACAGCACTTAAAATGTAAATGAAAGTATTGTCAAGTACTGGTTGAACTACAAAGTCAAAATTACTCTTTAGGCTCCAGCACCAGTGGCTTTTCCTATGACGACACCCCAAGTGCCTGTGTATGGAATGGTAAGCAGCCCCCTTCTCTCCTCTATCCCCACTTAAGCCTGATTTAAGGGGGAGTTATACTAGTTGTGTGCCAGTATTGTGCACCGAAAATAGACGACCTATAAGATCACAATGTATCGCACTGCGACACAGTTTGTGAGCTTGTAGATCTGCTATTTTCAGTGCGTGACATGCCACGAAACCAAGTATAGATCAGGAATTACACGCCATCGCACAATGTTGTCGCTTGCCGAAAATAGCAGCATTGAAACCATTGTGTGATAAGAGTTTAAATTGAGACGTGTACTACTGTAAAGTAACAGATTGTACATTCATACATGTACCTTTAATCAGTCGTCAATCATGAGAACCAATCTTACATGTTGGAAAAACGAGTAGGCGTTGATTGGCCCTTTCTATCCACGTCTCCTCTCCTATTCTCGCCCTGTCTCCTGGCTAGCTCCCTCCTCAGATGGGTCATCATCAGATGGGAGGTGTTCAAATGATGGCCCCTCAGCCTGTCATGTACAACCAGCCCGTCCTCAGACCCACAAACCCTTTTGGACCCATCCCAGGGGCACAGGTAACATGCACATGCACATGCGCACGCGCACGCGCACGCGCACGCGCACACGCACACGCACACGCGCACACACACACACACGCACACACACACACACACACACAGATGAAAGTCATATTTGTAACCCCTTTTATAACCGACAACTTGTCCTAGGCAAAGCTTGTGAGTTTGCTGCCATCTAAAGGTTGAAAATCGGCTAGTGCAGGGATGAGCTTTGATTTATTGATTATTTTTTTTGTTAGTTTTTTTTTTTACAAAAACGTATATACATGACCTAATGTTTGTACACATCTGTCAAAAGTATAAAACACAGAAAAGCTTGAGAACTTATTTCCATTGTAGTCCTTTGAGTACAAACAAGTGTGATGTAAGGTGTAGGTGCTGCCAATGTGATCATGCCAAGTAAGGGATAATGAACAGCGGGGTGGTCATTATTGAGAAATAAACCCTGACAAGTTGATGCCGGTAGTTTTGAATCACCCTGAAGGGATTTATTTCTCAATAATGCCGCCTCACCGCTCATTATCCCACTTATTACACGGGTACTTAATAAAATAACAATAATACAATAACAATAACGCAACACAGAGTGCCACGCTACGAGCTTGTATATCTGCTATTTTTTGAAAAATCGTGAAAGTTTGTTTCTATATCAGTGGTTCTCAAACTTTTTCATGTCAAGGACCCCCAAAATGTATTTGGCCGCGGACCCCCATCTCAAAATATGTTGTTCCAGGGACCCCCAGAAGCAACGATTTTAGTTAAAAATGTATATATATATATATATTCAAAGATTTGCATACATTTTCATGATGTTTTTCCCGGTGCCGTGCTATGAGCTGATAAAATGACACAGATGCGTTCCCCTCCTGGTCTTAATGGGTTAACCAAGCCATGTAACAATTGACAGTAAGTTATAGTGTCAATGCTTGCTCATTGGCACACCTAAGTCTACCGCACCCTTTTAAGATTATTAGCTTTACATCGCAGCATACCAAGCTCAACCCAGCTCTTTAGATGATTGTTAACCTTTAGCTGGCAGCAAACCTGCTTTCATGGTTTGATGAACAGTCTAGTCTGTCTTGGGACACCTTGGGAGCAGGGCCGCATTAAGGCCCCTCAGGGCCGTGGAACTACACAAAATCAAAGCCCCCCCCCTCAACATTAATCGGACAATATTGGGTGCGTTCACGCGCACTTGGTGCACGTGCCACCGCCAGCACGATCGGCGCTGACACAGGCACTGGGCACTTCCAACTTCAGTCTATGCTATAACTACAGTGTCTATCATTACAAATTACATTTATTATTAAGGAGGTTACTTTATGGTCATTATAGTCGTAGGCTACAAGACATATGGTGATGAGATGGGTAACAAATGTTTCATACTTATTTTCTTATTCTTCATAAGAAATTCAACAATTCAAGTTTAGAATTGAGAAAACAATACTCAGCAGAGATGGGAAAACTCACTTTCTTTACTTAAAGTAGAAGTAGCCTCAGATATATTTACTTATGTAAAAAGCGACTTTAGTAAAAGTACTCATTCAACTAATTACTCAAGTAAAAGTACAAAAGTACAGGCTCTGAAATGTACTTGAAAAGTTCAAGTAAAAAGATCCCCACCAAACATGTGACAATCATGCAAGTAGACCCACCTCTTGAAGTCTACCGCAGTGGTTCTCAACCTTTTTACCACCTCAGAAAATAATATTATGGCTCACCATTATGACTGACTGATGTTAAAATACAGTAGCGTAGACCTACTACCCCATCCTATTCAGCTATTTGTACAGTACAAATGTATTAAGAATATGTCATTTAGATTTTCACAGTGTACATTATGGTAGCACTAAGACAGACAGACAGACAGACAGAAGATGACATTAACAACCATGAGCTACATTATTCAAACACAGCACGTGAGATACAGTCTAAGCTAAGCCTACTTCAAACAAACACACACACGCACACACATCTTCATTGTAAGATTAGCTCACCATGCTGCGCCGAGGTTCAAAGAGTTTAACGCACGGCACTTCCAAAGTTTGTACAATGTTTAAGTCACAGGAGCTGGTTTTCATATCGTAAATATGAACATTGGCCCAAATCTTGAGTTTAATCCACATGGTTCTTGTTTATTTGTGTTGCTGTCACAGACCATGATAGCAAAGTCATACTGGTTATCAGAAACAAACTTACGCTAAAAGCGGAGGATTTCAAAATAAGAGCCAATTGTCTACTTACAGGAAGTAGAAGTGACACATCAGTACCAGCGACGGTATGCAAGAGGTTTGCATCTGTTCTGCCGCGCAACATTAAAACTAAAGCAACATATGTTTCTAGATATATATAATTCACGCAGCAGGGCCCGAATGTATACATTTTTATAAATAATAATAAGAATATATATATAATATTATAATAAAATAATATAAATTAAAAAAATTACAATAATATATATATTTTTTAAATACATAATTCACACAGGGCCCCTGCAGGCTGCAGGCCGTGGAACACAAGTTCCACTAAGTTCCACGGTTAATGCGGCCCTGCTGAAATTTAAATTATGTTCAGAAATTGTTCAAAAATAGCCAATCCACGTTGCCATGCGACACTATTGTTGTAGTAATATAGTGCATACGTTGTTAAAGTTCTATCTCTCTCTTAAGGCCAGTCCAACATGCAACTACTTGCATAATCCCCAATGAAGTGTGAGTCATGACCGAAAGAATAAGATCGTGGATACAAGTGGCCGAAATGAGTTTTCTCAGACGGGTGGCCGGCCGGCCTCTCCCTTAGAGATAGGGTGAGAAGTTCAGTCATCCGTGAGAGATTCGGAGTAGAACCGCTGCTCCATGACTTGGAAAGGAGCCAGCTTAGGTGGTTTGGGTATCTCGTACGGATGCCTCCAGAGCGCTTCCCTATAGGAGGTCCTCGCTGCGTGTCCCACTGGGAAGAGACCCCGGGGCAGACCAAGGACCAGATGGGGGGATTATACCTCCACACTGGCCTTGGAACGCCTCAGGGTCCCCCAGGAGGAAGTTGCTAATGTTGCTCTGGAAAGGGAAGTCTGGAAATCTCTGTTGGAACTGTCTGTTACCCCCGCAATACGATTCCGGATAAGCGGTTGAAGATGGATGGTTTGATTTGCAAGGAGTTGCATTGGTGTGGACTGGCCTTAAAACTGTTATGTTGCAAGGAGTTGCGACTAGTTGCATTGGTGCGGTCTGGCCTTAAGACAGTCAGCTCTTAAAAAATAACAGTGAAATAAAACCTCCCAAGTGGTTGTTCAAGGCTTTAGCTGGCCAAACACTCATACTGTAAGAACCCATCCAGTTTAATTTGACACTTTATGCAAACACATCATTTCATACAGTATAGTTAACCACATAAGCCCTATATACTTAATCATATCGCAGAATACCGATCTACAAGCTCACAACTCGTTGCATCGCAAGCCGCTGTGAGCTTCCATGTCGACTATCTTCACTATTATTGTACATTTTGATTTTTTTTTTAAAGTGCTTGAACATCTTTAATGGGTGCCAAAATAGGAACGCCAGGTTGAATGTGCTTAAGTAAGCAAGCCGGCTTCTTGGAAGGCTCTCTGGAGAGGTTGTGTTGCTAGCTCTGTGGCAGTTAATATATGCTCGTCAATAGACATGATGGCACAATAAATTACAACTCCATTGTCTACAGATGCACTTCATGTAGGGACGATGGCGCGACTGAGGCAGCAAAGCCGAAAGAGGAGAGGAGAGGGAGAGTTGAAGCAAACCAACCCAGAACCAAATCCAGTGCAGGAGGAAGGAAGAAGAGGAGAAAGAGGTAGAGGGAAGGGCGGAGTGGGAGAGAATTATAAAGAATCGAGGACCAGAGGATGGATAACAACAGACTAGAACGAAAACACTAAGTCTGTTTGCTTTTCATCCGTCCTCTTCTCTCCTCTCCCCCGTGCGGTTTTACCAACCCCTTTCCTCTGTTCTGTGAGCCTGGGACATCGGAGCACCACATCAGGCCTGCCCCACACCCCATCCATCCTGTTTGATCTGTTGTTTCTGAATGGGCAATGTTCTGTCTGCTGAAATGAAATTGATGCTGATAATGGCTAACGATGATTGCTTCAATGACTTGACAGCCATGTCAGTCAGTGTGGGAGCTTTGTGACCCAGACCATCCCCCCTCCCCCCCACCAACACCCTTTTCCTGATGAATTTCCTGCAAAAACACCTGCCCCCTACATCCTGTTCCACACTTCCCTCGCTGTCCTGCACCTGCCCCACACTCGGCGGACACATGTCTCTTTCTCTGATTGGATTGTTTGCACGCACTTTACTAAAACGTGAACTTTGCCAAGGGTGTATGTACGTGTTGGTGATTTTAGCATCGTATTCAAAACCACTCCGCTTCCTGCTTGTGTGTCAATCCATCACAACCACGATCACCATCTGATGTCGGAAGTAACATGGATGTGTGCGTATGCGTGTAACAGGAGTTTTACCCCCCCTCCCCCCCACCACCACTATTTGAGTGTACTGTATCAACATTGCAACTTAAGTCTATCTTTGAACTTATTAGTTCCATTTTGTTTGTTGCCAACTTCACATCATGACTATTACTTGGATAGATGGTAGTTTGTATGCATGCCTGTGTGTGTGGAGATGGGTGGATGTGTACGTATGTATGTTTTTGTTTACTTTTTCATTCCTATGTAGAGATGTCAGGTACCTGATGTCACTGACTGTTGTGTAATATTTTTCCAGGTATCAAATTGTTACTGCACTGGAAATACTGATGAAAGCACTGAGCCAGACCCAGGCATTACATTTGGATGTAAACAAACCTCATACACTCACTAACTTTGCTACTTGGGGACTTGTTTTTGTCTGTATTACATATTCTCTTATTTCGTCTGCAGCTGTGCGACAACATGCAATCTCAAATGTGTGTCCCCCCTCCCCAGTTATCTAGACACGGTTTAGAAGCCGTGTCTGCTGTATAATAGTCCTGTACTTTGTGAGTCAGTGTCTGGATTCTCTAAAGAATCCTATTTTCTTTTTTTTCTAGTTTTGTGATGTTACCTTTTTTTTATTTTACCCTTACTGCTCTGAACGGTAGCGAACAATGCACTGAGAGCCAGATGGCGAGATGACTGGATGTTAGCGAGGAAGTTATTCTCGGTCTTGCCAATCAGAAACAGTCTGAGACTTCCTGACGATAACACCAGTCCCAAAATGGTGTCCTCCCCCTGGCACTGAGCATAGGTCCTGTCCAGAAATTACTTTATCTCATGTCCACGTACTCTTACACACTTGTGAAGGGCACAATAAAACTGGGCAAGAGTAAATTACTGTAGTAGATGTTGCACTTCCGTCAAGTGGCATTTAGTGGACAGGACCACTAAAGGTCCACGGGACAAGTCAAAAGTACGGAGGAGCAGATCTTAGTAAAGTAACTGATGTCTGTCGCAAACAACCCTAGTAATGTCCACAGTGATTTTAGATGGACTCGGCCAAGACAGGGAGACGTGAGGATTTTAAATCTCAATGTGACTTTACTGGGTTGTGAAAGTATAAGACTTACAGACAGTATATATATATATATACATATATATAGCACAAACCTTCAAAGAGGGGACAACGCTCTGCTGCACAAAAACCTAAAACCATTGCTGGGATGTACAGTTGAAAGGGGGCAATAATTAGTTGGGAGGAAGTCGTTTTCTATTGATTGTTGTATGTACATGTACTGTATGTATGTGTGTATGTATGTACACACGCCATCCCATTGAGATAAACAGGGTCATGTTCTATGGTGAGGCCGCAGAGCCTCCTGTCTGTACTGCTGTGTTTAGAGTTGAACGGTGACTCGCGAGGTGTTGGTGTGTACTAACTTAGCAATGTGTGTCGTTACCATGTCTAAGTCTGTACAGCGTAGCATCATTCTGTTCCAAGGCTCTGGGATCCCTTATCAGCAGGGGAGAAATTAATCATGGATCTCTTGGCCAACCTACAGTAAAACAAACATCTCCAGGCTGCTGTGGCTATACATGCTGGTGGCTCCAAACAAATTGCTTTTAGAATTGCCACTGTAACATCTGGAAGGCAGGTGAATAATGATTATGGGTCTAGTGGTCTATCTGAACTTGCCGTTAAGCCTAAAGCCAATCTCAGTCCTACATACTGTAACTGCAGCTACAACTCCACTACCAGCCGAGAGATCATTGTTGGAAAACCTCGGGTCACCAAGCAGTCAGAGATTCTCCAGTGATAATGACACATTTCACTGAATGTCTATAATGAGCGGCGAGCTGACCTTTTGTATGTTATTTGGAAGGAAATCGTCGTAGTTCTACCTTTCCCCATTACTCCTTGTTCCAGTGTTCTGTCTTTGTCTGCCAAATGTTCAACACAACAGTACGTCACCTTGCGTCTCACATCGCAAGCCCTGCTAGCCCAAACCTCCTGTTACAGTTTTGCTGTGTCCTCTGTATATAGGTAACGCACTTCATGTGTTTTTAGATGTGCTCTCTCTGTAAAGTAAGTGACCGAAGCCCCGTTTGGACAACGTACTGTATGTGGGACAATTTTATTGCTGTATCTGTGTTTTGGATGGTTGTATGTTGAAGGGGGTCATCCCTAGGGAACGGGGTGGGTGGGTTGATGTTTGTGTCCATCCCGACGAGGGGTAGGGGGGGTGGCGTGTCCAGGGGTCAACTCTATCACAACTGGTCTATACCAAGAGTGTCTTCATCACGGGAGCGGACAGAACAGGGTCTGTCCTCTTCAAAAACAGGAACATTTTTTTGCACCAAAGTCATCATCAAAGCGCAGCTTCTTATTCAAGGTCACTACGGATGGATGATATCAAAACTCTGAAATAATTTGCTTTCTTTTATTTTCCTCTTTTGATTTTAAGAGACAAAGAAACTGTCTTTTTTGCATGATTAAGTGTCGTCTTTTTATTGGCTTGTGTGCCCGGTAAAAGCATGACCATTGTGTGAACTCTCACTTACCGGTGTGTTTGGAAAATGTTTAGGAAATTTCTCCATGAGATTTTTTACTTACCTCTTGACATGAACGTTCATTGACATTCATAGCCACGCGTTTTACAAGATGTAGGCCAATTAACCGTTTGAAGGCTGTCTCGCATGCAGAAATGCAACTTGCAAATCCTCCCTCTCATCAAACTTCAAACTGTTAAATAACTGCATCTCTGTAAAACACCATGAATGCCAATGCCAGTCATCACCTAGCTAGCTAAACATTGCAGTCTTGTAAAACCGCTCTTTATTAAAGCATTGCTATTTTCAATACGTGTGTTTGAATGCTTGCTCCTTTTTCGTACTATGCCAGCAGCATCTTGGGAGGTTGTGATTGGAAGTCAAAGTACTGTACTCTATGTTTGGTCTGGTCCAGTGGTCTGATGTTAAACGTGTTTGCTCAGTTTTGTCCTGTCTGTTGCCATCGATTGGACTGTATCATTCCGTCATTTGCAAACTACAAACTGGTTTCCTGGATGTAGGCTTGGGTTTCCTCTGAGCACATTAGGCAAGATAATGTAATTGATTCAGAATAGGCCAATTAGACATAACTTGCCTTGGAAGACAATTTGAGAAACCGAACCACGGACAATGAAGCCAGAACAAGTGAAAAGGAGATAGCTGTGGTCTCACAACTCATACAGAATACTCACCAGATTTACTAAACCTCTTCACATGAAGATGGATGTATCCTATGTTCTCTCTGCCACATCATTGTACACTTGTTACCATTACTCTTAAGGTCTATGAAAAGGTGCCCTGAAAACTGACTTGAATTGAACCACCAAGACTTGGACAATAGCACCAAACAACTTCATTAGGACTTCTGCATAGACTCCCTAAGTGTTGTCAGAGGTGTTGAGTATTTATTTCTATTTTTTTCAAATGACTAATCACAAGAACCTTACTGCTAGTATCACTAAACAGTGCTTTCATCGACACTAACCTTGTTAAGTGTAGGAAAGACAGAAGATTTTAGTTTCAAGATATATCCAGTTACATTTAAGATAAATCAGTAGTCGAGGCGCTGCAGTCACAATCTTACCTAGAAACTAACCAAACCTTGCTCATGGATTAATCCGCCTGCCGGAAACCAGACCTTGATGGTTACCCGAGGAGAAATCTCACTCCCATAATGTCCAATCAGTGAAAGGCGCATGTCTCCATGCATTTTCACACAACACTTCAAGCCTGATTTATACTTAGTTGTGTGCCTGTGTTGCGCTCCGAGAATGAGCTTGTAGATCGGCTATTTTCAGTGTGTGACACAATGCGCAAACTATGTATAAATCAGGCACTACAGTTTCCATCCATGCAGGCTAGGTCCAATCTTCATCATGTGAGCCCCGTGTATGTTCAGTATTGTGTATACTGCATTGACTAGACTCATTCGGTAGCCAAATGTCCATCTGTACACGGTTCATTGTTTTTGAGGGCATGAAACACTTGTCTATGAACAAGTATTGTTGTTAGCAGGGAGTGAAGGTCCATACCTCCTTCAACGACTTCTCATTTACTTTTTTGTACATCAAAGTGATTATTATCAACAATGGGTTTGCATTGTTATAAATTTATTGTTTTTTAATTTCAAAAGCAGAGGTTAATGTTTTTGGAAGAAAATGGAATAAAATGTCATCTGATGCTGAGCTGCGATCATTCTTCTTTGGAGATTTCTCTGTGAAGTGCTTTGAAACAAGGCCATTTGAAATTGAGACTTGTTCAGAAATATGTCTGGGTTTTGATGAAAAAGTTTACCAGCTATCTCAGTTCAACTCTGTTCTGACAAGATAATGAGCATGGCCCCGGTGTTTTTTATTGGCAAACAGCAAAAGATTAAGACAAAGAAAACTATGGTTCAATTGAATGTTTATTGATAATTAAACCTTTCAAAGAACATATGACAAAAATGTAAATTTAAAACAAAAATAAGATAGCTGTTCACTGTCATTCACACAAGTTTTGTGAAATTGGGGGTGGGGGTTGTACGTTGTACCAGCAACCGATCCTGAAGCCAGGTTAGTCAACTGAAATGAGGGCCTACCAGTGTGCTCTTAAGCAAGGCACTTATCCCCCAAAGTGGCCCGAGGGCAAGAATATGGAAACTTAACCCATCTACATGTCCTGTGTCCAGCTCTGGCTTCGAGGGCCTGGTACTTCTGACTTGGCCACCCTAGATGCAGGATGTGCCGTCAACAACCAGCCTGCTTCATTGTGGTGGTATGGCTAAAGAAAGCGGGCCAAAAAGGTGTGGTGTGCGCGCGTGGGGGTATGAACTTGTTTGTATTTAAAAAATAAAAAACAGAAAATATCACATCCTGTGTTAAGATGATTCAAGATACATGGACCTGGCTGCTTGTGTGTATGTGTGTGTGTGTGTGTGTGTGTGTGTGTGTGTGTGTGTGTGTGTGTGTGTGTGTGTGTGTGTGTGTGTGTGTGAGCGCGCACACATTTTATGTATAATTGTTGGATGTGTTCGGGGAGGGGGGGAAGGGGAGTTGGATGTTGAGTGTACGGGGTTACTGTGTGTGGTCTGAGTGTTTACCTTAGTGGGGACACCCCCATCGTCCACAGCAAGTTTTCAGGCCTAACGCTGTTGTGTTCCCCATCCCACGCTACAGGGTTGCGTGTGGCGAGCGTCCAGGGCTTTAGGGCTCAGTTAGGCTCCCTCCCCACTCTAGCTGTAATAATCAGCGAGAGGAAGAAGGTGGCTGGAGCGGCAGCAACAACAAGGCATGCAACTAACAGATTCACATGGAGCAGGAGGAACATCATGTGAGAAAATGGAAGGAATGCCTACATGAAAATATGTTGAGTACACCAATCAAATGATGAATACCTTGTGTAGTGTGTGTGTGAGAGAGAGAAATAGGTGGGGCCGTGTGGAATACAGTTTAGCGTGCACTACTAGAATATGCCATGTTTAGTTTGGTTTGCCTGTGACATGTAGACTACAAAGTGAGTGGAGGGAGTAGCCTATGATGATGACTACTGTAACTGCGTAGAGGATGTCAGTGTTATGATGAGGAGGTGTGTTATGTCTGTTGAGATCGGAGGGGGGAGACAGAGGAGACAAAAGTCAGTCACCAATCCTACTCGCTGCTGTGCACATCAATGGCCCTTGTCTGGCAGACTTCATATACAGTATTTAACAATACTAGCAGTCCCTTTCATATCTCTAGGACAGGTCAACAGCTCTACACCAACTGCTAGCAAATACACTCTTAATGAGTCTCCTATGCCACTACTCTTGCCTTTAGGTCTTACACGTGCCACAGCAGAGGTAAATGCAATTTTCATTTTGTATCAAAACTGGTCGAGAACCTAGTTCAGAGGATGAATTTTTCATCAACTTGTTGGCTCTATTGAAGTAAAAGTTAATTTAGTCCAACCCCCAATACACATTGCAGGGCAGTTTGTAATCTTATACATCACTGGTGCTCAACGTCAGGTGTACAAATGGAACGAAATGGACCGTTACAGGTCCATGTGTTAACTTAGGTTGCCCCTCTACTATACACTTTATGGTATGACCCACATGGGGATATACGCATGCGCAGTGAGCGCTGCGGTTCACATTATGTACATGGAGGGAACTTGTGGTTGTTGTTTGTCCCACTGCCTGTACTATTCAATAAACTGAGCTATAAGGAATAAACGTCGTGTTTATTAAGTTCGAGATCAACATTGGTAGCAGAGGATGGTTTGAAGATGGCTGCAAACTATAGAGTACCGCCGAAGTTTGACGAAGCAAGACCATACGAGTGTTGGAAAAATGAAGTCAACATATGGACGCGAGTTACTGAACTCGATAAAAAGAAGCAGGCGCTTGCTGTGGCGTTGGGGCTCGAAGGAAGAGCCAGGGAAATCGCTATGGAAATACCTGCAGAAGACTTGGACCGTGATAATGGTATGGAGACTTTATTGGCGAAACTGGATGGCGTGTTTCAGCAAGAGGAAAGGGATCGGGCCTACGAAGCGTATTCCCAGTTTGATCGTTTAACAAAGGACAGTTCAGTTTCAATGGCGGACTACATAATTGACTTTGAACAGCGATACAATCGGATGAAAAAGTATAACATGACGCTTCCTGATGCCATATTAGCCTTCAAGCTGTTAGATACAGCCTGTCTCGACGAGAAAAACAGACAGCTTGCACTGACGGCATGTCCTGACCTAAAGTTTTCATCGATGAAGTCGGCACTCAAGCGGATATTTGGAGGGAAAACGCCAGGCTCGTCAAATGGAATACAACTAAACCAGGACGCAGCTTTCTTCACAGAACAACGACAAGGAAAAGGAAGACGGAACACGACGTTCCAAGGTGCTCAACAGAAGTCACCGCTGCCGGGTACTAATCCATTGGATAAGTTCGGTAAGCGATCAAAATGTGCGGTGTGTCAAAGCACATTCCATTGGGCCAAGGACTGCCCCCACAAGAGGAACGAACATGTAAGATTCACTGAAGACGAAAATGTAGATGAAGTCAATATCACGTTGTTGACAAATGACCGCATGTCTGACTCTGAGATTTTCATGACTGAATCCCTGGGATCAGCCATCATAGACACAGCATGCACTCGTACAGTGTGTGGGGAGAAATGGCTTGTCAGCTTTGTTAATGGTCTCAGTAAAGAGCAGGCAAACAAGCTGATGAAGACAGAACATCACAGTTGCAGACCATTTCGTTTTGGAGATGGGAACTTAGTATATTCTACCAGGAAAGTGAAACTACCTGCCAAGATAGGACAAACAAAATGTTACATAGAGACAGAAGTGGTCGAAGTTGATATCCCACTTCTGCTAAGTAAATCATCACTGAAGAGGGCAGGAACTGTTTTAGACATGGAAAATGACAGAGCAGTGATGTTTAAGCAACAGATACCTCTTGAGTTCACTAGCTCAGGACACTACTGTGTAGACATAAGAGATGAAGACAACACAAAGAGGAAAATGAAAGATGACGTGATACTTGCAGCTACAGCTGAAGATGAAGCCCTGACCGTGACAGAAAACATGTCCCCAGGTGAAAAGCGCAAGGTCCTTCTCAAGCTTCACAAACAGTTTGGCCACGCATCAGCAGACAGGCTGCAGAGGTTAATCCAAAGCTCTGGAAATAAAGACAAGGACTGCCTCACCATTTTGCAACAAATAATATATGACTGCGACATATGTCAGAGATACAGCAGAACAAAGCCAAAGCCAGCTGTTGGTCTGCCTCTAGCGTCGGAATACAATGAAACCGTAGCAGTGGACCTGCACGAGTTGGAGCCAGGAGTATGGTATCTACATGTGATTGACCAATTCACACGCTTCAGTGCAGGAAGTATTGTGAAAACCAAAAAGGCCTCTGAAATTGTCAACTCTCTTATCCACACGTGGATTAGTGTTCATGGGCCCCCCCGTATTCTGTACAGCGACAATGGAGGCGAGTTCAATAATGCAGAGTTCAGAGATATGGCGGAGAACTTCAACATCGAGACGAGGACAACAGCAGGATACAGTCCTTGGAGCAATGGGCTGTTGGAAAGACACAATCAGACTCTCACTGACATTCTCTTGAAGGTGAGACGGGAAAATGGATGTGATTGGCACACTGCCCTAGATTGGGCCCTTATGGCCAAAAACAGTATGCACAGTGTCCATGGGTATAGTCCACATCAACTTGTTTTTGGTCAAAATCCTAACCTTCCCTCTGTATTAATTGATAAGCTGCCTGCCCTAGAAGGTACTACAGCAAGTGCAAGGGTAGGGCAACACATATCAGCGTTGCATGCATCTAGGAAGGCTTTCACTGAAGCTGAGTGTTCAGAGAGGATAAGAAGAGCCCTACGTAAGCAGCTCAGACCCACAGATGAAAAATATGAGACAGGAGACAAAGTCTATTACAAACGAGCTGACAGTGCAGAATGGAAGGGGCCGGGTGTAGTTATCGGTCAGGATGGAGCTGTTGTATTTGTAAGACATGGTGGAATCCTTGTTAGAGTGCATCACTTAAGACTTAATAAGGTACACACAAATGTTCAGACTACTGGACAGGGTGAGGTTCTCAATGACACAAATAGTGAAAAAGTTGTTCAGAACAGTGCAGCAGATACTGAACAAGATCAAAACACAGGTGTTGTAAATAGAGCCACAGGTAGCTCATATAGTGGACAAGCCACAGACAACGAACAGGAGAGTGACAGTGAGTCAAGTGCAGGAGCAGGGGTACGTCCTCTAGGGACTCAAAATGATGTGACACGACCTGGATTGGAGCACAATGTCTGTGATGATGACTCTGTTCTTCCTGCAAATGTAAAGTTAAAAACAGGACAGACTGTAACCTTTATGAAAGACGATGACAGTGTTCCATGTAAAGCTGTAGTTCTAAGCAGAGCAGGAAAAGCCACAGGAGTGTACAAAAACTGGTATAATCTGCAGCTTCTTGAGACTGATGGGAGTCATGGTCAACAGGAGGCAGTTGATCTGTCTCGTGTCAATAGTCTCAGCGTTGAATCAGAAGCCAGAGATGCTGATGTGCTAATAACGAAAGACATATCTTTTGATGCAGCTAAACAGGAAGAGATAAAAAACTGGAACAACAATAATGTTTTTGAAGAAGTTGAGGATGCAGGCCAAAAGTGTGTTTCCACTCGATGGGTCTGCAGTCTAAAAGAAACGGAAAATGGTATTGTGCCCAAAGCCAGACTTGTAGCCAGGGGGTTTGAAGAGTTTAATATACAACAGCTACAGAAAGATTCACCAACCTGTGCTTCTGAATCACTACGGTTATTGCTAGCTGTGATTTGTCAAAATCAGTGGAAGGTCCATTCTATGGACATTAAATCTGCATTTTTGCAGGGCATGGAATTGTCAAGGGACATTCATGTTCGCCCACCCCCAGAAGCAGACAGTAAAGGAGTTTTATGGAAACTGAAGAAATGTGTATATGGTCTAGCTGATGCATCACTGTATTGGTATAACAGAGTGAAAGAAATCATGCTAAGCACGGGTGGTAAAGTTTCACAAGTGGATCCTGCAGTGTTTTATTGGCTAGATGAACAGTGCAAAATTACAGGTGTACTTGCATGTCATGTAGATGATTTTCTGTGGGCTGGCTCACAACATTTTGTAACTAATGTAATTTCTCAACTGAGGTCTGCGTTCCATGTGGGACGTGAGGAACATGATAATTTCTGCTATGTGGGAATGGATATTGTCACTGTTAAGGGTGTAATAGAGATGCATCAGCACAGCTATATTGAGAATTTGCAACCCATCCACATGCAACCAGCACGTGCTATGCAAAGGGATTCACCTCTTGGTGAAACAGAAAAGGAGCAGCTTAGATCAAAAATAGGACAGATACTTTGGGTTGCAAAGCAGACCAGACCTGATGTGATGTTTGATGCTTGTATTTTGGCTTCCGTTCTAAAGAATGCTACTGTTCAGTCCATCCATGATACAAATAAGGTAATCCGTAAACTTAAAGCTGAAAAAGTTACTCTGAAGTTTCAACATTTGGGTGATAATGATGCTTTGACCTTGACTGTTTTCAGCGATGCTTCACTGGGAAACTTGCCTGATGGGGGTACACAAGGAGGGACATTGATCACCCTTATGGGGGAGAGGGGGATGTTTTCTCCTCTTTGCTGGCAATCCAAGAGGATCAGACGAGTGGTGCGGAGCACCCTTGCGGGAGAGACTCTTGCCATGTCGGATGGAATAGACAATGCAATATTCCTTGCCACTCTCTTTTCTGAGCTCACTACTGGTTCTGTGGAAATAAATGCTCCCGCATTGGTCTGTGTGACTGACAATCACTCCCTGTACGATGCTCTTAAGTCAACAAAACAGGTCACAGAGAAGAGACTTCGTTTGGACATAAGTGGAATCAAGGAGCTCATTCAGAGCAAGAAAATCAAAAAGGTGCTCTGGTCTGTGACAAAAGCCCAACTCGCTGACTGTCTGACAAAAAAAGGAGCATCACCTCTAGTGCTCTTGAAAGCATTCAGTGAAGGACTTTGGAATCCTGTTTAAATATTTTGTTTTGAAAAAAAAAAAAAAAAAAAAAAAGGGGGGACATACAGATTTTATTGCATTGTATTTTGTTTTGTTGAATTACTTTTGAAATGCACTTTTCTGTAATGCACTTGTTTTATGGGATATCTGAATGTATTTCTTTTTCTTTTAAAGAAAGAAGAGGGAGATTGTTAACTTAGGTTGCCCCTCTACTATACACTTTATGGTATGACCCACATGGGGATATACGCATGCGCAGTGAGCGCTGCGGTTCACATTATGTACATGGAGGGAACTTGTGGTTGTTGTTTGTCCCACTGCCTGTACTATTCAATAAACTGAGCTATAAGGAATAAACGTCGTGTTTATTAAGTTCGAGATCAACACATGTGGTTCCATTTGTACACAGAGTACAATGAACACTGAGGATGTTACAGTGTAGATTGGGGTCCCAGAGATACATATTTGTATCAAATGGGGGTCCTTGAAATGGTTGAGAATCACTTGTCACACATGATGCCTAACTACTGAATTTCAAACTCTTGACAGCAGGGCTTTTATCGAGGGAGGCTTAATAAGCACACACACACGCACAATGGCCACACTGAACATCCTATGAGCAAAGAGGCTATACTGTTCCATTTACACGCAATAGCCAAGACAAGCAGATTGCCCGTTTAAAACAGACCTGTGCAACAACCAGACCACTCCAATTAAACCTACCTTAGATTACTAATCACAAACTCCAGCTCAAAAACTTGTAGGTCACCAAAAGCCATGGAAGATTCAAACACAAAATGATTTTTTAACAAGGATCTACGATGTCTTCATTTTCTTACTGTATATACCAGAAAGCTGTGTTCTATTAAAAACATTCCTTCAGTTAAAGAAATACAATCAACTACTATATTATCAGTCAGGCTCATTAAAAAAAAAACATACACACATTTGCAACCTGGTGTGAGTTATGTCTCAACATTTCGTCAGATTCAAAAACAAGAGATACAAAAACGTTTTCCCTCATCAATTAAGCCAAAAGGTTGTTAACCCACATCAAACACAATTTAGAAAACATAATTATGTTAACATGAGCCCAATGATAGCCTTTAAATCTCAATAACAGTTTATATCTTGAATTCACAAATATGGCTGCAAATAAAATTTAATTTCTTAGGGATGCTTGCTATCGATTACTATACCGATTAATCAAATAATTGCTGTACAACGGTGTCTTATCAAAAATACCAGCAATAGCCCATCTAGCTTGTAGATTTTGTTGAAATTTTGTAAAGAAAATAAACCAAACCTTTTAAAAAAAATTAAACCTTCCACCCAAATTATTAATTTTATATATTCCACTACCCTGGCCAGAAATATAGGGTTACGTGTTTTTGAATTCATTAACTATGCAACCCAAGATCCTTTGTTAGAGGACCAGACATTTTTTTAGCCAATATGCAGGTTATAAAACGGGAAGTAATAACTTGGCTATCAAGGCAGGCAGATAGCATCACTAGCATGTTAGGTGTTCACTGCAGTGACCCAGATGGCCAGAGTCTGTTCACAGGCTTTCACCAGGAATTGCATGCCTTCACAAAACAATCACACAAATGCGATCTACTCGTGAATACATCCACAGGAAGTAGTGCTGATCAAGAATCACAAGTCCTTCACCTTTTCTGTCATTAATAATAATCACTTTAAATTAAAATAAATGGATTCTAGGTCAAGGACTACTCCTGCTCTAGCCAAGACAGATGACAGAAACCAAACACTATGTGGGACATGCTCTTTGGCAGTGACACAGACAACCGGGCCATGCAGCACGTGCACAAATCTGTAGGTTTGTTCACTTATGGTCAGCATTCAGTCTCAGCCTTTAATGGTTGATGGGTTACCTCAATAGTTACAGGAGCATGAAGGCACTCCTCTGGTGATGAACCATGGAAACCTACAAAGACCAGGTGGATACGCTGTATACTGTAGAATCTTAACCACATGAACCCATTCGGCGAAAATAGTAAATCTAAACATGTCGTGTTGTGATGTCGTAGTCAGCCATTATCGGCAAAGAGATTTGGTGATTAAGGAATAAAAGGAGGTGGCCTAGTATAGACCCCGAAGGGACTCAAATTAATTACGTATATAGGGTTTACGTGATTAATTAATTCTGTTCTGCCCATGTTTATCTGCAACAAATTTTACCAATTGGATTGTGAATTTCTGATTGATCCCAGCATAAAAGACTACTGATTGAGAGATCAAGGCCTGGCCCGTCTGGTTGCAAGTACAGAATGTGACCATCTACTAAATGCATGCCATCTCTAACACTAACCGTCCCATGAGTCATTCCCTGAAGCCTCCAGCATCACAAAGGCCCACTGACTCAACAGCCGTTCACCTCTTCACCTACCCAACAACCAACCAAAAGAAGAGCTTGTTAGACTAGCTGGACTAGGCTTTTAGATCATGACAATGCTTTTTCTGCCTCTTTATCTTTAATCTGTCCATTAAGAAAGTACAAATGCGCACACACACACACGCGCGCGCGCACACCCACTCATACACACACATCTGCAACATGGTAAGGGAGGGGGGAGGGGGGGTGAGGACTGGGGGGGACTATCGGTATGGGGGTTCTGGCGTGTGGTGGTAAGGGTATTCGTGGCGCTGGGGCAGGGATTGCCCGTGTGCGGGTGTCTGCTCATACGCTCTGGATGCGGAGTAGCTTCCTGTGGCCCCGTAGGCTCCCGTTGCCGCGTACGCCGATGCGTAGCTCCCCGTGGAGGCGTCGTAGTTCCCCGTGGAGGCGTCGTAGTTCGCCGTGGAGTTATCGTAGGCCCCGGCCGAGCGGTCGTATCCCGCCGACGCGGCGCCGTAGCCCTGCGTCGCAGCGTCGTAGCCCCCCGACGAGCCGTAGGCTCCCGACGAGGCGTAGGACACGGGCGGCGCGTAGGTGGTGGAGTCCGTGTAGGTGCCCGGAGGCGCTGGGGCCGCGTTGGTGGAGTTGTTGTTGCCCGGTGGAGCTGGGGGGGGAGGAGGCGGGGGCGGTGGGGGGTTGGTGTAGGCGTACTGGAGGTATTGGTACTGCTGCTGGTACTGCTGGTAATTCTGGTACTGCTGCATCTGCTGGTAGTACTCCGCGTAACACCTGGAGGAAAGTCAAGGGTTTGTCTACAGTGTGTAAACAACATCTGAAGAGAATTGAGCTCCTGACCCCTGGGTAGTTGAGTATAGTATCATTTTTTGTTATTTAGCAAGCTGCTAGTAGTTGTACACGAAGTGCTTTTCTATTAGTACTGTATTATTAGCTTGTGTGGTAGTCTGTAGTTTCTAGTAGTTTTTGTGTTTTTGTGCTAAAAGCAGTTGGCTATTGGCACCCTGGAGTAGAAGTAGTTTCACCCTGTATAGGCCACTTGATTGCCCTGTGAAGTGTCTGGTTTGACCAGCACAACTCAAGGGTTAAATAGCCAGGTTGAGAGTGTTCTTGTTCAGTGTGTAAACAACATCTGAAGAGAATTGAGCTCCTGACCCCTGGGTAGTTGAGTATAGTATCATTTTCACCCCAAGTTCTCCCACACAACTATCCTTCTCCGTTCTCTACACTGGCACTGGTTTCGGCTATGAGCCTTCCTCAGAGCATGCTCTGAGGAAGGCTCATAGCCGAAACGCGTAAGCGTTCACTTTATTGGTGTGCCAATAAAAAAGTGGAAATGTGAGTAATTTGTCCTCCATTTAATTGACATTTTTGGATGTGCTACCTTTTTGGATTTTTTTTTAAATTCCTTTTTTTGACATGTATACTGACTTTGGGTCTAGCACTCCACTGAGAAAACCCATTGTTGATGCGCAACCTCTTTTTCTTATCTATGTTGAATACACTTATTGTAAGTCACTTTGGATAAAAGCGTCTGCTAAATGACTGTAATGTAATGTAATGTCTACTTATATAAAGAATGGATAGTCTGAGCCATTGGTTCTCAAAGTGGGGTCCGGGGACCCCCAGGGGTCCTTGAGGGGGTTCCAGGGGGTCCCCAGCTAAATGATAGATTAGGCACCAAATGGACCCTTATGGGTCTGTAACTGAGAGTGTACAAATGGAACCAAATGGACCATAACGGGTCCATTTGGTTCCATTTGTACACTCTCAGAGTTAAATTGACAGATTTTACAATATAAATTGCGGTACAAGTGATAGAAATGCCATTTAAATGGGGGTCCGTAGCCTAATGCATGTCAAACTGGGGGGTCCTTGAAATTCAAATGGTTGAGAATCACTGCTAGAGCCGTACAAAATCTTCTCTTATGGGGGTCCCTGGCATATCTTTTGAAATGGGGGTCCGTGGGGCTAATAAGTGTCAATTTGGGGGTCCTTGACATGAAAAAGTTTGAGAACCACTGGTCTGAGCAGAATAACAGCAGGAGAATCAAAACGGTAACTTTTTGCATGGCATCTTCTACAGAGGCCGAGTGGGAGATAACTGTCCGTACCTTGCAATGGGATCTGATGCTTCAGAGGCAGCGGGTGTGGCGGTGGCGGTGGGGGCAGCGGGGTCCTCGGGGCCGCCGGGTGGCGTGGGCAGCAGGGCGCGGCGTTTAGCGCGTATCTGAGGGATGGACCCCGGGACGGGGTCAGGGAGCAGCGGCCCTCTGCTTCCTCGGATTGGGCTGCGGTCGCGGTCGCCTGCCCCTCCTGCCGATCCCACCTTTCTCCCAGCCTGCTGCTCGGCCAGAACCTTCAATTAAAATGCATGATTAGACAGCTGTCGCGGAATAAAAACCTAATACTGTATCTGTGAATGGACATGTTTTGATGACAGTCACTACCCAAAAACTTGTATAAATAAAAACTAGTGCTGTGCCCGTTCTGATCCGGCCGATTGCTGCTTGCAGCGTTGTCGAGAACCGCAGTAATGCTGCTTGCATCAATCGAGAACTGCTCATCTGATCAACTTCACACTGCACCCTTTTTGGGTCCTCAGCAATAAATGATCCAACTGTGAAGTTCCTCAGTTGAACAGTTCTTCAGATATGCTAACTGATTTCAAGATTTTGCTCTTTTCTAAATATCGGTCAAAACATCCCTCGTCTGTCAACATCAGGGTCGGGAGTCGGGACCAAAGATTCCTGTCAACGGTTGGCCTCCAGATAACACCATGTCATACATGAAATATATGCCTGCAGGAAGAGCAGTGTCTAATCAATAATTGGCCTGTCATGGCAAAAATGTAATACTATGTATGTATTGGCATTTTTAAATCCCAGCAGAACTGGCAGTATCATTTTTTCAAGTTTGCGTAGCTCATGGTGGGCCTGACAGCTGAATATCCACTACCTTCAATTTCTATGTTTGCAAATCAAGTAGGTTATAGTTGCTTATCAAAACTACTGCAAAGTATTCCAATTGTTCTTTTGATTTTTTTTTATACGTCTTTCATTTCATTTTTTCTCTTTGTTTTACAAGCGAATTGTCACATTTCAGAACACGTTTGTGCTGCCTTGGTGGAGGTCTGCCCTTTGCAAGCCATAAGACCAATAAATACTTCTGGTTCAGCAGCATTAACCCAATTAAACCTGAGGCCGATTCTAAAAATGGCTTCTAAATACTGATCTAAGTTTTCTGAAAAACTTCAAATATGTATTCAAAAAATACAAAAAATGTATGTTGCTATACTGTAAATAGCAACAGGAACCCCAAAAGGGGTTCCCGTCCTGAAAGGTATAGTTACAAATAGGGGTTCGCGCCCAAAATGGGTTAAGTGAACGTATGTGTGCGCCAATGCATCCAAAAACCACTGTAGCTGAAAACATGCAAGCTTCCATCATCTCAACGTCAAAGTGCTGTTGATGAAAACTGAGCTAAAGACGTTTATATAAAGTGTAAATAAACCTTTTGTCCCTGTTGGAAGAACTTGGCTCTTGCTGCCTCAAACAGGGCTGTGGGGTCTGCCCCGCCTTGATGGTCTGACTCCGGGGTGGGGGCGCATTCCTGGCCCGGGTCCTGGTACACCTGGTCAGCCACAGCACCATACACCTGGCTGGCCAGAGCGCCGTATATGGCCGGGTTAGGCCCTTTGGCCGCAGTGAGGCCCTTCAGCGCAGCGTAGGTGGGGTCAAAGGCTGTGGTGTTGTAGAAGGAGTTGTGAACGCTCTGCTGGACCTGCAGGGACATCGACAGACAGGTAAGAAACAGGCAAGAAAAGAAAGGCATTTTACACAGGAATTGAAAGCTGGAATTTGTTTTTAAAATAGATTCCAAGCTTGTTTCTCTGAAAAAGACATTACAAATTTGTAGATGGTATATAAGAAGGATATCCGTTTTTTAATTGAGTAACAGGTCGACCAGCAGTATGTCGTTATAGAGATGAAAATATAATTTCAAAAAGATTGAAAAATAGTGAATAGTCAATCTACAAGCTCAGATCATCTAATTTCCAATGCCAACATTGTAGTATGGCTAAGTATAAAAACGTGGTTAAGAAAGAAAGATAATTAACAAAACACAAACTGATATTTCATCCAGTTACAGGTCTCCCCACTCTGACTATGGCAACCCCTGATGAAGTATACCTGTATGGGAAGTCCAGCAGCGGCAGCAGCAGCTGCTGCCAGCACGGCCGCCTGGCTCTGGTGATGTTCCAGGGAGGGAGGTGGTCTTGGGAGGAGGCCTTCTCTAGGTCCTGAGAAGAAAACACAGTGGACGGCTTGCATGAATGTGTGGCTTTTTTTATATTAGTCAAAACGATGTAAGAACAATCATTCATCCTTCATTGAATGCAATAATTAATTCACACGGAAATAGAAGTAGGGAACCCCTCCGTGAAGTAAATACCCTTATTTGGACTAGTAACCTCCTGGTAACGTGATGTTTTTTCAACTAATGTGATGACGTTCTGGCAACACAGAAGGGTGGGACCTTTTTCTTATTTCCACACATCAGCTCTACGGTATATTAATAACATAGTTATGTTGAAAAAAAATGAGTGGTATTCATTCCCCTTTGACGTTCTGCCCTACATATATGTGATAACAGTATTTTTTTTGCAAATCATGATATGGTGTATGGGACCAGAGATTAAAACATATAGTTTGATCCCTACTTCTGTGTTCACTGCCGCCTACTGTGGTGGGGTAAAATGGTAAATGGTGCATTTATATAGCGCTTTTATCCAAATCGCTTTACATAGATTGTGCATTACATTCACCCATTCACACACACATTCATACAACAACAGCGGAGGAAACCATGCAAAGCACCAACCTGCTCATCGGGAGCAATTAGGGGTTCAGCGTCTTGCTCAGGGACACTTCGACACTAATTCTGGGGGAGCCCCCCAGCCCGGGATCGAACTGGGAACCTTGTGGTTTCCAGTTCACTCTACCCCTGAGCCACTGCCGCCCCAGCTTTCATTTTATATTATGTATTTCAACGGGGCACACTCACCTCCTCCCATAGCTACTCCCTCAGGAGGGGCCATGCCGGCAGCAATCAGATTGTTGAGGGGCTGGGCCTTGGACAGCTCCACCGACAGCTGACGCCCTTTGAAGACGGTCCCATTTAGCGCTTCGATGGCCTGAACTGCATCCTCCTTTCTCTCCATGTGCACAAACGCATAACCAGCATTGGAACATAATCTGGCTGCAGGATAATAGGGGTGTTAGCTTGACACACAGCTGGTGGACGTTTGCATTTTTAACATTTTTAACACTAGGCAATCACTCTGAGAAAATAGCGATCTACAAGCACATGGTGCGCTGTGAGCTTGTAGATCGTCTATTTTCGGCAAAGAGATGTAATATGGGCTACTTTGGTATTTGTCTATGAAGCGGTTTGTTATAAATGGATAATATTGGTTTACATACATTCTAAAATAATTATAATCAAAATCGTAATCCGGTTTCTAATTTGGTAGTTTACTTGGAACTTAAATCACTGTGCACGCCTATTTCCCAAATACAGCAGCTTAGCAATATGTTAGGTTAGGTGAACAGGCAGGAACATGCAATTATGGTGCAATTATTCTGCTTCATATTCAATTGTGACATCCAAATTTGTGGGCTCGCTAAGGCGAGCACACTACTGTTATCTTTAATCAAAAATGTTTTGTGTTTAATTATCAAGGCTACCTCAAGCTTTCAATCAAAACGTTGAACAGATCACCACAGGACTAACCTTTGACTTTGTCGCAGTCCAAAACTCTCCCAAAGGTCTGGAAGAGGCCGTGCAGGTCGTCAGCTGTGCACGTTGCGCTCAAGTTCCCCACAAAAACCTTGGTGGAGTTGGGTGGACGTGCACGTGACTCCTCCACCACCAGGGGCCTGCCTCTGTACTCCTTCCCATCAAGGTAGCGTATGGCCCTGCCAGAATGACCACACAAACCAACATCTCATCACCTGCAGGAATGGTGTTCAAGACTAACAGGAGCAGCACACACGTCAGGTGTGATTTGTAATTACATACCACGTAGGGATGGGGCGCGTACATGGTTAACCACAAAATCCCTAGGCCTAATACATTTAGGACTGACGCATAGATGCATAGTTTTTTCCTGAATAGAGGAATTATTTATGCCTTTAGAGGCAGAGCAATAGCCTGGTAAACCCTCCCTCCGGAAATCTCATTTCCATTTGATTTCAGGAAGGAGTCTGGCATGAACGCCCATTCTGCAATATTGGGGAGTTTCCAGCGAAATCAGGACCTAACCGCGCCTATCAGCGTCGTCGCTCATCGTTCTGTGATTGACAGCTTACGTTGGCCAATCAGGTGGCGAGTTCGAGTGAGCCCGAATGAAGCCGAGTGCAGCCCGAGTGCCGCCGAAAAAAGAAGAACGGCAGCCATTGTTGTTGTCCGAGTGCCGTCACTTCTTAGTTTCGTTCTTAAAACGGTCTCAAACTTGTTTTTTGAGGCACGGAATTTACTATTAAGATATCGTTTGGATAGAATTTAGTTGTTTAACTTCATATATGTGGTCAATTAATCATGACAGAGCCTATTTAAAAATATAAATTCAGAGAACCGGGAGGGGCGGGCTGTGACACGCATGTATCCGCATAAGGCAACCTATTTTGGGCTGGGCCGTCTCAAAAGTCCCGCTGCGTCATATTAGTGACGGAGCTGGTAAAAATCCACTGCAATTGGCTGAAGGGGAAAAACGATCATTGGCTGAAGGGGTTGTCAGTCAACGGTATTACTCCCGCCCAACTCCAGCCCGCAGCCAATATTGCAGAATGGGCGATCATGCCAGACTCCTTCCTGAAATCAAGTGGAAATGAGATTTCCGGAGGGAGGGTTTACCAGGCTAGCAGAGCAATGGTTTTAGTTTATTTAAAAAGCCAGGCCTTTTAACACTTTCAACCTGGCACCACTATTTTGGGAATGTGCATGTTTTAAAATAAGATCACAGTGCAATGTGATATTGTAGATCAGCTACTTTAGATATTTTTTTTTAAAAGTAATCCAAGTCGAGAATATTGTCGAGTGAAATTCATTGTTTACCTTCCAGTAACTTTATAGTTCAGATAAATATTGTATAGTTACGTTTGTTTTCCTTAGTGCCAGCTAGTAGTAACAAAATGAGACCATCTCCATCATTTTAGAGTAGTACTGGTTGCTTGCTACTAGTATACCCAGAAAGCACAACAATAAGCGTAATAAGTGCTCCCAATTCACAAGACCAATGGACTCTGTTTATGTATACTTGGTGCCCAAGTAAGATGAGCTGTTTTCCCCCCCATCAACAAAACGATAACTAGGATTGTAGACAATCACCTGCCCTTTAAAATGGTGTATGACATTCCACTCCCATCTCGCTCAAATTCACTCTCCTTCCCGCTTGCCATGTTGCAACCCTTCAGGGTGATGAAAGAGCACCGTACACTCTACAGTGTTAAGTACCTTTCTGCCGCCCCATCTCCCATCGCATTGAGAATCACTGCTTTACACAATAACTTACAGTATACTATCATCAAAGTGGGGCCCATGGAACCGCAGGGTTCTTTGGGGGTTCCAGGATGTCCCCAGTGTGAACAACACTTAAGGCCCGTTTTATTCTTCGTCTACAAGCAATAAGCTTGTATAATCTGGCTATCAATTCGACTTTTTTGACAAATCTGCTGGTCAAATGGGCAGTCGCTGGCACAAAATCTTAAAATGGGGGCCCACGGCCAAATATATATCATTTTGTGGGTCCTTGACATGAAAATGTTCGAGATTACTTTTGTTAAGTATGTCAAGCCTGAAGGTTCCTTGACGGGGGGTTGCAGATGGACACTTGTAGATCTGCAACTCTGAGAGTGCAACTGATAACTCTGAGAATGTAACCATATGGACCCGGAACACTCAAGAGTTAAGGTCCTTACACAGCGGGCCGATTTTTTTCATGCGAATAATACGTTTAAAAAAAAAAAAAAAACTTATAAAGTCAATGCAAGCTTACATGGAGCGAAAAAGCGTTTTTTAATTATTCGGAACGAGTCCGAATTTTGCGTATATTCGCCAGTGTGTAACCGCCTTAAGTCTTTGAAATGACACATTTTTAGAACCACTGATGTAAACTTTACCGATTTTTACCCGTCGGCTACCCCCTCTACCTTCAAGGTGATGAAGGCACAAGTGTAAACTTTACAGCCCCTCTCCCTTCAAGGTGAAGACATAAGGGTAAACTTTAAAGCCCCTGTACCTTCAAGGTGATGAAGGCATAAGTGTAAACTTTACAGCCCCTCTCCCTTCAAGGTGAAGACATAAGGGTAAACTTTAAAGCCCCTGTACCTTCAAGGTGATGAAGGCATAAGGGTAAACTTTACAGCCCCTCTACCTTCAAGGTGATGAAGGCACAAGTGTAACCTTTACAGTTGTAAAGTACCCATCAGCTGCCTCTCTCCCTTCACAGTGATGAAGGCTTAAGTGTAAACTTTACAGTCTTAAAGTACCTGTCGGCTGCCCCCTCTCTCTTCACAGTGATGAAGGCATACTGTAAGTGTACATGTTACAGTTTTAAAGTACCTGTCGGCTGCCCCCTCTCCCTTCAAGGTGATGAAGGCATACTGCCGCAGCAGGGAACAGGTGCCGATCTCCCCGTACGGCGCGAACAGCTTGTTGAGCTCCTCGTGAGTCGCATCTAAAGGAAGGTTGCCCACAAACAACTTGACGTTGTCGGCCATCTCTCTCTCCGTCACAACCAGACACCTGGAGGGAAGCAGTCACATGGGTTAGAGCTCCACAGGGATTCACAGAGGACATTTACCATATTCAAAAGCAGTGGGTTCTCAGACATTTTAATTTCAAGGACCCCCATATAACTCTTGAGTGTGTACAAATGGAACCAAATGGACTCATAAGGGTCCATTTTATTCCATTTGTACACTCTCAGAGTTACAGACATGTAAGGGTCCATTTGGTTCCATTTGTACACTCTCAGAGTTACAGACATGTAAGGGTCCATTTGGTTCCATTTGTAGACTCTCAGAGTTACAGACATGTAAGGGTCCATTTGGAACCCCCTCAAGGAACACAGATGGTCCCTGGACCCCACTTTGAGAACCACTGTTCTAAAGTCCACTCGACAATCAACAATACACGTCATTTCCCACCAAGAATACGGGGCAACCATTATATCCAGCAATCGCTCTTCATTCGTATTGTTATTACCACAACAAAATGTCTTCCGAAAACTTCAAAATTATTTTCTTACATCGCTAAAGCTAGGTTTGTTTATTTTTTACGTAAAAATCCAAACGCTAACAAACTTCCAACGTAGGCAAGTTCAGTAGCGTCAGCATGCTAACTACACTGGCTAACTATTATAAGGCTCCCTTCACAGTATCGGTAGCATGCTAACCGGCTAAAGTATGCTAAAGTGGCTCGACGTGCGGGCCATCTTGTATCAACGTCGCAACGATTATGCTAAGCTAACAAAGCTAATGTTAGCTTCTTTCCCCCCTAGCTTTTGGTGAACGCGGTTAATGATATATCAATACGTACACATTAGTAGGAGGTGTTTATATAGCGGTGGTTGCTTTTAAGTTATTTCTACCTGTCCTCCGAACTAAACAAAAAGGCATTTAGCCAACAGACAGCTAGCTAACATTAATGTAATTCAGTCATTTCTTACCAGCGCGGTGTTCCAGCAGTGTTTCAACTAGCCTCACATCCGGTTCCGCCTTCTCCCGAGAGGGGGGGGGGGGGTCATTATGTTATCCTGAGGTACATTTTTGCCTTTCAAAGGATCCCTGGCTAATAACCCTTATTATAACTGCCCCCTATAACAAAAATATTTTATTTCAAATTAAAAACACCATACATATATTTTTTTATTTTAGAAATAGTTCATCTTTTACTCATGATCACCTGATGGGAAAGGTATCTACCTCTCCATCACTTATGTCCTTGCCTCCTTGGTGTCCAAGGTATCCATCTGGTGTAATGTTCCAGTGGTGCCCAAGGTATCCACCATCTGGTGTAATGTTCCTAGTGCCCAAGGTATCCAGAATAGATTTTAAGACTTCACTGATTACATTTAAAACACAAGTCTGAGTCTTACTCAGATATCTTTCAACTTTTTACTCCATATAAGCAAGTATACAGCCTGAGAACCTCAGTACATTATGAGTGGTCCAAAGGTTGAGGACGACCATGTTTTTGCCATAAGGGTTAGGGTCCCCTTTGGAATAACATACCTGAGGAGAATAATAGCAATCAGTGACAACATTTAGGCCAGGGGTCTTCAATGTTATTCTTCTTCAACATAATATGTTTTTGTTTGTTTACACATTATCTTATATAAATAAGCCGGATTCCCTTTAATGTGTATTTTCAGATATTTAGATATTTAACCACTTAAACACTCAACACTTAGTAAACTTGACCTTTGGATCTGCTCCCCACAATGCGTTGCATTGTGAGCTTCTAGATCTGCTATTTTCAAAAGATGTTTACATTTATACATTTAAAAACGTGTGAAACGGGACATTATGCATAATGAGTACTTTCTACTTTTGGTACTTTAAGTACATTTTGATACCAATACTTTTGTACTTTTACTCATAATAAGTACATTTTGAATTCCGGATTTTTACTTGTAAGTATTTCTACATTGCAGAATTGGTACTTTTACTTAAGTAAAAACATGTAGAAGTTTTTCTAACACTGGTTATTATTAGTAGCCTATTAATAGCAGTATTATTAGACAGTAGTAGGCTATTTAAGCCACTAGGCCGGGTTTCCATGATACAATGATTGGGAAAAATGAGACAGGTATTGGGTTAGGTTAGATCAGGTGGGACAAGGAGAAGGAGGGGCCTAAAATAACACACGGAGACATCTCAAGGTTTACAACTTAACTTCGAGTCATGACAGGACAGGCTAAAGTCTCAGGATAGTTGGGCTACTTCCTTGCCATATTAAATCTGAGGACACTAAAAAGCCCAGAGTATATACTATGATAAACAGCTCTCCACACGCACCAAGAGGACAATCGAGGCGAAGAAGAGGTATGCGAATCAGTTCTCTGCTCGGCCAGTCTACTGTAGATCTTTAGATGATGCAGAATTTTACAGTAGCCTACATGAGGAATCGTTCTATTAAAAGTATCTGTAGGTTTTGCGATGTTTATAGCCAAACCAAAATCTCGGCGCACAAGAATACGTTTTTTTATGTACTGCGTGCGATGCCAGAAGTTGTAGACCGTCCATGGATCCATGGACGGTCGTCTGTCACGACCGTCATGGCGAAACTTCAGCCTGGTGTTTGCACTTTCTCCCTTTTTGGCCAGTACATCTACATAAACGTTCAGATTTCAAATATAAAGTGCTTACCCCATGGCCACGGATGTTACAATTATGTATGGTCCCTCAAAAGTACCCGTATATTCCGTATTGTTCAATAAAAAGCATTTGAATCCGATCGGTGGCCATTTTGTTACGTATTTTTCTGCTTTCAACTACGCGAACCTATCGGTTTGGAGGTGTATTGCACTCTGATACACTACAACTCTATGAGAAAATGACCACCGATCGGATTAAAATGCTCTTCATTGAACAATACGGAAGATACGGGTACTTCTGAAAGACCGTACATAATTCTAACATCCGTGGCCATGGGATAAGCACTTTATATTTGAAATGTGAACGTTTATGTAGATGTACGGGACAAAAAAGGAGAACGTGCAAACACCAGGTTGAAGTTTATCGACGGTCGTGACAGACGACCGTAGTGTGATCTGCCTGTCTTTGAACATTTTTGCGTTTTTTAATCAATGTGAAAGTTTTATCTCCGCATCAAATGTAAATGACTGCTTTTTCCACGTCCATAATGCATTTTCTGTATGGATGTTGGTGCCTGGTCTTCTTACCTCCAAGCATCTAATATGTATGCCTCTGCTCACCAAGTCTGAACTTGTCTCAATCCTAGCCAGTAGCGTAGCCAGACTCAGGAGATTTATTATACATGTGTGTGCGTGTTAGTAAGTGTGTGGAATTGCTTGGAATTCTGGGCACAATTTCAACACATTACAATGGCTGCCCCAATTGTTATTAAACAATAACGTTTTCATACCATGGCATTGGCTCTTTTAAGGGCCCCAGACACAGGCAGATAGCCCAGGGCCCCTGTAAACGATCCCAACTTATCACTGTACTTACACCAGTGTTTTGTACACATGTCAGTCTTCTGCGAAATGATCATCTGCATTTGTGGTTATTGTGTGTGTGTGTGTGTGCGTGTGTGTGTGTGTGTGTGTGTGTGTGTGTGTGCCCTTCCAACTACCTTCATTACTATTAATAAGTGCTTGTGAGCATAAGTGCATTTAAATATGTGTTTTGGTGTGCTACAGAAAAAAATAATAACCATGTATATGTTTGTGTCTGTTTGTGTGTGTGCTGCCTCACAGATGGCACAGCAGGAGGAGCCTCTGTACGACTTCCCAGAGCCGTCGGAGAGTACAAGGGTGCCTCAGAGGGGACGGGAGTCCCTCAGGAGTATTAGCGTATTGGATCGTCTGCTGCTTACAGTTCCAGTTTGGCTACAGCTGTCCATCAACCCTGCTACTGCCCTGCACATTCTGCAGAGAGAGCCACCCGGGGTCAGGGCCATTCATGCATTGACATTTACACATAGAAAGATAAGACATAATACAGTAGACATAGCCTGGCATGGCCAGACTAATATCACTGCGTAGCCGAGGGCAATGGCAGATTCGTCTGGAACCAGGCTAAAGTAGACAGGCATGATCAGTTGCCGTGCATGCACATAAAAAACATACAGACACATACTATACACATACTGTACTGTACTCTTTAAACTCCTTTTTCCAAAACAATCTCAACTCAAAACTGTCCCGAATGAGTTTGTCACATGGGATTCGATCTAGATGTTGTAATTTTGCTTTTATTTCTTTAATTGCTACTTTTCACTTTTACTGGTGTTTTGCTGCACTTAACTGGTGTTTTACTTGGTAGCATTCTTGTCAACAAGCTCTGTAAAGGCACTATTAAAAAAGTATGATTGTTTGTTCCATGCCTACAGGCATTCCTGGTGCGCAAGTCTCGTACGTCTCGGAGGAATGTGCTGTGTGTCCGGCTGGCAGATGACAGCGTTCCATCCTTCGTTCAGCAGTTCAGCATCCGAGAGGAACACTCCAGTAAGACCCTGACACCCATTAACCCTTAATACATGTTGACAGCAGACATTTGGGATCAGACAGTGGGATAAAAAAAAAAACATTACACTCCTTATAATTTTCAAATTGTACGCCACGATGGGATGTTGTTAGATTGTATTGAAAGGAGTCACATTTCAACAGGCAAAAGTAATTGGCACTTTATCGTGGCCCATACAGATCCATGGTTACTTTTGCTCTTCAGAACAATTGTGACATTCCAGAACTTGTATAATAAAGAATAAAACTTTATTTTAACCATTCTGTATGGTAGAGTATGTTAATACTATGTAACTAGCACAAATGCAGTGGCTGGAGGTGGTCTCCCCATTCTTCCATTGAGACATTTACACCTTGGTGTTGGGTAGGACAACTACTGGTTTATAAGTAATGCTGCCTGAATCTCATAAACCCAATATCTCCCCTAGACAAGCAAGCATTCCTTCTCGACTGAGTGGTACATATTTGGACATCTAGGTTAGAATCCTGGGTGTTACAGTTGCTATTACCTCTCTGTCAGGAGAGGACATAAAAGCATTAAACTGCAGCTTTAAGTAGTAGTGTTATCAGCACTGAGAGTTCATGAACTAGACCCCACACAATGGAGTACATTCATATTGTTTATCTTCACTTTATTGTTCACTCTTGTTCTCTCCCTGTGTCCTTCCTGCCTTTGAACGTCCTGGCAATGCTTCCACCACCCTGCAGCTTTCTGTCTGGAGACATCAGCCATAACATTTCCAGATGTGCCGAAACTCATCGCCTTCTATTGCATCAGCAGGTAAACTCTCCTTGTAGTCTTCATCTGCTTCTAACTCCGATTTCGTGATGTTCATGCTACCACATCTCCCCCCCCCCTTTCTTCTGTCTTTTCCTGATTCATCATTATTTATAATTCATCGGTCAGTAGGAACTCATCTCTGTGTTTTTGTGTCTATCAGAGATGTATTACCGTTCCCTCTGGAGCTTCCTGAAGCCATTGCCAAGGCCACGTCTCACAAACAGCTTGAGTCCATCTCGCATATGGGAATAGGTATGTAATGTGACCACAACTTCCTGTGTTTTATAACCCTCTAAACTGGATGACATCCCAATCTCTTACCAATGTAATACACAGTTTAAGTGCTAAATATACCTATGAAACAATTATAGACCAGAATTAATAGAATTGGGATTGTAAACGAATCAATGAATGAATGGTCCCACAAGTACTGGTTTTGTCGTTTGTTGCACAGAATTCTGGAGTTCTCAGCTGAACTTTCGTGGGCCACGGGGGACTCCTAAAGCTCCGAAGGAGGCGGAGAAACAGCCACATCCAGAGACCACCGTCCCCACATCCCAGCCTATGCCTACATCTCAGCCCATAGCCGTCTCCCAGACAGGCACTGTCGCTCATCCCGCGGACCCGTGCAGCACACCGCCACAAACTGCCGGCGCCATCAGCAAAGATGACCTGAGTCCCACCCCCTTCCAGGAGTTCTGCCCGATCAAGACACGCAGTCCCGACGAAGTGAACTTTGGCTCCAGTCAGGGTGCGCTCTGCTTCATCAACCCCCTCTTCCTGCAGTCCCTGAACACCTTGCACCGGCGGCACATGTTCAAGCGCAGCCTTAAGATCCGGGTGTCCACAGAGACTTCAAGCCTCCTATCGCCTCCCACCGCCCCGCCTCCTCCGCCGCCGCTGATGCCCAAGAAAAGGGGCCGGTGTAAACCGAAGGACCGGGCATGGGGGGACACGCCAGCTTTGCCCCAGGAAGACACCCGTCAGCCTGAGCCTCAGGACCGGCTCAGCCCGGGTCTTATTGCTCAGGATGAGTCTGAATCCCAGGATGTCCAGCTCCAGCTGCAGACAGAGACTGAAAAGATCAGAGTAGAGGACAGAATACAGGCAAAGTCCCCCGGCTTCCAGTCTGAGATACAGGAGGGCCAGACACAGATAGAACAGGGCCAGGTTGGGACAGAGGCTGCAGAGGCGAGCAGGCCAACGATCGGCTCCCTCCCAGATGAATCCGACTACATGCAGCCTTCTCCCAGGGTCAACTTCCCCCCGTCTCCTTATCTTTCTCCCTCCCTCTCTCCTAGGACCCCCCCCTCTTTATTTCCCAAGGCCTCTCCGTCGTCGTCTCCACGCGTCTCCCCCTTGCTCTCTCCCAAGGTGCCATTCTCCCTCTCGCCCGTCACCTCTCCCTGCACAGAAGACGCGTACCACACACCCACCGGCACCCCGCTGACACACAGCCAGAGAGGCAAAGGAGGGGAACATGCTGAACAGAGAACTGGAGAAGAGGAGGAAGAGGCAGGTGTCAAGGAGATGCAGGATGAAGAGAACAAAGAGGGAGTGGAGGAGGACATGGGTTTTCTTTTACAGCACATGTGTGCTGCTTTTTCTCTGAATGACTTGGACAGGTGCAGTTCCCTCAGCAGTCTGGAGGAAGTTACAGAGACACCACCTTTGACCCCCCTGCCCCCAGAAATTAGCAGATAGTAGCTCTTACAAAACAAATTTATTTGTACAGAATCAACATACTTGTTCATACTTGTTACAGTTACAGTAATTTAATTGGTACCTGCCCAGTGAGTGTCATACTTTTCAGCCTGGTTATCAGAGAACAGCTTAACTTACGCTATATTGACCAGTCAATATGAACCTGCTTTGGTGACTGGTTAACAGTCCAGTCACCCAAACTACTCAAATGATCTTCCAACGGTAAGGTGCTTATTCTAAAGCCAAAATGTAATGTAATGTAATAAAAAAAAAGCCAAATATGATTAGGGATGGCTTTTCTTTTATCACCTCACAGCTTTAATTTGAAGGTCAACTGTTCCCCTGAAGGACTAGGACAACACTCACGCTTTGTCTGAAATTAATCACTTTAATGTAACGCCAGGCCAACTGTACGGTGGCTGGGAAGTACAAAACAAAACCATTTCAGAAACTTTTGCCAATCTGTTTTGTGAAATGTTGTGTTTTGCACTTTCCACCCGCCGTACAGACCAGCACTGTGAAGATAAATCCAGGTCTGGGAAACTCTCTGGCTGTATGGTTGTCTATGGCAGATCCATTGTAGGCCTAACACTGTGTTCTATGGCTTTATTTACAATACTCACTGGAGTCTGGTATTGTTCCCTTTCATGTATAGTTTTATTTTTTTTCTTTATTTTTGGGGGGGATTCTGTATGTTTAAAGAATGGTTTAAAAAAAGAAGGTTTCAGTTGGCATAGTGAGAGGAATCGAGTAAGCTGGAGCTTCTCCCATCAACACCAACAAGGCGCATCTCTCTTGTTAAGCTCCAACAGGTCGGCCTCTAGCTTCTCTGCGTTGTCCTGGAAACGGTCTATGAAGGAGCAAATCAAACCTGATGCGCTGCCGTCGTATTCCACCAGCTCTACGCTGTCACCTGGGGGTCAAACACAGACAGACAATAAATGTTTTGTACAAACTTGGACCCTTGGCTCAAGTTGCCTGGTTTGGGAACAAGGCTTTCTGGTTCCCTTCTGTGTCTGCCCTTCGACTCCTACCCTGTTAATTTCCTATCTGCTATCTATCAAGGAGAAGTAACAAACTGTAACCATGTGGATCCCAGGATCCACAAGGTAGGGTGTGGCTCCAATGTGGATCTCTGACTTATCATGACCAGCATGTGACGTCATTTATCTATACCGTCAGTCGTCTATGACATATGACTCAAAGGGTGCGTTCGGAAATATAGCACTGAGCGCACTGGCCAATACAAACTAATAGGCGAGTGCGCTCCCAGTGCGCATTTCCGAACACACACGCAAAATGTTGTCAACGTTTCAGCCTGATCAGAGCCCCCTTGGCTTGTGTTATAAAATGAAAGTTGAACTTTCATTTTACTTCAAAAGCGTAAAACATAATGTAAAAAGAGATTGGTGAAGGTACTAGTGCCAGTGTACACAAGAAATGTGGTGCTGATCGGTCCAGTGGTTTGCAAGATTAGCTCCTAACAAAAAGTGGAGTAGCGTGGACATGGGAGTTCAATATGATTGATATTTTACAGCAGCTACAGTCAACATTTTACTTTAAGCACTTAGGCCCTATTTTAATATAGCGAAAATAGCCAATCTACAAGCATAGGGATGCCAGGATTAAAGTAGTTTAATACATTTTGATGGCTATGAGAGAATGACATGTCACTTCCACTATGCAATTGTACTGTATCTGTATCTCTTCTGTGAGCAAGTTGGCTCCTCTTCTTGCCATCTATTTTTCATTCAGCTTTGTTGTTGGTCTTTTGAGCAAAAGAAAAAGCACCTCTGTTGTCTTTGCGACAGCAACGCAAAAACAAATAATGCCACTAGGAATTCTAACGGGTTGCCAAAATGTATTTTTCATTAAGTTGCCTGTAGCCACTTTAAATAAAGATATATTTTATATTCACCGTATCTTTTAACAGGGAGATTCACCGAAATCATTTTCTCTCTAGCTCTGTTGCTTCGCCTTTAAAATGATGTTATTCAGAAGTCTTGATTTCAGTAAATAAAGACAAACTATGGAGGTACATTTCTGAATTGTGAAATTACAGAAGACAATATCTAGTCAAATGGAATGTCAACGATATTAGGGATGCACCGAATATTCGGCCACCGAAACATATCGGCCGAAAATGGTTAAAAAATGCATTTTCGGCTTTCGGCCGAAAGGGTTTTAGCGCCGAAAGAATATCACCGAAAGACACCGAAACATATCGGCCGAAAGACACCGAAACATATCGGCCGAAAGACACCGAAACATATCGGCCGAAAGACACCAAAACATATCGGCCGAAAGACACCGAAACAATGCTATTTAAAGCCGCCTTAAAAGAAGGAAGAAGTGTTTGTTATGATCTCGCTGCACTGCTCTGCTGCACGCACGCAGGTTTAAAAAGGTCCGGTGTGGAACTTCTTTACAGTGTGTGAGACCGATGCGACACACGCTATGAAAAAAACATTCAGTCTCTGTGTGTGTGTGTGTGTGTGTGTGTGTGTGTGTGTGTGTGTGTGTGTGCGCGCGCGCAGCCAGGGCTGGCTGTGTGTGTGTGTGTGTGTGTGTGTGTGTGTGTGTGTGTGTGTGTGTGTGTGTGTGTGTGTGTGTGTGTGTGTGTGTGTGTGTGTGTGTGTGTGTGTGTGTGTGTGTGTGTGTGTGTGTGTGTGTGTGTGTGTGTGTGTGTGTGCGCGCCCGCTCGTTGTGCCTCGTTTAAAAAAATAATCCAGTAAACAGCCCAAATAAAGTAGTCCATTCAAGTAGATAGGGACAACACTTATTGTCGAGTTAAGCACAACATTTTAGATCCCTTTAGAGAGTTTAAAACTATCAATTCCAGCGGAGTTTGGTGTTAGCAGCTAGCACATAGCAATGACATATGGTACTTTTTTTGCCTTGAATATTCATGAAAGGCAGAGTGACATGGTTTGTTTTTTTGCCTTGAAAACAATGAAAGGCATACAATGTTGCTATACTCACTATGCCAAAATGGTATGGCTTTCATTCAGACAGTATGGCATACTCCTGGGTCTTGGCACCCACTAACTACATTGAAAACCTAACATCACTGTTACTGCTTAGATCAGGAGTTATTTTGTTGCATTGGAATTGCTGAGGTTTTAGACATATTTTAGTTTGTTCAAGACAGTATATTTAAATGTAATATTTTGTGGATTTAGTTTACTCGTTTTGAACCAATGCTGCACTCATTTGACTTGTGATTTAAAAAAGCATTATAAAAAAAATAGAAATGTACTTTTACTTGTACTTAAGTATTTTTAAAAGCATGTACTCTTGAATACTTAAGTACATTTAAAAGTAAGTACTTTTTTACTCTTACTTCAGTAACATTTTGACTGAGCTACTTTTAGTTGTAGTGGAGTAAATGTAACCAGGAGTACTCTGTACTCTTACTCAAGTACTGGGGTCGAGTACTCTGTCCACCTCTGGGCCTGGACGACCAGCCAATACATGCATGAGTGAATTCATTAATAAATAAAAAAGTTAAATAAAAATACAAAAAGTTTAAAAATATAAAAAATAATATTGCGCCACATGATCGGATGGGTGATCGGTATCGGATGACCAGACTTGATCATGATCGGATCGGTGATCGGTTTCAAAAAACCTGATCGGAC
Source organism: Gymnoscopelus microlampas (assembly GCF_963454915.1). Taxonomy (NCBI): domain Eukaryota; kingdom Metazoa; phylum Chordata; class Actinopteri; order Myctophiformes; family Myctophidae; genus Gymnoscopelus; species Gymnoscopelus microlampas. Next base: position 44,750,087 of record NC_139949.1, on the reverse strand, counting down.
CATGACCATCTCTATTATATATATGTATATATATATTTATCATATTCGGCCTTTCGGTATTCGGTTTTCGGCCAACTGTTTTCTATTTTCGGTTTTCGGTTTCGGCCAAGAATTTCCCATTCGGTGCATCCCTAAACGATATCTCTCCTATGTTAGTGTGCCACACCACACTGGTTCACAAAAAACATACAAAGGTGATTTAGTTAGTTTACCGTTGACGTTGGTGTTGGCCTGGACAAACATCTTACGGGCTTCCTTCCTCAGCAGTATGGTCTCCCTGAGCCGCAGGAAGTTGTAGGCGCCGGTGTCGTTGACGGCTGAGTAACCCTCGTACAGAGCCCTGCCCCCCTCCACGTCTGCCGTGGACTTGAACACCTATGAGATGACCACAAGGCAGTTGACGAAATGTTAGTGTGACACACACACTAACAATGTTAGTGTGACACCCATCAAACAGTGGGTGGGGACCCATATGTGGGTCGCGGACACATTTTTAAGGGTCGTGAGTAAATACCCCTTTATTCTTTGTTAAAAAAAAAGAAATCAAAAATGTCACAATTTTTTAAAAAGTTTTTCTCTTTTTGGGAACCACTGCATTAGATCATTTATAGGACACTGGCCAAACATGCTACATTGTGATATTGTTTTAATCTGAAAGGGTGGGAGACAGATAATTGGACAGCTGTCTTTTCACATAGCAAACCTGGCATCAAACACTTAAATCCAGAAGATCTGGTCAGTTTTTTTTGTTTAAACCAATACCTCTTAATAGCCAAACTCTCCTAAAAGCTGCGATTCCATTTGATTCCATTATGCTGAACTATCCCAAGAATCACAAGTACTATATAGTATGTGAAAGATAATCACATAATGTGTCCATAATTGTCTCCGCCAGGCCAAAGGCATGGCAAGAGAGTATGTTTTTACCCCCTGTCCGTCCGTCCTTCTGTCTGTGAACAGCTAATCTCTGGCACTGTTGGCCTGATCGCAACGAAACTTTGCACACACACTCCCTGGATGCCAATTCCAAACCTCTGACCCAAATTTTTCACATGGGCCTGTTATAGCGCCACCATGAGGCCGATTTCTGACCTGGCGGAGACCTGTGCTCCGAGGAGCACTTTTTCTAGTTTACGCTCTGCTGCTTTCTCTTTAGTCACTGAGATTCAAAAATCAGATTTCAGTAAATAAAGACAGAACATGGAGATAGTACATGTTTCTGTGTTTTCAATAAGTTAACAGTAGTTCCTCTCACCATAAAACAATATTTCAGAGCTCTAAAATATATTGTAGTAGAACTTGGAATGAGATTCTCGGTTGGTTTTGGCGACGAAGCAGTAGCGTATGGTGGGTTCTAACGTGGACCGGGCCAGATTCTTAAACCCCCCTCGCGGGCCGGCGGGGGGGGGGCTCGCGCAACGGTGGTTTGACGGGGAAACCGGTTTTTAATGGCCATCCATTAACAATCCGGCCGAATGCAAATAAGCCCGATTTGAAAACAAAGGCGAATTTCTGTGGTTGGCTACAACAGAATGGGTGATGGGGTGCTAATGTTGTTATGTTGATTTTTTGTTTTGTTTCCCCTGGGGGAGCAGAGTTTTCCAGACCGGGCCATGGCCCCATTGGCCTCTATGACGATACGCCCTTGCGACGAAGGGTATAATTTTGAAATCACATGATTATGGAAAAAGTGGAATATCTGCTTAACTCTGCATTTTTTACTGCTTACAAATCCAAAGTTCCATTGGGAGCAGTAAGAAGCCATGTCAATTCTGCTGTTCACTCCACTCTTTCGCATACTGTACATAAGACATATTTGTATGCATTTGTGAATCACTTAACCCTATATATTTCGTTGGCTGGAGTCCCCCACGGACTAAGCCCCTCATGTTTTCCCTCTATATAAAATCTCTTTGCCAAAAATAGCAGATGTACACGCTCACAACGTGTTGCAAGATCTGCTATTTTTGCCGACTGTTCACCCCAGAATAGGGACACTAAGGATCCTGGACGGAACACATCCCATGAACCTCTATGAATAGTACATAATCTAAATACATCATGAAAGACATAAAAAATATCTAAAACAAAAACATGTTAAGTGGGAGGGAGGTGCCCTCAAAAGCCTGCCGTGTATTACTGACTGATATTTTCCTTAGACGCACCTGCAGTTTGCAGAGGAACCTGCGGATGGCGTCCTTGCCCACGGTGTGGATCTTGCTGCGGTCTAGGGTGATCCGCGCGTCCGGCCGGCCGTCCAGTCCCGTCACCTCCTCCAATTTCACCAGGCCTTCACCGGCCTCCAGCAACACCCGCAGGATCACAAAACGTGCCTGCATGTGGGCCTGATAACCACACACACATACACAGTACACACACACACACACACACAACATAATGCATATTCCATAAGTGGTATAAACACAGCATGACAGACTTAAGCGCTCAGACTATTTAAAAAAAAAGATCACCAGTGTAAACTGGGACGGTCCCAATGTAATAAATACACAGAGTTTAGACCATGTGTCGTGCGGTTGTTTGGAAAGCACTTTGTAATGCTGTCGCTCTCTGAACAGCTTTACATTAATGAAGGTGATTATTCGTGGTTATGACGTGTTGTTAAATAGCCCAAGTGAAGCGTGACCGTGAGAGAGAGAGATTAAGTGAGATGGCGAAGAATACTGTATGACTACCGCTTTTAAAAGAGACTTAATACAATTGTAGAGAAATCTAAGCTGCATATCAGCCCAAATCGGGACAGTGAGAGCATGAGAGAGAGAACAGGAGAGAGACTGAGAGAAAGAGACAGAGAGAACGACAGATGTTTTAATTTCCTGACAAATGTTAATGTAGTTTTCAGAGAAAATATCACTATTGTTTATTTGTTTTTGGAGATAGACAGAGAGATATAGCTTGAGAGAGAGAGAGAGAGGGACAGAATTACCTGTCTCCAGCTCTGGCTCTCTGGTGTGTAGAACTCCAGGCCCAGTAGTCCGGCTCTGACCATGTTCAGCCAATTGACGTACACCACATCCTCGGCATCCTGGCCCTCATAACCGAAGATGCTGGAACACACACGTCCAGGGTTCGATTCGTAAAGAAAACATGCATTTTCATAACCACTTAAAGCCCTATATACTTCGATATACGACAAATAGCAGATCAGACAATCTACAAGCTCACAGCGCATCGATGCGTGAGGAGCTTTTTATAGGGGGGAATTTGGGGGAGGGGTGCATTTTAAATGTTTGAAAATGTGTCCAAAATCAGGGACGTCAGGGTTCATTTAATTAACAAACATTAACACATTAACTAAATTGACACATTAATTAAATTGTGATAAATAAATAAAAATATCAAACATAAAGACATTCTACATTATCCCAAAAGAAAATGCATGTATTTAATTTAGTCTGACCAGAAGCAGTGATTAAACCTATCCCCCAGGGCCATAAAAATGAATGATCAGAGGGGTGGGATGTCAAAAGCTGAGGCATCGAACACCCCCCCACCCCATTCCCCCATAAAACTAGAACCATACACACGCCATTCATCATTAGGCCTGGCGCCACGCTAGCACCCAGATGGCCGCTTGAGACAGTAACACCTACATACATATTGCTGGACAGAAAAGCCATAAAGCAATCTTTCACTGAGAGAAAGAGAGAGAGAGAGGGAGGAGGGGGGGGGTGAAGATGGAGTAAAACAGGAAAACCGTAACAGAGAAAAGAATGAGAGCAAACGAATGAGACTGGAGCAAAACATTAACCCATTAAAACCGGGAAAGCATCTTTGTGATTTTAGAGAGAGAGGTGGGGGGGGGTTGGCGGCCAAACACACAATTTTGGGGGTCCTTGACATGAAATAGTTTGAGCACCACTGATATAGTGACATAAGTTTTTCAGAAAAACGTTTTAGAAGACATTTGTAGAATCGGCCTCAGGTCTTAATGGGTTAAGATGGGGAGAAATAAAGAACATGGAAGATAAAAAGAGAGTGCAGGGACAAGTGAATGCAGCCTATGATGAACTGTGTAAATCAAAAGGAAAGGTGGTGGACTTTAACAACGGCCAAAGAGCAGCCTGCGGACACATACCTGAGCACTTCCTTGTTCAGGCACAGGTAGAGGCCCACACACTCTGCACGGCATTCTTCGTAGGTCGAGGCGATGGTGGAGAACTTGCTGTCCCACGTCTCACTGCCTTTATACCAGCTCGACACCTGCAATACAAAAAAGAGAAAAAGTAAATTATGTGAATTTTGGGATCCACATGGGTGAGATCAATCTAGAAAGACGCACTGCCACGTTCAAGAGAAGTTTTATTAATGTTGTGTAGACTTTCCTCAGGTTTGATCCACATGGGAACAGCATGGCTCCAATGTGGATGTCGGACTACATATGGTCAGCCTGCGATGTCAAGTCATCCGTGACAACAGTCAGTAATGATACGCATGACTCCCAATTAGGGCAAGGTTTCGGTCTGATCAGAGCCCCATTAACCAATTATAACATTCAAGTTAAGTACATATATTTTTTTAAAGTATAAAACATATGCGAAAAGAAATTAGTGGAGGTATTTGGCCTACTGGCAGCGGGGACAAGAAATTTGGCACTGACCGCGATTAGCTCCGAACACACACAGACGACAAAGACAAATTTAACACAAGAAAAACCACACACGGGCGGCGCAGGAGTAAAGTACATGCGCACCACCACAGAGTCTAGGGGTTTTATACCACTGTTGTGCAACCGGCTTGTGCAACCGACAAACACAATTAGCTGTGTTCAGGGGAGGGAAGCCAGACAGAGAGGGTTGGCAGGTTAAGAACTAAAACAACATACGGTACATGCACCCATAAAAAGCTACCAATTTTGCCAGTCATGTTGGTGATTTTCCACACCTACCTTTTTTTTAAGATACATTTTTGGGCTCTTTATGCCTTTATTGATAGGACAGTAGTTTGACAGGAAATGGGGAGGGAGAGATGGGGAAGGAAAGGCCGTCCGGATCGGGACTCGAACCCGCGACTCGATGTCACGCTACATTGAGCCTAGGAGCCCGGGACCGCTACGCCAGCCGCCCGGGCTGAAGTCAGTGCTTTTGTAATGCAATATGTACACAGGAGGTCAAAAAAACATGCACCAACTCACAGCCTTCTCTCTCTCTCTCTCACACACACACAAACTGACCAGTTGTCCTGTCTCTGGGTTGGTAACCTTCGTCTGGTCAAAGTTGAACTTGCCCTTGTCGTCCTAAACAGAGAAACAGAGGGGACAGAGAGGACGAACCCGTTAGTGTGCACCCTTGTGACAGCTTACCAAAGTTTCTCACGAGTCAACTCAAAAGGAAAAAGAAAAAGCTGTTTTTTATCTACTTCACTGATGTGTCAAAAAGTGTGCACGGTTGTTGGCTCATACTTTCACTAATTGCAGTTCTTCTAATAATGGATTTGCTGAGGGTTCAAAGTGCTTATTGTCACATTCACATACAATACAATTCATAGCAAAATAGGCAGTGACGTTCTTGTACTTAAAGAAAATAAGAATAAGATACAACGGTGAAATAGTAGTAATAAAGAGGAATAATAAAACAAAACGGCCACAGACACACAGATATATATACACACAGTAAGCTATGTATATGAATATCACCACCACTTAAGTGGCTGCATGTGTGGCAATAAAGTGAACATTCTAAAGCGCAGGAAAATAGCAGGAAATTCCAGGTTTATTGTGAGTCCTTGACTATGCTACTGACCTTGACAAACAGTTTACCACTGCCATGACCGAGCAGCTCATGGAGTCCAACCTGCACCTCAAACGATGGGCCTTTCCACTTAATATACACATCCTGAAACACACACAAATACAGACACACAACATGAATGGATTCATTCGAGTGGGTGTGCTACCGGCGGTAACAATTTCTCTGAGACGTAATTTGGGGATTGAATGCATAATGTGCCGTGTGTGTATGTATGCGTGTGCACATCACACCTTGTCGTCCTCCTCCAAGAAAGTGAGTTTGTCCTTTTGTGTCGCGTAGGCTACAGCCAGCACGTTGCCAAGCGACACATTCTTAAAGCCCTCCGACTGTCTGATGTCATCGTCTACACATGCACACACACAGACACACACACACTGTTATCTCAGACACAGCAGAGGGCAAGACTAAGAAAAACTGAAGATTGAGCCAAGAAACTAGACTGTGGTGGTGTGATGTGCATCTAATACGTACAGTTGGGGATGTTGATGCCAGCAGGTATTCCACTGCCTGCGAAGGTGAGTACGTCGAGCGAGGTGAAGTCCGGCTTGAGGAAGGTGTCTTTCTCGTAGTCTCTGGGCCAGGGCAGCTCGGGGAGCAGTACCTCCGCAGAACTCACCAGCTTGGCGAAACGCTCGCTCATAGCCTTGTTCACCACAGCCACGAACCCTGGTAGCACAGTGGGATATTGTATTTAGTGGTTTTCTGTGTAACAGTTCAAGTATTTGGATTGAACCGTTTTCAGTAGATGACTCGTCCCTTGGGTGACTCATTTTCCATGGCAATGCACCATATGCCATTAACACAGCATCTCATAGAAACATGACAGCCCTGTCTGATCAGCATGGCCAATGCGCTCATTTGGTAAAAATAGTAAAAGATTGGTTATCAAAAGGATTAAGTGTCACCGCTGTTCAGCAGAGTTCAGTTTTCTCACAGTTGGAGCCCAATGCAGGCCACATTTAAAGAAAAAACATGAACTGAATGTTATTTTATTTGACCACTTTAGCCTATTCAAACATATTCAAACCTATAACATGCATAAATTATGGACGATAGGTTGAAAGTGGTTAAAGATCAGGACACATCGGCTGCATAATTGCCAATACCGATTCATTCAAATAATGGCTGATATATGGGCCAGACCGATGTATCTGTCTAGCTCTACAAGAACCTTAAGGAGGTAGTACTATGATCTATAACTAAAAAGGTACACACTTAATGGTGAAATGATGTAGGAGATGCATCCATATAACAACACTACCTGATAACAAGTCAGGGACACAATGGCCAGTGCCCTCTTTATTTTGCCATTCACAGTACACGAACATCTGCTTCAACTTTCAACTTCACTTCAAAAGAACACATTCAAAAGAACAAGTGAACTGCACAGCTCCTACCCAATCCATCTAATCTCGGGGACTCCGATAAAGCCTCACGAGATCTCCGCCTACTCATCTGGTGACATTTAAATTCAATGAATAGGATAAAACGGAGTGGAAACCATGTGAAAAAACCTGCATTTCAAAACCAATTGAAATACTTTACGGTGACTTAATGGTTTTCTACAATATTCTAGCCTATATGTCTGAATTTAGATGTCCCCAGCTGTACCAGTAAGCCGAGATCTCCGATCATCTGGCTATGTGACACCAACTGCAAATATAGTGGTCCTGCAAATCAAAGTGCAGATTCATCATTTTGAATCCTGCACATACTTAGTAAAAGTATGTAGAAAATGCCATCTATTTTTTGCATACGAACATCTAGTCACCAAAATATTTGCAGATAATTTGCCAGCATCGTAAAAGATCCTTCTAACCACGATTAATGTGTTTAGAGTGGCAAGAGAAAACTTAATATTACCGTTCCTAAACATTTTGGAAAAAACTAAACAGAAGTTACCTTCAAACTCTCCTCTGGAGCCAAACGGGTCCCTGTAGCTCTCTATGAAACCTATGTAGCTGAGAAGAACAGATGGAGGATAAGAGAACATATTAGAAGATTTAGGATCTCATCAATATAGATCCAAACTTTTGATCCATACAGTATCCAAATGTTGATCTGTTGGTGACAATAAACACCTCAGAGAGCAGCAGTGTGCAGACTCTGTCCAGCGTATGGACAATTATGCATGTTCTATTTGTTCAAGACCACCACATTTAGAAATCTTGTTTAGGGGGAATAACACTGCTACTTAAATGGGGGATGCATTAATTACAGAAAATATTGCAAACTTTACCTCTCTACGATTGGTCCCTTATCTTTGATCCAGTAGCGGGAGCCCTCCTTGTGGGCGTCCACCGAGCCGAAGGTGAAACTGCGGCAGTACTCCTCCAACATCCGCCGCTGGTTGTCGTTGGCGGAGTGGGCCTGTCAACCAATCACAGAGTCACAACCGCTTGCATCCGTCGCTTTCAGCATTGATTGTGAACAGTGATTTAACTTTGCCTCTAAAAAAAAAGGAATATTTTACCCCTGCTCCTTCACTAACCTGTGCTTGTTGGAGGTAGTGGCTGACCTTCTCCATGAGAGGAGCGTAGTCGCCTCTCTTCACCTGGAACTCCTTGCCCTCGAACGTGAAGTTGCCGCAGCGCGACGCACATTCCCCCTCTGTCGCGCAGTCTGTAGAACGATATAGCAGATATTAGCTTACAGCAGTCTCAACAAAGCTAAACCCCAAAAGACCACTGAAAACTGGGGGATGAGTTATTTGCCATTCAGTTCAACATAATATTTTATCCTTCATCTACGTATTTAGGGGAAACTCCCAGAAGAAACCTTTTTTTTGTTTGTTATGGAATTATAAAGTATTCACAAATGATGATTTTGGTATTCGTTAACGTGTCTCATTGTGAAATGTTTCTCCTTCAGAGGGGTCAAAATGTGGTCAATATCCCATACTGGACAACTTCTCCGACCACAGCTACTTCTACAGTACTACTAGTAATAACATGTTATACTGATCCTTTAAAACCAGGATCAAATGTGTTTTCACAAACACACAAAAAGGTGGGAAAACATTTCTAATTAGAGAAACAAAAATGAAAAGAAAAAAAAAGACCATTACAGAGGTTAAAACAAGAGATCAAAAAGACATGCACATCCCAAAACCAAGTTGGATGCGTGCTTGATCCAAGAATACATCATGACATAGAAACAGAAATATCTGCCAAACAAATGGCTCCCGTTAAAAAGATTTTGAAGTGGTAAAGTTTCGTGCCACACAGTCTCTTCTGAGGAATCTCAGGAATCGCAGACTTCTGACCTCAGAAGTTAAAAGGAGGACATAAAACAAGTGGCTTGACTGAAAAATGTACGTCTTTGACCAGTAGAACAAAACGTATAAAAATGAAGTCAGACAAATTGTACATATACACAGTTCTTATTCAATGCAGATGACTGCAATTATTATGCTGAGTCTGGCTGACTTAATCAACCACTCTTTAAGTACCACTTAATCATGTACTCTTTGTACTCAATTCTCTATGAATTGAGTACAAAGGACCCCAATGGAAACAAGCCATAGGCTTTCTTGGGTTTTAGCTGACCTTGTATTGAACTGTACTTTCCTGTGCTTTTTTCTGCAAACCGCTAATAAAGTATTCAATCAATCAATCACAAAAACCCTATTTCATACCAACGATGGTGTCACACGAAAATAGCAGATCTACAAGCTCACAACGCATCCCAGGGCAACACGTTGTGGAGCTTGATCTGCTGTTTTCTTTTATAAAGACATAAAGACATGGCTAAAATAGGGATGCCAGGGTTATTTGTGCAACAAACATAAGATAAAAAAACACCCTGACCTTTTTTGACAGCCGATGCCAGGCGCACCTCGTAGCAAGCCTTTCCTCCATTCTCCCTCTTGAACAGACGGGTGTTGTAGGCAGACAGGTTCTAGAGACAGAACAAAACATTTTTAAAGAAGAAATAATACAAGGAGAATGACATGACAAGAACAAAAGGTGGGAGAAAGCGTTGGGATTTCTCGATCGTCATGGATGACCAAAAACAAGTTCTACAAAGAAGCCTTTGGGTGTCCGTGGGATGGTAGTATCTCGAGACAGACTGCTGGCTCACACAATTTAGAAATAATTCCGCCAAACAGTCTGCACAACAGACTGTAAAGCAGGTGCCCGCCTCCCGCCACTTCCGTTTCGTCTTGGCAGTCGAGGAAATTTGTTCTGTAAATCTATTTAGTCAAAGCATATCTAGGCTAGTGCTTGGCTAGCTGGATGAGATATTTCTTAACTCAGAGCTGGGCTGAGCAACCACCTCTTTTTGATAGGGTTGGGCAATATTATCGATATGGCGATATACCGCGATATTTTATTTCCCGATAGTGTATCGTGATACTCAGGCCGTCGTATCGATGATACTTGTTTGTTTTTACTAATTATTGACTTGTTCAATGCTTGCATTGTTCTGATTGGCAGCCTACAATGAGACGTAAAAGCAACGGTGGTTTTCACTGTCTGGCACTGGGTGATCACGCTAGCCCTTGGAAAACGACCAAGTTATCCTGTACCCGAAAAGCTTGCCCACCCGTCTTAACTGAAAGGAGAGACCAGAAGTGGTCTGCAGTTGAATTCGGGGGTGCATTGTGTTCTGTGGTCGACATTCTATTCAGTATGAGGCTGTGGATGCGGACATGCTTTGTCAGGTTGAAAAGAAAAGAGAGTTCCTTTCGCAAAATGTGTCTTGAATTTGGCTGTGGTGTAAGGAGTGACTATTCAGAGAGACCCGGTAGGATGTAAAGGGCTTGCTGGCTGCTGACCTGTGAGTCGAGGAACTTTTGGGCCAGCTCGGCGTCCTCCAAAACACAGTTCCCTGAGAAATAGGTGGTAATGCCCTGCATCACACAAGAGGAAGAAGACGTTAGTAACCATACCAGGTAGTTGGAATACATCTTTTGGGTTAGTGATATTTTTTGGTTAAAACAAAACATTTGTTAAAAGGTTAAAGCACTATTGTGATGGTAATCATTCCTATAGTGTTTGTTCAGTAACAGGAGTCTCCCCGTCTCTCCAGCTATTTAATAAACAGAAAATACATTTTCAGTTGGGTTACACATTTTGTAGTGTTCCAGTTCCAATTTTGTCAGCTCATTTCTTTGTGTCATTACTTCCAAATCCACTTGTTTAATTTGTATCCTGCCTGAGTTCTCCATCCTTATTGGATAAAATTGGTATCACGACCTGCAAATGCATTCATTGTTCAATAAAGAGCTGGAGAGAAGTGGAGACTCCCGTTATTGAACAAACAGTCTATATAGTAATGAGTACCACCAGAATGCAGAGCCATTTAATACTTATTTTAACCAAAGAAAATCACTTACCCTACCCTTAAATATAGCTTATTAATAATCACTCACACACAGTGACATTCATTAAGCTGTTACCTTGTCCCCCAGGCCCAGCTGTTTCTGTCGGGTTTCTAACGAGTAGAGGAGGCAGGCACATTTTTCCCACAGAGCCTCCATCTCACTGGGCTGCTCCTGAAATGCCTGGCTGGCCCACACCAGAGCTTTCAGCTTGTCCTGGGTTGTGCACACAAATCACACACGTAAGGAAAGAGACACGCAATGCAAAAATAGTACTACTGTTAGAGCCATATGATTTCTGTCTTTTCCTTTCTATGACGTCACTGCGTCTGCGGGGCGCGGTCAAGTTCAAGGTGTGTCTGGATACTTAAGCCTGTCTGCAATCAAGCGCAGGCTGTTGCTTGTGGCAGAGGCACACAGTTTTAGACTGTGTTTGAGAGAGAACGGTGGGCCTATTATTCCCGTGCATTTAAGTTTAAAGTTTTCTTTATGTTTTGTATGCTGCCAGTGACGGTGAATAAACCCTTTGAACTAAGTGGACAGTTTGGAATTAAGTTCTTGAGCACACGTCGAAACTTCTTTTTAGCCTGGCAACCATGTAGTGCCTTATAAGTATAGGACTTATTGACACTACATTTAGGTCTAAAACTGCCTCAGTTCGGGGTGATTTGTTTATTGGGAGCAAATCACATCAGCGAGGCTTGTTAAGAACGCGCACGGACTGGCCGTGTGTGTTTGTGTGAACGGAGGCGCCCGGCGACGGAGCCACGGCGGAGACGGGGACCCACGGCGGACGATCAGCGGCGGGCCATCAGCGGGCGGTCAGCTGCGAGGTGCTGTACTGCGGGGATCGCCACCCGGAGCTACAGGAGCGAACCGGGGACATCCGACAGACGACACCGCACGCCAGCAACAGCCAGCCCAGCGGTGAGCGCGACGGGACGGACCGCACGTCGGGTGCGCACCATCTCCGACCTACACCACCATCTCGTACACTGACGGACGTCAGTGTGTTGGTTAGTAGTACGATTAGCGGCGCAGCGCCGATAAAACAATAAAACAATGGCCATTGTAAAAATGTGTGCACACTAACAAACAAACCCAATGCATTGGTTACAAGCGCCTTAAAAAAGACTTTGCGCGTTAAGGCGTATTGTTTGGATCAAGACTGTATTGCGGGTGGAGCACGGAGCATTGACTTTATTTATTTATTTATTATGGCGGCGCAAGCCTGCGCTGATGGAGAGGTGGAACATGAGGTTGGTGGGGATGGGGCTTTGGGGAAACGCAAGGTAAAAATTACACCCAAAGCGTGGTTGGAGAAAATTGATGGTTTGGAGAAGGAGCGAAAGGCTAAACTGAATAAACTTTTGAAAATTAAGGAAGACATCATTGCCTTGTTTAAGGAGCAAAATGCAAATGAGGCAAATGATATATTTCGCACATCATTTATGGGTTTATATGGTGAAGCCAAAAATGTTCAAGGTACTTTAATGGGTTTGCTGCCTGAGGCTGAAGCAAAGAGACACCAAACATGGTATGATGCAAAAATGTTGAATTTTGATGGTTTTATTGAGGCTGTGAATGAAGGCAGGTTCACATGCAAGGTACAAGGTTCCCCTGGTGACGGTGATGATGATGATGATTATGGTGATTTTGGTGATGATGATGACAATGATGAGGTGAACAATGAGGGTTTTGTTGCCGCCGGCAATGGTAAAAATGCAAATGAGTGTTTTGTGGCCATCAATGATGGTGGAAATGTTGATGAGGTTACTATTGAGCCCCATGACAGCATTTCAAATGTCCCGTCCGTTACTTCCAAAGCACATTCAAAACACCATAAATCCACCGCTTCAAGGTCGAGCATAAGATCATCCACCTCTTCTGCACGCATAAAAGCAGAGGCGGAAAGGGCCGCACTAGTGGCTCGTGCTGCTGCGCTAAAGGAGGTGCATGCAGTGGAGGAACAGGCTGAGGCTCTGAGGAGAACACAGGAGGAAGAGACTGAGGCTCTGAGGAGGAAAAAGGAGCAGCTGGAGCTGAACGCTCAAATAGCAGCCTCTGATGCTAAAATAACAGTTTTCCGGCAGGCCAGTAGCAGTGTTACTGGCAGGAAATCTGATGGCATGGAGTCCTATTTTAGGAAAGGTGCTAAACCTAAAACAGTGCCTACTCTTGGCCTACAGCAGTCCTCACAACAGCTTCAGCCACCACTAATGTCCGTCACATCCGAGCATCACAAAGATAAGGATCGTTTCAACCCTCGACAAAACAAACCACCATTTCGCACATCTACTTGGGGGCCTGTGGAAAGGAAAACAAGGCAAAAATCACCCCATGCAACTCTATCATCATCTCCAACCTACAACCAACCTTCAGGAGATCTCTTTCAAAGACAAAATGAAATGATGTCACTCCTAGTGCAAACACAAGCCTCTCACTTCCTACCACGCAGGCAAATTCCAGAGTTTGATGGGGATCCCTTAAAGTTTCGTTCATTCATAAAGGCCTTTGAGCATTGTGTGGAGGCTAAAACCAGTGACCAGGGTGACTGTTTGTATTACCTGGAGCAGTTTACTAAGGGACAGTCAAGGGACCTGGTACGCAGTTGCCTTCATATGCCCCCTGCGAGAGGTTACGTTCAGGCTAAAGACCTACTCGAGGAGCACTTTGGAAATCCGATAAAAGTAACAGCAGCTTACATGGACAAAATCATGGCTTGGCCAAATGTCAAGGCAGAAGATGCAAAAGGTCTTCAAGCCTACGCACTGTACTTGCGTCAATGTTCTAATGCCATGGGGGAGCTACAGTATTTGGAGGAGCTAAACGTGCCGGCTAACATGAAAGCTCTCGTACAGAAACTCCCATACAAGCTCAGGGAGCAGTGGCGATGCAAGGCATACGACATTATTGACAAGCAAAGACGAAGAGCTTCTTTCAGAGACATTGTGAAATTTATCGAACAACAGGTCAAGATTACTTCCGATCCGGTCTTTGGTGACATCCAAGACACTCCTCTGGTAAAAGGAGGAATCAAAACCAAGCCTCAACCTCAAATAAAATCTCAGTTCAAAAGAAATAGTTTTGCAACTCATGTGGCAGTTGCTGACGACGAGTCAAAATCAGAGCCACACCAGAATACGTTTCAGAGCAAGAGTATCTCCTACAAAAAGACAATCCCTGGAACCTGCTTGTATTGCACACGTGGACATGCTGTGGATCAATGTCAACAACTGGGAAAGAAGGCACACAGAGAGAAGCTGGACTTTCTAAAGGAGAAGGGCCTGTGTTTTGGGTGCCTGTGCACAGGGCACATAAGCAAGTATTGCGACAGGCGCATTACTTGTTCGCACTGCAGCAAAACACATCCCAGTGTGCTACATATTGAGAGGAAGGAAATGGGGAGCCTTGGAGGTATTGAAGCGCCCAAAATAAAATCAGAGAGCTGCGCTACATCATCTACTTGTGGCCATACAGGGGCTGGCAACAACGGCATACTCCCCATCTTGCCCGTACAAGTTAAGTGCTCCAAGGGCAGCAAGGTGGTCCAGACTTATGCTTTTCTGGACCCAGGAAGCACAGGTACTTTCTGTTCCGAACAGCTGGTGAATAAGTTAAACATAGAAGGCCGAAGAGCGAAGATCCATCTGCGCACCATGGCTCATAGCAAGACCGTGCCGAGCTGCATTATTAATGGCCTGGAAATCTCAGAATTGACTGGCAATCAGTTCTTTGAGCTTCCTGACGTATTCACCCAAAGGGAAATGCCTGTGTCTACTGACAACCTGATCAGTGAAGAGGAGCTGGATAAGTGGCCTTACCTCCAAGGTATCCAGATCCCTCGAATAGCAGCTACTGTGGACCTGTTAATTGGTACCAATGCCTCCAAGTTAATGGAACCGTGGGAGGTGATTAACAGCCATGGGGATGGACCGTATGCTGTCAGAACCCTACTAGGATGGGTAATCAATGGTCCATTGCAGAATAAAATGCAAAGTGGGAGCGGCTGCCCCACAGTTACTGTCAATCGCACAGTTGTAAACAGGTTGGAGGAACTGCTCATTAACCAGTACAATCATGATTTCAATGAGAGGACGTCTAAAGACGAAGAGGAGATGTCAAGAGAGGAAAGGAAGTATATGGAACTTGTGGAGAGCTCTGTTCAGCTACAAGATGGTCATTATCAAATGAAGTTGCCTTTCAAGTCAGAAGACATTACCTTGCCAAATAACCTCTGCGTTGCCAAGCAACGTATTCGTGGCCTGGAAAGGAAACTGCAGAGGAATAAAGAGTTTCACAGTGAGTACACACGTTTTCTCACTGATGTCATCAACAAAGGTTATGCTGAGCAAGTGCCACACCATCAGTTGGAACCACAGGAGGGAAGGGTGTGGTATATACCCCACCATGGTGTGTACCACCCTAGGAAGGGCAAGCTACGGGTGGTGTTTGACTGTGGAGCAGAGTTCAAAGGGGTCTCACTCAACAGTCAACTTCTGCAAGGCCCAAACCTAACCAACTCCTTGGTAGGAGTTCTTCTACGGTTCAGACAGGAGTTTGTGGCAGTAATGGCAGACATAGAGGCTATGTTCCACCAAGTCAAAGTGGCAGAGGAGCACAGGGATTTCTTGAGATTCCTGTGGTGGCCTGAAGGGGACCTAAGGCAGAATCTTGTAGAGCATCGCATGACTGTCCATTTGTTTGGAGCAGTATCGTCACCCAGCTGCGCATGCTTTGCTCTTAGAAAGACTGCCGAGGACAACAAGCACAGCTTTCCAGTAGAAGTAACGGACACCATTAACAGAAACTTCTACATGGATGACCTTCTGAAAAGCCTGCCCTCTGACGAGGATGCTGTCCTCTTGATTACGGAACTCATGTCTGTCTGCCAGAAAGGAGGTTTCAACCTTACAAAATGGATCAGTAACAGCAGGAAGGTGCTCCAAGGCATTCCAGAAGAACACAAATCAAAAAACCTGTATGAACTGGATCTGGACAGAGATAAGCTGCCAATGGAGAGAGCTTTAGGTCTTCAGTGGTGCATTGAGACCGACACCTTCACTTTCAAGCTAAAGGTCAAGGAGAAGCCCCACACCAAGCGTGGCATGCTATCCATCATCAGTTCTGTCTATGATCCGTTAGGATTCCTAGCACCACTCATACTCCCTGCCAAGCTGTTGTTGCAGGAGTTATGCCGACTGAAGTGTGATTGGGACGACTCAATACCTCAGGCCTTCCAGCACAAGTGGAACAGGTGGCTAGCAGATCTTGAGAAAGTGGCAGATTTCAAGATCTGTCGTTGCTTGCAGCCCAAGGATTTCGGAGGTATTGCAACTGCTCAATTGCACCATTTCTCCGATGCTAGTGAAAGCGCTTATGGTACCGTCACCTACCTCAGAATGGAGAACGAGGAGAAGGTTGTTCATGTCGCTTTCCTGTTTGGAAAAGCCAGAGTGGCTCCACTGAAGCCTGTTACCATACCCCGCCTAGAACTCACAGCCGCCGTTGTCGCTGTTAGAGTGGATAAAATGCTTCAGACAGAGCTACAGCTTCCACTGAGGAAATCCGTCTTTTGGACAGATAGCACATCAGTCCTAAAGTACATTAAAAATGAAGACAAGAGGTTCCAAACGTTTGTTGCAAACAGGGTAACAACTATACGGGACCACTCGGATGTGTCACAGTGGCGATACATCCCCACATCACAAAACCCTGCCGACGATGCTTCTAGAGGATTGAAGGCAGAAGACCTGGTCAAACAGAAATGGATTGGGAGCCCAACGTTTCTATGGCAGCCTAAGGAAAGGTGGCCAGAAGCTCCCGTGGACGTCTACATCACTGCTGACGACCCAGAGGTTAAGCGAAACCTCTTGGTGAATGCAACCGTTGTTGATGCGGTAAACGCTACTCACCAACTGATAGCCTATTACTCTGACTGGCAGAGATTAAAGGTTGCAGTTGCCTGGATCCTTAAGCTGAAGGAGGTCCTGCTAAGCCTGGGTAGGGAAAGAAAACGGCTACAGCTTGTAAGCACTGGTGGTAATGGATCACCCGTATTGGACGTGCATAAGGAAATGCAAGCTGTGAGAGCTTCCCTAGGATGCCAGAAGGTGTCGCTTGACAATCTCTCGGAAGCGGAGGAATCAATCGTTTCCTTTTGTCAGCAAGAGAGATTTCAGAGTGAAATAGCTGCATTAAACTGTGGAAAAGCAGTGCAGAAGAGCAGCACCATCTACAAGCTGGATCCAATCTTAGATGGAGGTCTTCTGAGAGTTGGGGGGCGACTGAATAGAGCGGCTATGCCCGAAGAGTTAAAGCACCCCCTCGTCTTATCTAAAGATCAACACATCTCGAGCCTTATCCTCCGGCATTTCCACGAACGGCTGGGTCATGCAGGAAGGAATCATATACTTTCCACTGTAAGGAAAAAGTATTGGATCACAAACGCCAATTCTGCAGTGAGGAAGATCACCACAAGGTGCAGATTCTGCAGACGGTACAGAGGAAAAACCGGTGAACAAAAAATGGCAGATTTGCCCGCAGAGAGAGTTGTTCCAGATCTCCCTCCATTCACTAACGTTGGTGTCGATTACTTTGGGCCCATCGACGTGAAAAGAGGTCGAAGCATCGTAAAGCGCTACGGAGTAATCTTCACTTGCATGACAAGTAGAGCCGTTCATCTGGAAGTGGCTTACTCCCTCGATACAAGCTCATGTATCAACGCTCTCCGAAGATTCATCTGTAGGAGAGGACAAGTTTCTCACATAAGATCGGACAACGGTACCAACTTCGTGGGAACGGAAAGAGAGCTAAGAGAGGCCTTAGCTTCTTTTGATCAAACCCTCATCGAAAGATCTCTAGCACAAAAGGGAATCAAATGGAGTTTCAACCCACCGGCCGGATCTCATTTCGGTGGCGTATGGGAACGCATCATCAGAATGATCAGAAAGATCTTAAGTTCTGTGCTTCGCCAGCAAACACTGGACGATGAAGGCTTTCAAACTGTGTTGTGCGAGGTTGAAGCTATGCTGAATGATCGCCCCATCACCAGACCCTCTGATGACCCAAATGACCTAGAGGCTTTGACACCAAATCACCTACTCCTAATGAAAGGAAAACCAGTTCTTCCACCAGGACTGTTTGACAAGGGCGATCAATATGCAAAGAGAAGATGGAGACAGAACCAATATATCGCTGATCTCTTTTGGAAGCGATGGGTGCACGAGTACCTACCGCTACTGCAAGAGCGACAAAAATGGACAAAGGAAAAAAGGTGTTTTATGCCTGGAGATATCGTTGCAGTGGTGGATTCTTCAGCACCAAGAGGATCTTGGTTGCTTGGAAGAATACTGCAAACCTTTCCTGATAAGAAAGGTCTCGTACGTTCAGTTCGTCTTCAAACCAAGACAAATGTAATTGAAAGACCTATAACTAAAATCTGCCTTTTGTGTGAAAGTACAGATTAAACCTGTGTTTTGGGTTTTTGCAATAATTAATATTGCCTGAGTATTATTGCCAGAAAGGGTTTTGTATTTTGATTTCATTTATGGCTCTTTTGTGAAATTGTTTTTAATTGCTCTGTTTTTTTTCCACCAGTAGCAATTAGGGGCTGGTGTGTTAGAGCCATATGATTTCTGTCTTTTCCTTTCTATGACGTCACTGCGTCTGCGGGGCGCGGTCAAGTTCAAGGTGTGTCTGGATACTTAAGCCTGTCTGCAATCAAGCGCAGGCTGTTGCTTGTGGCAGAGGCACACAGTTTTAGACTGTGTTTGAGAGAGAACGGTGGGCCTATTATTCCCGTGCATTTAAGTTTAAAGTTTTCTTTATGTTTTGTATGCTGCCAGTGACGGTGAATAAACCCTTTGAACTAAGTGGACAGTTTGGAATTAAGTTCTTGAGCACACGTCGAAACTTCTTTTTAGCCTGGCAACCATGTAGTGCCTTATAAGTATAGGACTTATTGACACTACAACTACCTTATAATACTGTACATAATCTATGTTAGAATCCTCTCTAGAGCCTGCCTCAGTACCTTGGGGAGGTTGGGGATGAACTTGGTGTCTCCAAAAGACTTGTAGTTTCCCATGTTGGCGTACAGACCGGCTGCATACACCAAGAAAGCCTAGACAAGAGAGACAAACATTATGAAGGCCTGCCACAATCATTGCATAATGGCCTAATCACAATTATTTGAGATAATCTCAATAGTTTTTTTTTGTCGTCATAATCGTAATAATCATTTCATCATCATGTTGAAAAATTACCATATATTTTCAAAATTTTCAAAAAAAGTGGAAATAGCAGATCTACTAGCTCAAAACGCGTCATGCGTTTTGAGCTTGTAGATCAGCTATTTCCACTACTAATACTTTTTTCTTTAAGTATAAAGTTATTAAATTCTGTTAGTTATTTGTCATATCTGCCCCCGTGCAGCTTTAGTTTACGAAGCCTAAAAGCCAAACAGAAATTGAATTTGTATTCGTAATTTTTGACGACAGAAATGCCAATTAAATGGTTAATCGCAATTATTTGAGCGACAATTAATCGTCGAGTAAAATGTCATAATCGGGACAGTCCTAACATTATGGATGATCACTTTCAAGAATAAACATGTTGATGTACCGGGTGTCTGGATGTTTGCATGTGGGTGCATGCGGGTGCAACGTCTTGTTTCACAGAGACATGAGGGGGTTCCATTTGGTAACATTTGTTACGATCCAACGCACCTGATACTCTTCAGGGCTGAGTCCGGCTGCCCCGGTGACCTGCTCCAGCTGAGCGGGCGTCTGTTTGCGAAAGATTCTCTGCAGCAGGACAAAGATGTCGGTGGATTCTGGTGAAGTCTGCAGCAGCACCGCCAGCCCACCGTACCTAGATCGACAATTTAAACGTGTCATTATAGGGCACTTTTTTAATAATAATTACAAAGACATCATGTATGTACACAGTGTGTCAATTAAGCACTTGAACATCCTTACTCTGGGCCCGTCTCTAAACAGGTGATAATTCGGTCGAAGAAATAGCTGATCTACAACGCAATGCATTGTGAGATTGTAGATCGGCTATTTTCACAAAGGAGATTTGGTGTAAAGGAAAAAGGAAGGGGCCATGGATGGTCCCCCTTGGTCAAATGAAGTATATAATGATGTATATGGTTAAATAATATATTAAAAGAATCGCAAAACTTAAGTCATTCATAATAAAGTTAAACGTTGAAAGATTCAACATCAGGTCACCAAAAGCTGAACTACAGCATCATCTTTAAGAAACATCCTGAATGTATATGGGAAAAGGGCAGAAATACCACATGAAATCTCAAACGAGGCCCTGAAAACAAAAGGGAGAAGGGACAAATAGCCACCTAAATGTATTTTACCATTAGAAAATACAAGCTATTCAAATGATTAAAGATATGTCATACATTTTGTTATTAAACTACACTTTTTGCAAGTATACACTACTGATCCATTATCTGCAACCGCAAAATGTTGTCAAATCTCCCAATGATTCAGAGATGAGACAGCCCTAAGTTACTGAGTCCACTCCTTATGCTATGTACTGTATCGTACCATGCTGCGCGGGACAGGTAATGGGAGTACATCTTCTCTCGCGGTGACAGAAGTTGGAAGGCCTCGCGGCAGTCCAACGCAGAGATGCCGATGTCATTAGGGAGGTAGTACTGGGAGTCGACCATCTTCAGGGCGGCTGGGTCTAACACTGGTAAGGAGGAACTGAAAGCACAACAGAGGGAGAGAGGGAGGGTGGGAGAGATGAGTGGAAGGAGAAGAAGATGGTGCAGGAGACAAGGAGAGGGACACGGGGTCAAAGGGGACGATGAAGAACATGACGGTTCAGATGTCTTTAGTCAGCAGCCAGCAACACTAGACATGTGATGTTTGCTACTTTGCTTATGATCATCAGTTTGAGCCTAGCCTCAAGTTTGCAACCTATAGGTCACACAATTCCTTCCATAGACAGCCCTCTTCGTGAGAAACAAAAGTACCGTTTGATTTTATTTAACGGCATAAACTAAAATCCAATATTGCACCTCCTCAACTGACAGCTCGCGCTATCCTCTTTGTATCTGCAAGCATTTGGTTTCACATGATTCCACAATTGCCATTAAACACAATCACATAGGACTTTTAGATCTCATGATGAGTTGAGCAGACGATGGAAGGAATTGTGACTTAGAGGTTGCAGTACAAGGCAAACACCCTCTGAGTCGCTTGTGGACAAGTTTAAGCCTTGAGCCGAGTTTGGGACTTATCAGTAGAAATGACCTCCCCCCACTCCCCCCCAACTGTTTACTGTACATCATTTTCTCTTCTTTTATTAATATTAGTATATATGTTTTGAATATTATTTTATGTCTTTAAAGTGTCTTGATGAATTGAATGCACAGGACCACCTTTTTTTTTGCATCCTTTTGTATAAACATGTACCACTGATCCCTTTTTAGCTAACTGTTAATCAAGTATTCAATCAATCAATCAATGGGAGAGAGAAACAAAAATCTGAAATATAGAAAGTTGTTCAGTGTATCCACACAGAAAACTCTGCCTCTTTCGGGTCCATTTGTTACAGAAGGATGAATGAACAATGAGGATTGTACGGTGTGTGCCAAAGGTTCTGACCTCATCTAAGCTAAGTTCTCAACCTTTTCAGGCCATGACCCCCCAAAATAATCTCATTTGAACTGGGGACCGCCCACCCTGATAAGCAAATGGAATTGTAGGAGTTGAGGCATTGCATTTAGTTTGACTCGGTTCCGCAGAAAAATATTTTGAAAATAGCAGATCTACAAGCTCACAATGCCTCGCACATTGTTTGCCTCTTTCTTAAATTATTTGACAATTTGGCCAATGTTTGACCAGTTTTTATAGTATATATTTTAAGAGGTATTAAAACAATCTTAAAAGTCATTAAATTGTCACTTCCCTGTCATCTGGGGACCCCCCCCAAAATCATGGGTCCCGACCCACAGGTTGAGAACCACTGATCTATGAATACAGGCATGCTATGATTCACCACCTGCTCCACAAAGAAGCTAACAGTTACCTTTGATGAGCTGGAGGCAGACGAGACAGCTATTGCATTTCTACTGTAAATCATTGAACATAATAAACATATAGCCACTATATAAGCTACATGTCCAAAATGCACTTCTAATCCCACCAGAACAGGATTGCTTGTTTTGCTTTTGGTTTCCACACAATATTATTATGGCTAACGTTAGCAGACATGCTAAACTCACAGCTGGCAAGCAATGATGAGAGAACTTTATAAACAATAACCCTGGTGAATAATCACCCCCATCATCAGACACTTTCCATGGCGATCCTCTTATGTTTATACGCAGTTAATAAGAACATCTATCTCCAAATTAAATATCACGAAGTCTAACTTACTGCCTGAGTTTCTCTTCTGCAGCTCGTACTGTCAATTTGCAGTCTCACGCAGTGTTGCCAAGTTTAGAGAGAGAAATAAGCAACCAGCGACTACTATGCTACCGGCTATTTGAAAATAGCCGAAGCTCACAACGCGTCACGATGCTTGTAGATCTGCTATTTTTAAAAAAAGGAATATTTTTGAAACATTCTAACGACACAAATGCTCCCTGGCACAAAAACATTTATGAAAATATTTGAGAACCACTGGTTTAAAAGTATATATATATAAATTGGAAGCAAGCATAAATAAGCAACTCTATTTTCAAAACAAGCCCAAAAAAACGCAACCCGTAACTACCTATATTTACAAGCAACTTTACAGAAAAACAAGCCCAAAGCCGCTTACAATAAGCAGACATGGCAACCCTGCTCTCCACACTCACTTCCTGTATTCATTCAACGCGAGACCCGCCCCTCGACCAATCACACTGCAGACTAATCGATTGACAGACAAGATAAACCAATCACAATCTAAATAAAACAAACGTTGTACAACCTTGTCCTGAAACTACAATGTTTTCCCCCAACATATGAGACGTGCGTGTAAACACTGTTACATTGTGTCCAGTAACAAGCGTATTATATAGTATTATAATAGCCTAGACATTTTAAAGTAAAGGTCAAGCTTCAACACGCTGGTATGGCGATTATTATTAAATAATTACTAGCTTCGCGTCCAGATTGCAGCACTATAGGACGAGGTGGCCGAGTGGTTAAGGCGATGGACTGCTAATCCATTGTGCTCTGCACGCGTGGGTTCGAATCCCATCCTCGTCGACAGCCTTTTCCATTTTCCTATTGTTGATCTGACCACGACGAAGCCGCCACGCGCGTGTCGTAACATTGTCCACTTTAGAAAACAACTCTTATAACATTGACCGACCGCAAAATCTCGCGATGTCATATGACAACTTCCGCTTGTGAGCTTCAGGCAGTACTTCTTGTCGACCAGTGGGTGACGTCCTACGCTCCTCCTACCCGACACCAAATAGGAGACCACCGGCTCCAACCCTTATATCTCTATGCAGTGGTGGAAAAAGTACTCACATAGTCACATTTTATACTTAAGTAAAAGTATCAATACTGCAATGTAGAAACACTCTGTTAAAAGTAAAAGTCCGGAATTGTAAACTTACTTGAGTAAAAAAATAAAAAAGTATTGGTATCAAAATGTAGTTAAAAGTACCAAAAGTAGAAAGTACTCATTATGCTAGCCATGGTTCACATGACGCTTGCATGACAGTCATGTTTCAGGGCTATCATTAAGCAGAACGTATGAAATATGTATAAAATGTATTAAAATCTTTTGAAAATAGCAGATGAGGCATTGTGCCAAAGTTTAAATAGGGCTGAAGAGGTGTATGTTTTCTAACAATAATCAAAATCACTGACTCTATGCTCCAACCACTGCAGATGAGATTTTCTCGGCTTATCATACAGACTGGTTGAAATAGCATTTTATTTGATGGCAGATTTAATGCCACGACAAGCAAGGAATATCATCAACCACTAATAATCCACTAGGTGAACTCATTCAACGCCACCATAGGTAACAACAAGACACTGACATAAGCTGACAAAAATGAACGTTAAATAAAATAGTCTGTATATTTACCGTCCATAGAGTTCAAAATAAGATATTTACCCATCCTCTCCTCCGTTTCCTGAATGATATAGTTGCAGCTTAAAGGGCCGCATAAACACCCCTCAGGGCCATGGAACACCACAAAATCAAAGGCCCCCCCAGTGGCGTAATTTCACGCACATGCACGCGCGCGAAAATTTTCGGGCCTATAATTCGGGTCTAATTCGGTCTATTTCGGGTCTAATTCGGTTCTATTTGACCAATATAAATCAACATGTTTTCTTTAAATACACAAAAATGAAATACACAATTCTCACAGGGCCCTGCAGGCTGCGGGCCGTGGAACTTGTTAATGCGGCCCTCGTATGGTTATAGTTATTAATTAATAGTGCCTGCCTGGTAATGTATGGAAGGCCGAGGCCGTTTATAATCCGTTGTAGGAAGAAAATAGCAGATCTACAAGCTCAGAGTGTATAGCAGCCAGCTATATAGTAGGCCTAGGCTAACTTCTCATTTTGAGTCAGACTCATATCAAAGCCCAGTCATTTTTAAACAAAAGCTGTGTTTGATACAACTGCCTTCATTCGATCGCTTCTCTTCTACACTTCTAGTCGCGACCCCCGAATCTGTCAATCATATGCCAGATTAGCCCCTACGGAACCTCTCCCTCCGCTATGTAGCTATCTCGGAGCTACATAGCGGAGGGAGAGGTTCCGTAGGGGCTAATGCCAGATTGGAACCGCCAATTCATAACTTTATTAGTTATTTAATTGATTGTGTATATAAGTGACTACATACCGTAATTGTTGCTGCTGCAGGGCTCAGAGTCAGACCACGTTGAAGTGCGAGTGTGTATAAATGACTACTATAGCCCGTAATTGTTGCTGCGCACTTGAGCAGCCTCGTGCGTAGTTTAGTCGTCGTTAGTTTCGTTTCTGTCGGACTTCTGGGAAATATCGCGGGAAATATCGCGGGAGGATGACGTCTTTCGCAGGTGTTTCGCCCAGGGTTTTAAGTTTCAGTTTTTGGGGGGGGGGAGAGATGGTTTGTGAGGATGGATGGATTGTGAGGTTAGGCATAGTGTTAGGGTTAGGCATAGTGTTTGTGAGGTTAGGTTATGGTTTAAGCGCAATCAAGGCGAAACACGAAGGAAAGAGGGAGTCCCAAATTTAGCACAGTTCGAACAGACCCTGCAATGAGGTGTCGTCAAAGACTACAACAATGAAATTTGCACAGACTATAAGAGGAGGGGGGAATTGATTGCAATCGAGAGGGAAATCAGGGAATAATAGCTTATAGGTAACACAAGTGCTGGGTTATTTATTTGTTGAAAATGGTGCCTCTTAGGCCACAGGTCAACATACACGTCTTTACACGTTATGTTTATTTTATTGAAAGGGTTAAAAGTATGAAGGATTTGAAGAGATCGAATCAAACAACACACGCCTACTTTCTCTTCTGCAGGCAGCTTCTGCAGTCAGATCTTCGTCTGTTTCTTAGAAAATATATTCAATGGTCATCATCTTTCTCTTTGTTTGTGGAAAAATCCCAGGGGGGCCTGAGGGGTCCGTTTGAGGTGTGAGGGTTGGTCGGCTGTGGTATACCATGCAGTGAAGGGAAGGGAAACCTATGCCGAATCGCCCATGGGTGTCTGACTGTCTGTGTGTTTAGTGGTTTACTGAGAACATTGGTTTATTTATTAATCAAATGGACTCATCTGACACCACTTTGTGGTGCATTTAAAATGAGATGGAATGACAACAATAACCTTTTACTCGCTCCACTCTAACACGCATTTCATATGTTTAATGCGCTAACGCAGGAGTCTTCAACATTTTTTAGGCCAAGGTCCCCTTAGCTGAGAGTGAGATGAAACAGGGACCCCCACTACATATACTATATACGTATAATTGTGTTGCAGATTTAACTTCACAGATTTCATAGATAGCTTCATAGACTTGGTTGACAGCACTATCATCATCAGTGTTCTGTAAATTAATGCTTGTTTGTTATCTTTCTATTATTATCTGTACTTGGTCTATTCTTTTTCCCCTAAACAACAAATAATGTCCCAAAAATCGCCGATCTACAAGCTTACAACACGTGCAGTGCAACATGTTGTAAGCTTGTAAGCTTGTTTTCTGCGAAGGTTCCTCCCAGAATAGGGATACTACGGTTCAAGTGGCTCTATTACACAAAGATTTGGTGGCCCCCCTGTAGTAATTCTGAGGACCCTGGGTCCCGGACCCCATGTTGAAGACCCATGCATGCGCTAACATTCTTCCATAACAAGATGCCCCCACCCCTTTTGGAAAGAATCCCCCCTTTTTACCAGTGGTGGAAAAAGTACTCAATTTTCTTTCTTAAGTAAAAGTATCAATATTGCAATGTACTTGCAGAAGTACTCTGTTATAGTATAAAAGTCCGGAATTCAAAATGTAATTTGTAAAAGTATGAAAGTATTGGTGTCAAAATGTAGCCTACTTAAAGTACCAAAAGTAGACAGCACTTATTATGCAGAATGTCCCATTTCACAACTTTTCAAATAGTATAAAATGTCAAAAAATCTTTTGAAAAAAGCAGATCTACAAGCTCACAATGCGTCGCATTGCGACGCATTGTGAGCTTGTAGATCGGCTATTTTCAAATGGCTGAAATGTATATAGGGCTGAAGTGGGTAATGCATGTTTTGTAATAATAATCAATCTACAAAGTAACTAGTAACTCAAGTTTTCAAATAATTGTAGTGGAGTAAAAGTACAATATTTGCCTCTGAGATGTAGTGGAGTAGAAGTAAAGGTACTGAAAATACTCCAGTAAAGTAAAAGTACCTCAAAATTGTACAGTACTTGAGCAAATGTACTTACTTTACACCACTGCTTTTCACAAATGTTTAAATAAAGTTAACACACCCCTGCTTTTGAGGCCCAGTCCAGGCATGCATCTTATTATCAAGGTTGAGACCACCACCCCCACCCTGCCCAGCAGATCTCCCCTCACTACCTTCACCTCTTGCCATGCAGTTTTCTTTTCTTGGCCACACTTTCACATTTTTGTATGTTTCATATTTTAGACCACACATCTTCCTGCCAAACCATGAGGAATATGACACCAGGGTTCTTCTCACTGAGGAAAAACAACATGTATAGTATGCTAATACAGTTCTTTGTTACTGTCCGACGTAGCGGTTGTAACTCATTGTTGGCTCGTCCAGCTCACTCCCGCTCTCCCTCTTACGACCCTCAGCGTTGCACAAAGCAGCCCAAATTGAGGAAGATGAGAGACATTTAGTTTTCCAGTGCAATTAGAAATCAGGCCTATTTTCATGTGGCTCATGTGTTGCTCCAGTCCCTCACATCCCACCATTGAGTGTTTATATACACACACACACACAGCCACACACACACACACACACGCACGCACACACACACACACACACACACACACACACACACACACACACACACACACACACACACACACACACACACACACACACACACACACACTCGCTCCCTGTACCCATATTCTGGTTATCATTTATTGCGCACAGTTGTATAAATCCCTATCAATCACACAACATTTCTTCAATTTATTGAGTTTTATTGAAATCTAAACACATGGAGTGTATTATTTACAGGGGTTTTGTGCAACAAAAACGTAAAAAAAAATGAAAAGAATTGCAGACCTATTAAGTTATCCTCAAGTGTCTGAATCAGCCAACAGTATATCCAATGGTAGTTTTACAACTGCTCCTCCGCCACTAAGGACATTTAAACATCATAAAGACATCATGAGTGTTCCACACAAAGTATTGTGCGCGCATGTGTTTGTGAGTGTGTGTGAGAGGATTTATTTATTTACTGTGTGTTTGTTTATTTTAAGGGTTCATGCTCGGGGCTTGCTGTCCCTCCCCTCAGGGGGAGTGGCGGGGAGCATCCAGCGGTAGCAGTTTGAGAAGCTCTTGCTCTTGTCCACAGCACAGCTGGTGCAGTAGACGATGCCGAGAGCTAGCATCACTACGATGAACACGCACAGAGGCACCAGCAAGGCCACCAGCAGCCAGCTCTTGTCGTGCTTTCGCTTGCCTGCGGTTGACCCAGCCCCTTCACCAGTAATGTCCTCTGTACCCGCCTCCCCAGCCTCCGCAGCCCTGGCTACAGTCTCAGTGCCTGACCCGGATGCGTTTGCGGTCTCGGTTTCAGCCCTTGTGCCCACCTTTGTGCCTGCTCTGCCCCCCGCCTCTCTGGAGCCTGTCTTAAACTCAGCCTCGTTGTCTAATTGGTTGCTGTCGTACCGTGTCGGGGGCGTGATCGTGTAATGCCGCTTGGGGGAGAGGGCATCCCATTGATTTAGATGATCGTCTGACCCATGAGGTGGAGGCAGATCAGTGGTTAGCTCATCTGGGGGCTGTGTCAGCCATTCAGAGTCAAAGTCAGGGTCAACTTCAAAGCTAGGGTCAGGGGTAAATGAGGTGGACCAGGGGAGGTCGTGGTTTGGGTTGGAGTCTGAGTTCGGGTGAGAGTACGGGTCATGGTTAGGGTGTAAGTCGACGTTAGGGTTGCGGCCGGTGTCAATAGGGTCAGGGGTCAGAGTGGAGTACTCTTCATCCTCAGGAGAAGGCTCACAGGAGAGTCCGTCTGGCTGTGGGTCATATCCGGTGTCACAATAACACTGGTAGCCTCCCATGAAGTTGAGGCAATGCTGCTGGCAGGGTGAATCACCAGTGCACTCGTCGACATCCACGCACTCCCCTCCGCTGCCCCGCTCGTAGCCGGGGATGCACAGGCACGCGAAGGACCCCACCGTGTTTTCACAGGGGCCCTCGCAGCTGCCCTCGTCGAGGCACTCATCCACGTCCACGCACTCGCCCTCATCGTCGGGCTGGTACCCAGCGTGGCAGGCACAGTGGAAGGTGCCTGGTGTGTTGACACAGTGCTGTGGGCACGGCTGCTGGCGACACTCGTCCACATCAGAACAGCCGCGCCCGTCCGGACCCACCTGGTAGCCGGGGGGGCAGGTGCAGCGGACGCCCCGAGGCGTCTCCACGCAGTCGTACGCGCACCCCGCTGCCACACAGGCTGGGCTGATGCGGGGCTGGTCGGTGGATCCGGAGGTGTCGGATTGAGACATGTCAGGGGCTTCGGTTTGGCTGAGGGGGTCGGGCTTACAGCTGTACCTGTCCTCGTCCAAAATGAAGCCCTCGGAACAGTAGCAGTAGTAGTCTGTGTCTGTACTCTGGCAATGCTGCTCACACCCGTGGTCAGTGCCACACCAGTCTTGGCTTTCAAGGTCGAGATCGGCTGAACAGAGGGGCCCGTCTCTGGACCAGCCCACTGTCCCGTCGTCCCTCTCCATGCACAGGACAGTCTCCTCGGTAGGAGCTTCGAGATCAGAATCAACCGCGGGGCAGGGCATGGCGGCTACAGACCCGAAAGGAATGTGTGTCAACAAGGTGCTGACTAGGTGAAAGGGGGTGGTATATATGGCTGGTCCTCCGCCCTCGTCGTCCAAGGTGTGACACATTCCTTTGTAGTTGTACTGGCAAACGTAGCCATCCAACGCCAGCCCACATGAGCCATCCAGCCACCGGAAATTATCAGTGCTCTCGCGGGTGCTCTCGGAGGTGAGCACCGTCATGGCCACACAGCGGAGAGCCGCACAAGCCCCCGGGGCCTCATCACGGAGCCAGTTAGTGTACTGCCCATCCTGGTCTCCTGTTAGACAACAAAAAACAAGGTCACAGGTCAACAACAAGACCACCATCCATCTCTCTCACTCCTCACTCACTTTCCTTCACTGCTTCTGTTTTACGTTTTTCACTAGGACTGAGGGGGCGCATGAGGTATGAGTCATAATAGTGTATGGCTGTAACCAGTATTGAGTTAGGATTGCTAATGACTAAATCAGAGCTGAGGGTTGCAGTTAGGTCGGGGACGAGATTGAATTTCCTCCTGTCTCGCCTGTGGTCCTACTGTCCCTGTCAATGCAAGGGGTTAATGTGTTAACCATGCAGTCAGTGCTGACCCCTGGAGGTTGACCTGGGTGATGGCCAAAGTCTGGTGGAGAGGTTAAAGTAACAATCCATCAAGCTATTGTAGCATGGCACCTCCTGTTGAAAAAGTATCACCCTACTACTGGATTGATTCATATTTGCATATTTGTTTCTTCTTTTTAAAAACCTTAAGAAATAAAATATATAAAAGTTTAATAAAAAGGACATCTCTAAGTCAATCTTTTCAAGAATGAATTATGCCCAGTTAATAAAATCTAACTTTACCGGTTAGTCAATTAACATTTTGTCTAGATTTGGCCCCCCATTAAGCTGTCACAATTTCAGACCGCACCAGGATTTTCATCAGCAGGTTTCCCTGTCTGTTCTAATTTTTAAGTTATCGGCATCAAAGGTCAAAGAGGAAAATACTGTGCCTGTGACCCAGACGAATCCCCGCAGCGGCCGGGTGGCAGAGCACTGGCGCGGCATTCGGTGAAGTCCAATCCAGAGGCGAAGACGAACCCTGCTCCCCTGCGGCTCGACGGACGACAGCAGCTCGTGGACCACGCCCGCCGCCTCGTCGTCGTGCACCGTGGCCAGGGTCCCGCCACGCTCGCGACAGCTGCGGCCGGCCTCCCTGAAGGTTCTCTTCTGGATGAAGACGGCGTAGCATCCCTCCGGGTGGCAGATCACGTCCCGCTCGGCCAGATGAGACTTCCCCGCCGACTGGTCGCCCTCCGTCTCCCCCAGCCTCTGGCCGTGGCTTCCAGGGGCCACGCAAACACACAGCAGCCACAGCACACACAGGAGACTCATACTGCTACTGCTGCAGCTGCGATTACTAAATATCCTTCTCATCCTCCTCCAAGACATGAGGAATGAACTAAAACAACATCCAAATGAAACTTCTGCCTTGTCCTAATAAACCAAACCCAAGGCTAATTATGGTTGACTCTAGCAAAAGCCCTAAACCCTGAGGCAATCAACAAAACTAAAACAAATCCAAAAGGCAACCAACCAGCTCTCAATAAATAAACAACAATTTCCTGACCTCAACAAAACTTTATGTACTAGGCCTACATCTAATGGAAACAAATCCAAACTCAACAGTCATTTACCTTAATTATCTGTATGCAGTCCATAACACAAGATTAGTAGCCCTACAGTGTGGTATGAATTTACATCCATTCATCAGCTCATCAACTAAAACCTTGGGGAAGCTGAAAAAGCCACTGTGTCAACACTGCTTCAACAGATTGCAGACCTCAGCACAATGACACTGGAAAAGCAGGAGAGAAACCAGTGCAATCCTGCAGAATTTTGTCTTAAGTCCAGTTGAGTCCAGTTGAAGTCCATCAAAGTTCGAGTATAAGACCCATTGAAGTCTCTTAAGGGTCCAAAGACGTTTCAGAGGTCATTGCAGTCCAGACTCCAGTCTAAGATCCAGTAAGGGTCTCTTGTATCCACTCCAGTTGCAGAATCCCCTCTCTCCCCTTAATTCTGGTCTTGCCTCTGGACTCTCTTGCATCTGCAGCATTGCCTGCCTGAATCTCAGAAGGAAAGAAAGAGAAAGAGAGAGAGAGAGAGAGAGAGAGAGAGAGAGAGAGAGAGAGAGAGAGAGAGAGAGAGAAAGACAAAAATAGGGGGAGGGAGAAATGAGGGGGGGGGGGGGTGCTACGTAGAGGAAAAAGGATTGTGTGTTTTTAGAAGTGGGGGCTGGTAATGTGTGTGTGTGTGTGTGTGTGTGTGTGTGTGTGTGTGTGTGTGTGTGTGTGTGTGTGTGTGTGTGGAGGAGGTTTGAGGGGTGATGTGGGTTGGGGGGGTGCAGCAGAGTTGAAAACCCTCGGAGAGTTATGAAAACCATACGGCACCACTCTGTCCCCACTATTTCGCCTATACGTGCATGCGCATACATGCACATAGGCGCACACGCCGCACAGAGAGAGACACACACATATACGGCATAGAGCACTGCAGGCTGCACAGCATCCACAGGAATGGAAAGAGTTTGTCAGCCTAGTCAGTGGCCCTGTGAGAAGCAAAGATTCTCTCCCCCATGCTCCTGCATGCTCTCTCTCTCTCTCTCCTTCTCTCTCTCTCTCTCTCTCTCTCTCTCTCTCTCTCTCTCTCTCTCTCTCTCTCTCTCTCTCTCTCTTCCCCCCACTCACTCCCTCTTTCCATCTGAGTTCTCTCTCTCTCTCTATCAAGTCCATACCATCAGTCCAGCAAGTCTGTATATGGTCCAATGGAAACATTTGACTGTGGAATAAGAATACCTGTCCAAGTGTATGTGTGTGTGTGTGTGTGTGTGTGTGTGTGTGTGTGTGTGTGTGTGTGTGTGTGTGTGTGTGTGTGTGTGTGTGTGTGTGTGTGTGTGTGTGCGTGCGTGCGCGCGCGCGCGCGCGTGCGTGCGTGCGTGCGGTGTGTATTTCTACTAGTGCTCAGGGGCATCTGGAGGAGAGGAAACAGGAAATGCCAGATGTGCATCAGCCTGACCTCTCAACCCAATGACTGGGGAGCAAGATCTGGAAGATGGTGGGTCCCCCTTCCACCGTCATATTTCAACCCTTCCACCGTCCCCCGTTCCAATGTCCCCCTTTAACGGTCCCCCACCCATACCCCTTCCACCATCCACCGTCTCCCTTCCCCTGTCCACCGTCCACTGTCCTCCTTCCACCATCCAACGTCCTATAGGTCAGTGGTTCTCAAACTTTTTCATGTCAAGGACCCCCAAATTGACATGCATTAGGCTACGGACCCCCATGTAATGGCATTTATACCTCTGGGACCCCAATTCACATTGTAAAACCAATGTTAATTTAACTGAGAGTGTACAAATGGAACCAAATGGACCCTAACGGGTCCATTTGGTTCCATTTGTACACTCTCAGAGTTACAGACCCATAAGGGTCCATTTGGTTCCTGTCCATCATCTAGCTGGGGACCCCTGGAACCCCCTCAAGTACCCCTGGGGGTCGGACCCCCACTTTGAGAACCAATGCTATAGGTCACCTACCCCCTTCCCCGTTCCACTGTCCACTGTCCATCGTCCCCCTTCTCTCATCCATGTCCGTCGTCCACCATCCCCTGTCCCCCTTCCACTGTCCTACATACCCCATATCCCCGTCACAGACCATTTACTACCAATGCTGGATCATTGGTCCATCACAATGACAGTTTGGATTTCACCGCGGAAAAAAATCCGATATTCCACCTGGTGTCTGCTAACTGTGCATATTCAGAGTCCACAGAACATAAAATGTAGCCACTAGTGGAGCCTCCTGGGGCATGAACTCATCAGGGAATACAGTAGATTTAAGACTGTGGAGGGCAAAGACTTCCGTGGGCGTCCATAAATCACGGCATGCGGCACGTGAGCAGGCTGAAACCCTGATTTGTTTAACCACTTAAACCCTATATACTTTGTTGACCGGGGCCCCCAGGGCTCTATCCTTCCCCCGGCGATTTTTCTTCTTCTACACAAAATGTCTATGCTGAATATAGCCGATCTACGAGCTCACAAGTTCACAACGCATCACAATGCACCACGTTGTGAGCTTGAAGATTGGCTATTTTTGCCAAATGTTTACCCATTTTCACCAAATGTTTGCATATTATGGCATGCCCAGAATAGGGACGCTAGGGTTCACGTGGTCAACGATCCAAATAATGTCTGGGTAAGTGAAGGAAATACATGACCAGACAATGTGTTTCGAATGAAGATTTAATTGAGCCTGCCCTGTACGATAATTGACCACCATCAAGGAAAGTATATGAACTAGAAAAACAAACTCTGCATGCCTCAAATTCATACAATACAAAATTCAATGTTGTACTCCACAGTGTGTCAAAGTACATTAATTGGTTCGTCACAAACAAAAAGGAAAAACTAGCATGATGCATCAAGTATAGTCACTTCAGGGAGGATGGGGTTTGTGCCGATGGGATCCTTTGTTGTGGGTGATACAGCCTAAAAAGTTACAACTTTGACCTGTTATTATAATAGTTTCATAGTGTGGTAATTTGCGTTGTGTATTTAGGCTACAAATTAGGGCTGGGGGAGGGTGTACTCCTTTTGTGTAACCTTGCTCCTTTGTTGAAATACACCCAATTTCCCTGTTGAACTGCAGATATTTTTCAAGCGCTAAACTGGATAACCATGTGTTTCTCTTATGACCATGATGAGGTGAACAAAAGGTTTGTTGTTCAAACCCAGCCTGTGGCAGAATACCTCCTGTGAGATGCCTGTCAGCGGCCAAATGACTACTCTGGTTACACAAATTCCTCAGATATATATTAAGCATACCGAACATGTTGGCCAATTAATCTAGGGTAATCTTTTAACCACTTGAACCCTATTTTATACTTCATTGTACAACGAAAATAGTGATAATAGCGAAAATAACCGATCTACGTGGTCACAACACGTCACATTGTTGTGAAATTGTACATCTGCTATTTTAGCAATTTTTGACAGTTGTTGAACATTGTTGCAAATGTGTGCCTATAATGCCATTTCCAAAATAGGGACACCATGTTTAAAGTGGTAACTCTGATTACCACTCTGACAACTGATTGGGGATAACTACCATTATCACGTGATCACACAGAGGGGGAGTGCATGGCTTTTGGGCTCGATTATATCATTATAATGTTTTATAACAAGGGGATCAAATAGAATGTTCCTCAGACATTCTACCCCATAATGATTTAAAGATGGACAATGGGTGAGACACGTTCACTCAAGTTCAGCCATTTGTTGATTGAATGATACAATGGAAAAGTCATGTATTTTGCGTATTTGCACCCGGGTCAATTTGTTCGCCGCCTGTGTTCTGTCAGTACACATGTAGATGAGTCCGCTGGCTGTGGCGTGTTGACTTTGGCAGACGCAGTATATACAGTCTAACTATTCCGCGGTCGTTTCCCGTTATGTAACAGCCGCCACCACTAGCGTTCCAGCTGCGTCTAGCTGCCTGCAGCGCGTCGGGTCGGAACTAAGAGAGAACAAACACAAAACCTCAGGATCCCAGAGATCCCAAAGAACCATTAGGTCCGCTGGGGATTGTTCCCCATCCTCCTCCACCACTGGCTCTCCATCGTTCATCCCCCCTCTCTCCCTCTACCTTATTTTGTCTCTGTCCGCCCCACCACCCCTCTCCCACTCTTCCGTCCTCCCTATTTATTTATTATCCCCTCATTTCCCCTCTCCTCTCATCCCCTCTTTCCCTCTTCAGCCCCCTCTCTTCCTCCTCTCTCCCCAACCTCCCAATCTCCTGTGCTCGCACAGTCTCCCCTCCTTTTTCTTCTCCGTCTCGATCTTTTGTATTTTTATGTATTGAGGCTTTAAGGAGTCAGCAATCTCTCAATTTTTCTCTCCTTCCCCCCAGACTCCAGCATTTTCTCCGACTTCTACCTCCCTCTCTCTCTCTTTCATTCTGTCTGTTTATTCTATCATCCTGCCCCATTGACCCCTCCTGCCCCGCTTCAGACAGCCACGCCCCCCCCGGAGACGAATTCCAGAACTGTAATTGATAGAACAGACAAGAGTTTCTCTATTCCTTATTCGGTGCACACAGTTCCCTCATTTTTCACCGTTCTAGCTCCCAATCACACGGGCAGACCTATATGTGAACAAGACCTACATCTGGATAACATAACTAGCATCTATCTAAATAGGTGACAGGTACTGATACAGTGAAATACGGAGTACTAGGGGATGAGGTGGAGTCTGAAGAGCTGAGTTTTCAGACTGTAGCAGAAGATGGGGAATGAGTCTGCAGTCCTGACTGACAGAGGGAGGTCATTTCAAACCTGTGATGGAATAGGCAGATCTCTTGATTTTATGTTTACCACGGTCCATGTCCCAGCTTGACGGATCATATCCTACCTTCCGCCTTTGTGACTCCTAGCCACTGGCCACGTAGCCGATGGGACTAACTAATATCTTGGCGTTTCTTCTTGCCTCTGAGAGGACCTATGCTGCCAGAATCTCACACCATGCTCCTTAACTCCAAACACAACTCTTCTATTTATCGATAGCACAAATGCCTAATCGACCTGGCCTAAAATACCTTGTCTCGACCTGCACACGCCTGCAAGGGCTACACAGCGAGGTTTAGAAAAGCCATGTGGATGTCATGTCTCATGTGTTTAATTGAGTTCACAAGCGCCATGGTTTCATTCTGTCCCACTGCTTTGATGTATGCATCTAAACAGTTTATCCCCTCCCTGGCCAAATGAAGCCCGGTCCCGCCTCGGATCCGCCACGGTCACCCGGGACTTCCACATCGCTATCAAGGAAACTAGATTGCTTTTGGCCCAGCTGTATACGGTCAGCTGTGTTGACCGTATACAGAGTGTCGTGCAGGGTGAGTCTGCAGGCCTATCGAAGCATTTGGTTTAGTGTGGAGTGCCTCATCTATCGCTAATACAGTGGGACATGGCAGCTGGTCAGACTTCCCAACCACTGGTGTCTGGTGTCGCAGACACATGCACACACGCACGCACACACATGCACACACACACACTGAAGCAATTAGCTGCGGCCTTGTGGTCAAATAATGGAGGGAGGGCATTCCTGGTGATTTCGCTGGAGTGGAGGAAAAAGACGATACTTTTATCCACTTCTGCAATGACTTCCATATGTTTCATCTTTCCATAGCATACATAAATGGCCTTCATCCACGCCCACACTGTCAACAAACACGTCTCACCCCAAACATCTGAAATGAGTAGGGTCTGTCAAATTCTAGAATGCAGAAAGAAATAATGACATTTTAAGAAACTACAAATCCTAATATACGGAATGCAGTGACAATTGCTACCAGGGCCATAAATGAAAAGGCAAAAATAGTTTACAGGCCACTGCTGAGTAAAGTTCATGCCAGAAATGTGTAGAATGTCAGGCATCTGAAGTTGTTAACGTTATAGCTATTACATGTTTGCAGGCAGTACCAGAGGAATTGATATGATTTGCCCATGTTGTACTGTGGATGCTGTGTTGAGGCCAGCTTGTGACATACTGGCTGAAAATGAAAGGAAGAGTCTAAAAGCCCCACTAGCGCCTAAAGGCTTTGCTGCCCCTTTCACCCAACCAGTCCAAAGTGGTTTGAACCGACCAACATTGTCATTATCTTCCAGGGACCATGAATGCACTCAGCAAGTTCATGGCGATTCTATCATTAGATTTTGAGATATCTTGTACATTTTGGTCTACTCATAGCACTAGAACTAGAAGAAATGTTCACGAGGTCACCAAACTCTTTGCCCTCCACAGTCTTAAAGTAGGATTCTCTCACTTTACTCAATTACTGTTCTAAGTACATTTTTAGGTAGGCCTACATTGACTTTTCTTGAGTTTATACTTTATACTCTCAGGGGCAAATATTGTTCTTTTTACTCCACTATAATTATTTGACAGCTTTACTTAGTTACTTTGCAGATTCAGATTATAATTACAAAACATGCATTAACCATTTAAGCCCTAGCTATTTTCAACTTGGCTATCCTAAATATAGATTTACCATTAGACCCACAAGTGTATATTATTGGGAGGGGTTGGAACATAAACAGGTGGTTTACATTTTGCATATTCTTTTGCTGGTAGCAAAACAAAATGATCACCCTATCCTGGCTGCGACCACTACCACCTACAATTAATCAATAGCATGAGAGGTTGTTGAGAGTGTACTATGGAAAAAATGACTGCTAAGCTCCAGATGAAGTATGAAACAAATTGGGCTGGGTAATAGGTTATCTTTTTGTTGTTGTTGTTGTTGTTTGTTTTGATTTTGGTTTATTTGCTGACAAAAGATGACTCTTTAAGATTTCACTGATGCAGAAAGGCAAATAAACAAAAAAATTGGCGATGTAGTTCACAACATGTCACAACATGTCGCATCGCGAATCGCTGTGAGCTTGTAGATCAGCTATTTTAGTACTTTTTCTTTGGTACTGTATGTATATTTTGATGCCAATACTTTTGTACTTTTACTCAAGTCCTGTTTTGAATGTAAGCCTTTTACTTGAAACAGAGTATTCTTACTATATTACGGTATTGCTACTTTTCCAAAAGTAAAGTGTATTCTTCCACCACTGTCCTGTAGTGACTAGAGGAAATGCCATACCATGGGGTCACCAAAAGCAGTATGGTTCATTCTCTGCAGAGCCAGACAGTAGTTTTTGTGGTATATTATTGGACAGAATAATGGATGTTGTATAGACCGACATTGCGAATCTCAATGCTCTTGAGAGACATAATATGACTGTCAGTCGAAATGACAGCGAGCAACGTTAGTTATCGGCTATGTTCACGTGTTATCAACATTTCTGAGCATTAAAGAACTGGAAGCAACAAGGCAGCACAAAGCCTTGACCTATTTATCAATGTTTGAGGCAGACATGACGTCCAAGATGTCTGCTGGCTCTGGAGTTTAAAGCCGATATCATGGACACACACAAACCTTTGAAGATTCAGTTGAAAACTGTTTATATTTTTAGGTTCAGGCAGGAAAGTGCAGAGAACGAGAGAGAGGGAGAGGGAGAGAGTCGAAGGAGGATAATTCCTGACAGATTATTCCTTTACCAGATGATATGCTCAGTTTTTCCATAGATCATGGCCATGAGCACGCACGGCCGCATGAACACATGCACGCACACACATGCATGCACGCACGCACGCACGCACGCACGCACGCACACACACGCACACGCGCACACGCGCACACGCGCACACGCGCACACGCGCACACGCGCACACGCGCACACACGCACACACGCACACACACACACACACACACACACACACACACACACACACACACACACACACACACACGCAGCTTTTCTGAAAGGGAAGATATGACTGTACTGTATCTGAGAGGACCTACAAAGGACTGTGAGTGTCTGTGTGTGCGGGTTTGTGTAGGCGCGCGCGCGTGTCTGAACTTTTTGTGTGCGTGTG
Source organism: Gymnoscopelus microlampas (assembly GCF_963454915.1). NCBI lineage: Eukaryota > Metazoa > Chordata > Actinopteri > Myctophiformes > Myctophidae > Gymnoscopelus > Gymnoscopelus microlampas. The sequence continues at coordinate 44,710,992 of NC_139949.1, read as the reverse complement.
TGTGTGTGTGTGTGTGTGTACGTGAGTGTGCATGTGTGTGCGTGCATGTGTGTGGTTTCCAGTGCATTTATGACCTCTGGCTATGTGAGACGTGTGTGTGTGTGTGTGTGTGTGTGTGTGTGTGTGTGTGTGTGTGTGTGTGTGTGTGTGTGTGTGTGTGTGTGTGTGTGTGTGTGTGTGTGTGTGTGTGTGTGTGTGTGTGTGTGTGTGTGTGTGTGTGTGTGTGTTTCTGTCTGTGTGCACGTGATGGTAAATGCATTAACAGTAGTAGGAGCTCCGGGAAGGAGTGTTGGACCACATGAAAGTGACAGGAGTATCCACAGCCAGAGCCACACTGACAGACAGACTGCCCTCGTGCTCCGGCAGGGCTCAGGAGATAGAAGCCTCCCCATACATGTCAGACACCTCCTCACTCCACCAATACCTCTCACTGCTCTCTGCTCCTTCTTGCACTGGACCCCCACTTCCTCCTCACCCCCGCTCCGCTCCGTTATGAATTATGAAACCAGTTATGGTTATGGGTTCATGCCAATAAACTGTCTGCCCCTCAACAAAGAAAGACACAGCACTCTGAAACGGGTGAGTGCTGCTTCAGCAGATAAAGCAATCTTATTCCCCGACCCAAACTCTGCTGCCAAACAGCCCCAAAATGAAAATGCCAGACTCTGATTCTCCCATTCTCTCTGTTCTTTCTTTTTTTCTTCATCACCCATTCTCTCTCCATCTATCCCCTCACATCTCATTGGTCTCCGTTGTGAGCCAGTTGTAGTCTGAATTGCTGATCGGAAGGTTGTGGGATTGAATGTCGGGACCAGCTGTGGAAATCTGAACAGGGGAATAATAAGCCTACCCTCTTTCCTTCCTCAACAATGGTGTGTACTTTGGAAAAAATAACTGGACATTGATATATAAGTGATGACGTGGTGGTTGAATACATGGGAAACACAATCAACAACCACTAACTCCCTGACCTGGAGAGACTTTTGTTGGAAAAAACAGATCTGACTCTTTATCACTCCCAAACAGAAGTTTAAACAAACTGGAAACCAACTGGACTGCTGGAGAGAATGTGGAGATACCATGGTTGATCCTGCACATGTCTTTTGGTCTTGTCCTGTATTCAACCTTTCTGGAAGGAAGTAGCAACACTTATTTCAAAAGTTCTGGGTTTCAGTATCAGTACTAGATTTGAAACCTTATATCTTGGACAACCCCCGGATGGACTGAGTCAGGACGATTGCTATCTGCTTAAGATCTACTTGCAGCAAGCAAAAAACTATCACAAAGAACTGGTTGCAGAGAAATTGCCCTACTATAGGCCTACTTTGTGAGACAGTTGCATCTTCTAGGGCAGATGACCTATTC